>NC_133520.1:11420000-11778333 GCF_049354715.1 Callithrix jacchus | reverse complement strand
GAGCCTGAGAATGCCATATTTGAAATTGTCCCTCGGTACTATTATAAAATGATACCTGTGAAGGTGGGAGAATGGAATATATTATTTTTAACAATTTTTATGTTGATTTTTAACTTTAAGATATTTAGACACATGGGATGTGAACTTCCATCTGCACCCTTGTTCCTGGCCCCACAAATGTCAGTGATTACTGCAAATCATACAAAATGCTCAAGTGGTGGGTCTCAAACTTTACTATGCATAAAAATCATCCGAGAAGCTTGTGAAAAATCTAATTCCAGGCCACAGTCTTCCAGATAGTCAGACGCAGTCAACTTGAATTGAGACTCAAGAAAGTTCATTTTTACGAATTTCCCAGGTGGTTTTGATAGAGGGAGTCTGATGACCATTCTTGGAGAGTCATGCAATCCCCTGGTGGAATTAATGATTTCACCCACAAAACACACACAATGGAAACAGTGAAAGGGCAATTTTAAAGTGTGATCCAACAAAATTAAAAATGGACTTTTATAGACAACCAGAATTAAAATATCTAAGGGATTGTTGTCCCCTACGAAGCAGTCCCCTTGGAGGTTACACACTTATCCTAAGCAGGCAGCCATTGCTCAAAACATTTTGACACTGATTTTTTCAAATTGCCTTTGGAAGTAGATTATGAGCCACATCAGAAAGCCAATCTTGTTATTTCACATCAGTTTGCATTTGACAAAAAACAGCATTACCCAGAAGGATGATGCATATTACTTAGCAGATTTAGTTCTTATGTTTTCTGAGTCAAATATGTAATAAAAGAAGATCTATTATATAAGCACACCTGTTTATGTCAGCCTCCTTCTGAAACTATACTGAAGTGACAATGAAGAAAGAAAAAAAGGCATAAATCTGCAGAGACAAAGTTAGAAAGAAGGTTCAGGAGGAAACTGGAAAATAGACGGAGAAGTGGCCATGGACTTGGCACACCCAAGAAATCTGAAACTTGAGCCTGTCATAAGGAAAGTTAGGAGACAGACTAATTTTACCTCAGAACCCTGCCCTGGGAATTGAAGACAAGTAACTCAAGGAGGCAGACATGTAGCATGAGGATGGAAAAAAAGAAGATTCCTTGAAAATTTGTATAAGGAGAAATTAGCCCACCTGGATCCCTTCCTCCAGCTGGGCAACAGTTCCTCCCCAAACCCAGTAGAAGAAGTGAGTGCCATCGTCTGGAGAGTCCCACCCAGAAAGACCTGCATTCTGGAACACTGGTCTGCAAGGCAAGGATCAAACTCTTTACTAGAAACATGCCATTAAGTGAAAATCTGCTGAACGCTGAGACCCGCCCCCCTCACCCCCGCTCTTTTCTGCTTGGTGGACAAAATGCAGAACTATACCCATGAGGAAGGAGTCTGAGGACTATGAGAAATCCAAGAGGAAAGGCAAATTTAAAAGAAGATCCTGTAATCAAGGGTCCTTTTGTGAAATGGTCTGGTTCTCACCAAGTCACCTACAGTAGGGTGACTATAGTAGGTCAACAAGCCCCACAAAAACACATGAGGCTCTTCATGGTCTTGCTAGTGGCTGAATCTGAGATATAAACAGATGGCTCAAATCACCAGACTTATGAGAAAAATTTCCACCAAGAAAAGCAAAGACTAATAGCAAGGAAACTGCAGAGAAGAAAGGCTATACAGGGATTTGAGAAAAACTGTGAAGCAGATGAAAATATTTTCAAAACCCTATTAATTTCTTCAGAAAGGGCCAGGTGCAGTGGCTTATGCCTGTAATCCCAGCACTTTGGGAGGCCAAGTCAGGTGGATCACTTGAGGTCAGGAGCTCAGGACTAGCCTGGCCAACATGGTAAAACACCCTCTCTATTAAAAATACAAAAATTAGCCAGGTGTGGTTGCACACGCCTGTACTCCCAGCTACTCATGAAG
The DNA here is from genome assembly GCF_049354715.1 of Callithrix jacchus. Classification (NCBI taxonomy): domain Eukaryota; kingdom Metazoa; phylum Chordata; class Mammalia; order Primates; family Cebidae; genus Callithrix; species Callithrix jacchus. The sequence continues at coordinate 11,776,417 of NC_133520.1, read as the reverse complement.
CGGGGGCAGGAGAATCGCTTGAAGCTGGGAGGCAGAGGTTGTAGTGAGCTGAGATCACGCCACTGTGAGACCCTGTCTCAAAAAAATAAAAAAAATAAAAAACTTCAGAAAAAATAAAAGAAGATATTAAAACCACAAAAAAATCAGAGTGCTTTCAAATGATAGGAGAAAGAACTCCTGTAAATATCAGAGAAACAAAAAAAAAAGTTAACCAAATAAATAAAAAGTAAAGTTGAGCAAATCTTCCAGGTAGCAAAGGCCCTAAGACAGGAGCATACCTGGTATTTATAGTGTCTACCAGCAACCCAAGTGAGGATGTCAAGGAAGCTGTTGAATATGTTGGTCTGGGGCTTATAGCTGGTGTGTAAAGATAGGTGTCATGGAGAAGATCACGAGGGGAGTGGGTGAGGACAAGAAAGAGAAGAGGTTAAAGAACTGAACTCTGGGACATATCAAATGTAACAGGTCTGGGAAGTAGAGAAGACTCGTAAAGAAGATGGCAAAGGAGTGACCAGTGAGGTAGGAGGAAAAGAATGTCAGACTGACCAACAGTATCAGATGCCACTGATAAGTCAAGTAAGATGTGGCTTAGGAATTGCACATTGAATTTAACAATTTGAGCTCTTGATAGGCCTGCTCCTTCATAAGCACAGTGAATTTTAAAAAGATCTGCACCAAGGCATGCCATCATGCGTAACAGTTCTCTAGAGGTAAAACGATTTTAAAATATTCCAGGAAGGCCAATAGACAAACTAAAAGTAAAAACTGGTGAAATATAGAGAACTAGGTTAGGATGTCACAGGTTGTCAGGAGCAACACTAGAAGCTAGAAAACACAAGAGAAATATCTTCAAAATTCTGAGGTGAGGATCCCAATTTGGAATCTTGTTCCTAGCTAAACTATCAATCAAGTGTACATTTATTTATTTATTTATTTATTTATTTTTGAGACAGAGTCTTGTTCTGTCACCAGGCGCCAGGCTGGAGTGCAGTGGCACCATGATCTCCGCTCACTGCAACCTCCGCCTCCCGGGTTCAAGCAATTCTCCTGCCTCAGCCTTCCGAGTCGCTGGGACTACAGATGCATGCCACTGCACCCAGCTAATTTTTTTTTATATTTTAGTAGAGACGGGGTTTCACTATGTTGGCTAGGATGGTCTTGATCTCTTGACCTCACGATCTGCCTGCCTCGGCCTCCCAAAGTTCTGGGATTACAGGCTTGAGCCACCGCGCCCAGCCTCAAGTGTGCATTTAAATGAAGACATTATAGACATGCAGGGCTTGGGGAAAATTTTACCTTCTATTACTATTTTCTTAGGGAACTATTGAAGTATGTGCTCTATGAAAACAAGAGATTGCAGGCATGGAATCTAGGGATTTAACACGCGAAAAACAAGAATTTCCAGGATGATGGTGAAGAGCAATCCATAGTGCTGTCTGGGTGGGAGCCGAGAGAGCTAGCAGCACAGGAAGCCAGAGAGCTCCAGGAGAGACATTGCCAAGAGAAACATGAAACCAATTGAATTGTCTTTTGTAGTTGAGCGTACTGAAAGAACTCATAGAAATCTGTGGGGAGTTTGGAGATTAACTAATATCTGGTGAATAAAACCCTAACTCCTAACAAAAATCAAGTAATTGGCACCAGGAAAGAAAGATTGTGGAAAAAAGGAAATACTACCACAGTAGATTGTGACCCAGCTGTACATACTACTCTAATAGACCTAATAATGTAAATACTAAACAATGTCTCAGCCAAAATAGCAGTATAACTATTTTGGAAAGATAGGAGGAAAAGTGATATATGGATGTATTCAGGCAGGGAAGTGAGAAGGTTAAGACCTAAATAGGATACTAGGTAAATAAACTCTTTTTGTAGGAGGATATAAATATCTAAAACTGAAAAATCAAGAAAATCATGTTATTTAGAAATAGATTATAAACACACATATAAAGAAGAAACAGCCAGAATAATTGAAAGGGCTGGCCTCAGAGAAGCAAGCATTAGAGTTGAGATAAATAGGATGAGAGCTGTTTACTTAATGTCTTCTTACTTCTGGATCCTACCATATGCTTAACCTACAACAGGATCTAGGGCACAATTCCTGCCCTTCTTTATCTTCCTGCCTAATTCATGTTATACAACTCACTGAACTACTTTATATGTAAAAAAAAAAAAACTAAAAGATATTGGGTATAAGAAGGTCACAAAGATGATAGGATTTGGTAAGAGGCACTCCTGAAGTCAATGATCAATTAATTAACTGAATAAAAAAATTTTTATGGGCTTATACAAAGTAAGTGTGGGGCCGGGTGTGATGGCTCATGCCTGAAATCCCAGCACTTTGGTAGGCTGAGGCAGGCAGATCACTTGATGTCAGGAGTTTGAGATTAGCCTGGCCAACATGGTGAAATCCCATCTCTAGTAAAAACACAAAAATTAGCAGGGTATGGTGGCAAGCACCTATAATCCCAGCTACTTGGGAGGCTTAAGCAAGAGAATTGCTCGAACCCAGGAAGCAGAGGTTGCAGTGAGCTGAGATCACACCACTGCACTCTAGCCTGGGCAACAGAGTGAGACACCATCTAAAGACAATAACAGTAATAATAACCGTGGAGAGCTGGGCAAGATGGCCAAATAGGAATAGCTCTGCTTTACAGCTTCCAGCAAGAACAATGCAGAAGGTGGATGATTTCTGCATTTCCAGTGAGGTACCTGGCTCATTTCCAAGTGAGGTACCTGGGACTGGTTAGACAATGGGTGCGGCCCACAGAGGGCAAGCAGAAGCCAGGTGGGGTGTCGCCTCACCCAGGAAGTGCAAGGGGTCCAGAAACTTCCTCCCTTAGCCAAGGGAAGCCTTGAGGGACTGTGCCATGAGGAATGGTGCATTCTGGCCCAGATACTATGCTTTTCCCATGGTCTTCGCAACGCATGGACCAGGAGACTCCCTCGGGTGCCATACCACCAGGGCCCTGGGTTTCAAGCACAAAACTGGATGGCCATTTGGGCAGTCACTGAGCTAGCTGCAGGAGTTTGTTTGTTTTTTTTCATATGCCAGTGGTGCCTGGAAAGTCAGCAAGATAGAACCGTTCACTCCCCATAAAGGGGGCTGAAGCCAGGGAGCCACGTGGTCTAGCTCAGTAGACCCCCACAAAGCCCAGCAAGCTAAGATCCACTGGATTGAAATTTTTGCTGCTAGCACAGCAGTCTGAAGTCAAGCTGGGATACTTGAGCTCGGTGAGGGAAAGAACATCCACCATTACCGAGGCTTGAGTATGTAGTTTTCCCCTCACCTCACAGTGTAAACAAAGCCACCCGGAAGTTAGAACTGGGCAGAGCCCACCACAGCTCAGCAAAGCCACTGTTGCCAGACTACCTCCCTAGATTTCTCCTCTCTGGGCAGGGCATCTCTGAAAGAAAGGCAGCAGCCCCATGCAGGGACTTATAGATAAAACTCCCATCTCCCTAGGACAGAGTACCTGGGGTAAGGTGCTCTGTTTTTTGGTTCATAAGGAACCAGAAAACAGCCCATATAGCCACAACAATCTTAAGCAAAAAGAACGAAGCTGGAGGCATCCTGCTTCCTGACTTCAAACTATAGTACAAGGCTACAGTAACAAAAATAGCATGATACTGGTACCAAAACAGATATATAGACCAATGGAACCGAACAGAGGCCTCAGAACTAACAACACACATCTACAACTATTTGATCTTTGACCAACCTGACAAAACCAAGCAATGGGGAAAGGATTCCCTATTTAATAAATGGTGTTGGGAAAACTGGCTAGCCATATGCAGAAAACTGAAACTGGACCCCTTCCTTCCACCTTATACAAAAAGTAACTCAAGATGGAGTAAAGACTTAAACATAAAACCTAAAACCATAAAACCCTAGAAGAAATCCTAGGCAATACCATTCAAGACATCGGCATGGGCAGAGTCTTCATAACTAAAACACCAAAAGCAATGGCAACAAAAGCCAAAATTGACAAACAGGATCTAATTAAACTAAAGAGCTTCTGCACAGCAAAAGAAACAGGCAACCTACATTAAAATTTCTGCAATCTGTCCATCTGACAAAGGGCTAATATCCAGAATCTATAAAGAACTTAAATTTACAAGAAAAAAAACAAAGAATCCCATCAAAAAGTGGGTGAAGGATATGAACAGACACTTTTCAAAAGAAGACATTTTTGCGGCCAACAAATATAAGAAAAAAAGCTTATCATCACTGGTCAGTAGAGAAATGCAAATCAAAACCACAATGAGATTCCATCTCACGCCAGTTAGAATGGCAATCATTAAAAAGTCAGAAAACAACAGATGCTGGAGAGACTGAGGAGAAAAAAGAACACTTTTACACTGTTGGTGAGAGTGTAAATTAGCTCAACCATTGTGGAAGACAGTGTGGTGATTCCTCAAGGACCTAGAAATAGAAATACCATTTGACCCAGCAATCCCATGACTGAGTATAATGCCAAAGGATTATAAATCATTCTACTATAAAGGCACATGCATGTGTATGTTTATTGCAGCATTGTTCATAATAGCAAAGACTTGGAACCAACGCAAATGCCCATCAACGGTAGACTGGATAAGAAAATGTGGCACATATACAATGTGGAATACTATGCAGCCATAAAAAAGGATGAGTTCATGTCCTTTGAAGGAACATGGATGAAGCTGGAAACCATCATTCTCAGCAAACTAACACAGGAACAGAAAACCGAACACCACACGTACTCACTCTTAAGTGGGAGTTGAACAATGAGAACACATGGACACAGGGAGGGGAACATCACACACCAGGGCCTGTCAGGGAGTGGGGGACTAGGAGAGGGATAGCATTAGGAGAAATACCTAATGTAGATGATGGGTTGATGGGTGCAGCAAACCACCATGGAACATGTATACTTGTGTAATAAACCTGAACATTCTGCACATATTTCCCAGAACTTAAAGAATAATAATAATTTTTAAAAATAGTAAGTGCAGGATCAAAAGGAAACAAGCAAAATGGATTGTGAGTAAATCGAACAGATGTGGCAGCAACATGGAAATTTAGGAGAAAGTTTATGAGTCATATTGAAGATAAAGTAAGAAAGAGAATTTGAGAAGTGGTGATGAAGTGCTTTAAGCAAGAAAATCTCTAAATTTCAGGCCGTACCTGAGGTCACTAATTCTAAAAGCTGAAGATGATTAAAGTGGGATTGAAGAGTGTGCAGCTGTAGAGGTGGGAAAGCCACATGAGTGGCTGACCCAGCAAGAAAGACACAGAGTGGCAGAGATCAAGATTAGAACCATATTGTGGAAATTGAGAGAAAGATAAAATGTATGGTTAGTGTACATTCGATTTTTATTTGATCGTTGAGCATCTAACTCTTTATATTCACTCCTGTCTATGAGCTTGTGATCTCCCTTTTGAGGGAATCCTCATTGCACGTGGTCTTGGTGGGTTGGTGTTCATCTCCCCATCTCCCAGTCTGGAATCTAAATGGACCAGACTTCCCCTTTCTCTGCTGGACAGCAGGAGTGAGAGGTGAGGATGGAATATGAGCCTTCGGTTTGACAAATGGAATGTTTTCTCCTGGGACACTGAATCTTGAACAGGTGATAAAAGTATGGAGCGAGTTGAAGGTGAGATTATTGCAGTGGCAATGCAGCCACGGTGAAGAGTGGCCTGACTTTCTCTGCCTGGGCTTCCAGCCCTCTCACCTCTTGCTTGCTTTATAAGCCATCCATCCATTCTAGGAGCTGCCTATAGCCTTTCAACAGAATCCCATTTTGTAAGATATTGCCAGATCTCGTTTCTTTTGCTTGTGGCCCAAATCCCTGACTGCAGTCAGGAGACCTACAGGAGAAATATTGTTAGTATTAGATGACGGACTGGATGGAGACAGCAGAGACAACTTCCAGGGGATGTATGGAATGGGCGCTAATTGCCATTGCCAGAGATGGAAAACAATGAGGAAGTTGAATGTATTTGGAGAAAGACAATGAGTTCACTTTTTTGTACTTGTGTTTCAAGCCTAAGTTATACACCATTGGAACAGCTGGAGAAAGAAGACGGTGGAATAGCAAGATGTGGAGTTGAATTGATATGCTTGGAAGCAATAGGCATATGGAACAACATGCACAAGAACAGATGTAATCCTACAGAGGGGACTGTAGAGGAGGAAAAGTAGAATTCTAAATGCAAGCTTTCCTAAAGAGAGGCAACGCTCAGAGGCGTATATAGATTTTATGGAGCAAAAAGTAAGGACTTGTAGAAAACCTGAACATGTAGATGCCTATCTTGCTTTGTTTTAATATAAATGGTGAACTTTTAAGGTCTCAGTATCCTAGTTAATACCGTGTGTGTGTGTGTGTGTGTGTGTGTGTGTGTGTCTCACTCTGTCACCCACACTGGAGTACAGTGATATGATCATAGTTCACTGCAGTCTCAACCTCCCAGGCTCAAGCAGTGTTCCCACCTCAGTCTCTTGGGTAGCTGGGACCACAGGCATGTACCATTATGCCTAGCTAATTTTCTTTGTAAAGATGGAGTCTCACTATATTGCCCAGGCTGGTCTCAAACTCCTGGGCTCAAGTGATCCTCCAGCCTCAGACTCCCAAAGTCCTGGGACTACAAGTGTGAGCTACTATGCCCAGCCACCATATGTCTTGATTTAGAAGAAGTTGATGACTTTGGATACAAGTACCAGAAAATGTTGACTCTCACTGGAATAACCGCTAAAGGACTTTATGACCTTTGGAATAAGAAGTCCCTAGTTAGAACACTATCTAGGAGTGGCATGTCAAGGCATCAGCTTTACTTCTCTGAGATTCCACTGGATCTGTCCTCCTGTGTGTGTTGAATCTGACCTCAGTTTGGCTCCCTTCATAGTGTCAAGAAGGCCATGGTAGTTTCAAAGACATTGAGCTTAAAAGGGTCGTCATTGATCGTGCTCTTGAAAGTGAGAAAGGATTTTCAAGAAGTTCCCTTCTCTACTTTCTCTTATGTCGTATTAGCCAAGAATTATGTCATCTGCCCATGCCTATACCATGACTGACTTAGACCATTCAAAATATATCTCAGAGGCCGGGGCCAGCCTGCCAGCACCACATGGCTAGGTGAAGAAAGAATAATGTAGAACCCTGAGCAAAACGGAAATGAAGACGATGAGGCTGATATCAGAAGGGTTACTGACAAAGGCAGCAAAGGAGAATGGAGTCATGGAACCAACATTATTCCAAGGTGGGAATCTCATGCTGTACATTAAAAGTCAGTGGTTAAGTTCATTTAATTTTGATTTGCAGGTAATCTTAGGCTATGCTGTACATTTTTATGGAATTTAAAAGATCCATTATTATACAATTCTAATTTGAACAATTCCCAAGCCATTGTTTTTCAGCTACTGCTTAACTCTCTCTCTCTCTTTTTTTTTTTTCCGATACAGATTCTGGCTGGGTCACACAGGCCAGAGTGCAGAGGCATGATCTCAGCTCACTGCAACCTCCACCTTCTGGGTTCAAGCCTCCCAAGTAGCTGGGACTAGGGGTGTATACCACCATGCCCAGTTAAATTTTTTTTGGTATTTTTAGTAGAAACAAGTTTTCACCATGTTGACCAGGTTGGTCTTGAACTCCTGACCTCAAGTGATCCACCCGCATCAGCCTCCCAAAGTCTTGGCATTACAGGCATGAGCCTCCATGACTGGCCAGCCCTTGCTTAACTCATATAACTCTCTTTTCTTCTGTCTCTAACCTTGACTACTAAAGCTTTTCAAAACTCACATGTGACACAGAAGCTTAAGCCCTTCTGAACTACTCTGTCCACTGTGGTGCCTCCAGAGCCAGTGATTTGTGGGTATGGGGATGGCATTGACAATGGATGCCTGGGTCAGGAGTAATTAAAAACTGTCAATGGCCAAGGAGGTGGAAATCGGTTCAAGCCCAACTGAGACATTTAGCTATTTTACTGCTGCATGCTTTTAGGCCTCTTTCAGCTTATAAATATTAATTTAAAGACTACCAACAAGGGCAGTAAACGGATTTGGACATAAAACTTCCTGTCAGGGGTGATTTATATCCAATAAAAGGAGAGCAGGATAGAGAAAGCCTGCTTTGCTAAGTTTATGATAGACAGTGAAAGAGGACCATCAAAATAAAAAGGCTTTCAGTCTGCCGACGGCTATGTGGGTGTCTTCTTTTTAATAAGCAGCATGCTAGAATTGTATTGTTTGCTTTTATCAGTCCCTCGCACTGTTGAGGAAAAGTTCTCCTGCATTGCTAATTGAACTTGTACAGATTTATAGGCTCATGGCCTGAGCATGAGAGAGATTATTAGGACTTAAAAGATAATAGCGCCAGCAAGAAAATTAAAACTGCTTTCACCACTTATATTTCAATAGTGCATAACTTTTACCCTTTATACATCCTACGATGGCATAAGAATTTGTTTGAAAGGAGATCTGTCTTAGCGTCTATGAGAAGTGATTTAACACCAGAAAACTCTGCTGCCATTTTACCAGTACTACAGGGAAGCTAACCACGTGAGTCTGAAAGTGACTTTCAATTTAAAAAAATTTTTTTTCCATGTAAAGGTGAATAATCTGACACTTGCCAATTATTACTGTAGGGAGATATTCTCCATGTGTCTTTCACGTGTCTGTATATCTGTTAGCAGATATGCTCTGCATCTTGGCACTAGACTCTTCTTTCCATGATGTTTGTACAGGGAATAGCCTCAGAAGAGAGAGATGGGGTCTCCCTCTGGAGCAAGGGGCAGGCTTCAAGCTTCAAAGTCCTCCTGGAACGCAATCACTATGTGTTCAGTACCACCTGGTTCTCTTATGTAAGAGGGAACTGGGACTGGGGAACTGATGCAAATGCTGAATCACTGGCTCCTGCCAGTCATAAATAGTAAGTCCAACTTCTTCACTTACAAGCAGGTAAAATCTCGGACTCTGAGTTCATAAAAGTCGTCAGCAATGTGAAGTTAGAAAAGTAGTATGTGTAATATTTAAAACAAAAAGGAGGCTCTTGTCTACTTTAAACCATCATCTATTTCCTACCGGATTTCCACATCTAAAAGAATACAGTTTTCCTTTGGACGTAACCAGCGAGAAGCTAGTACAATCATGATGATTAGAAAGGTTTATTAAGAAAACTTCATGTTATTGAATCTCTAGGCGGAAAAACTCCTCAGCCTTCTGAAAAAAAAAGATGGACTAAATGACAGAGTGGCAAAGTAATGTCCCTTCCAGTTCTTCAATTCACAAGGTTATTGAAATATTAAGAATTATTTATGGTAAACAACCCTATTAATAAATAAGCCAACTGCCTGAACAGATGCCTTATTAAAGAAGATAAATAGATGGCAAATAAACATATGAAAAGATACTTTACATCATATGTCATTAGGGAAATGCAAACTAAGACAACAACGAGATACCTCTACACACCCGTTAGCATGGCTGTAATCTGGACTCCTGACAACACCAAATGCTGGCAAAGATATGGAGCAGCAGGAACTCTCATTGCTGGTAGGAATGCAATATGCTATGGCCACTCTGGAAGACGGTTTAGCAGTTTCTGACAAAACTAAGCATATACTTACTGTAGAATCCTGCAGTCATGCTCCTGGGTACTCACCCAAAGCAGTTAAAAACTGATGTCCACACACCTGCACATGGAAATACAGCAGACTGATTCATAATTACCAAAAGTTGGAACAACCAAGATGTCCTTCCCTAGCTGAATGGTTAAACAAACTGTGGCACATCCAATCAACTATTCAGTGCTAAAAAGAAACGAACAATCAAGTCACAGACATGAAGGAGCTTTAAATGCATATTATTAAGTGGAAGAAGCCAATCTGAGAAGATTACATGCTGCATGATTTCAGCTATATGATACTTGGGAAAAGGCAAAACTACAGAGACAGTAAAAAGATCAGTGGTTGCCAGGGGGTGGTGGGTGAGCGGTTGAAAAGGCAGGACACAGAGGATTTGAAGGGAAGTATAAATACTCTGTATGTTACTAAAATGATAGATATATGTCATTACACATTTGTCCAAACCCATAGAAGGTACAAAACCAAGAGTGAACCCTAACATAAATTCTGGACGCTGGATGATACTGATGTGTCGATGTAGGTTTGTCAGTTGTAACAACCTGGTGAGGATGTCAGTCATGGGTGAGACTGCATGTGTGAGGGCAGGAGGTATTTGGGAACTCTGAACTTTCCTCTTCATTTTTTTCTGAACTTAAAATTGCTCTGAAAAAAAAATAAAGTCTTTATTTTATTTTTTATTTTTTGAGACGGAGTCTTACTCTGTCGCCAGGCTGGAGTGCAGTGGTACAGTCTCAGCTCACTGCAACCTCCGCCTGGGTTCAAGCAATTCTTCCGCCTCAGCCTCCCGAGTAGCTGGGACCACAGGCGTCTACCACCACGCCGGGCTAATTTTTGTATTTTATTAGAGACGGGGTTTCACCATGGCCAGGATGGTCTCGATCTCTTGACCTCATGATCCACCCGCCTCGGCCTCCCAAAGTGCTGGGATTACAGGCATGAGCCACCGTGCCCGGCCTAAAGTCTTTAAATATGAAAAAAAGAAATATTTATGGTAAGTAGAAAACTAACATACTACTGTATATAAAAATTTGGAAATGTGCGTTTGCATAGTAACATAACTTTAAAATATTTTTAAACTTAATTTTCAGTAATTTACATAATGTCTAGCTAACTAGGGCTAGGATCTTTGGCAATGTCTTCTGCTTTTCTCTCACTCTCTATTATCTCTTTGCTTACTATTGCAAAGCACTGGAAAAGTACTAGTGGGCAGGGGGACAACAAGAAATAAGACAATACATGCTCTCAATCAGGTTGACTGTCTAGTAACTACTGAGACACACACATGAGACACATGAGTCACAAATAAGGAAGAGGGCGGGAGTATGCACAAGTTCCAAGTGAGGGCTCCACGTGGGCATCCGGGCCTCTGGATTTTAAGTGGGGTTATCTATATACTACATATTACTTGAAATTTTACTCCAGGATCTGGTCAATGTCTCAGTGTAGTGAGGTGAGGTCTAAGATATACGACGATGTTTCTTTGAATCTACACAACCAGGAAAAACTATATTTGTACATGGCTAATTTTATGTCTATTAGAAGTCGCCAAACACTATTAGTTTAAGTCTTATCATTTCCAACATTCATACTGTCTAAATTTTATAAGTATTGCTGATCTGAAAGTATCGTCTCATTCCTGCTTCTCACAGTCTTGTAAATAAGGAGTCTCGTAACCTAATTCTGGCTCTGCTCTGAGCTCCAGTGGAGTTATTAGGATGCAATATGTTCAGTCCATCAAGAATTTTTTATTTTCTAGGGGCCGATTATTTTGCCCACTGAAAAAGCTGGAGGTCACACTGTAGATTTTATGAACTATTGTGCCCATTGCCCATTAGCCCTCAGGTGAATAGAGCGGCCCTCTCCCTTCACTGTCCTCACTTCCAGCTTAGGCAAAAGGAAGGATAATGTCGTTGACCAAGTTCTCTCCCACTCACATCTTCAGAGATCATTCCTTTTAGATCATTAAGGGAAGAAACATGCTGAACATCGTCTCTTAAATGGACAAGGGTGGGATTTCTGCAAGGAGTGGGTAGTCTGATAAAACCCATAATAAAAAATGTTGAGGCTACCTCAAGGTCCACATGGAGATCACTCCAAGTTTAAAAAATAACAGAGATGTGTTTGCGGAAGGAAACCCTGAACTAGGATCTACATTTCCTAAAGAGAACAGTATGGTTGAACAAAGCTTAGATGATGGAATTAACATGAAACAAAGGCCCTCCGAGGAAGATCACTGTGAAAAGAAATGAAGAATACATAAAACTTTGTTTAACTTATGGAGTTTCTATGCTGCTGACCAGTAAGTATACAGTTCCATTCCCTTGGTCCTCACTATCACTCATGTATGACTTGTCAGTAAATGTGATGCACTCAGAACATAACAGCTACGGTAATATTTCTGTTCCCACTGCAGCTTTACTACACCCATGAAACTCTGTAATCTTTAAATTCCCTCACTGTTAACATCTGCCGAAACATTATTGGTCCCAGCATAGCCAAGCTGCTCTGAAATTACATTTAGCAGAGTAGTTAATGCTAACAGTGTAATTCTAGACGCAACCGTGTTTGAAAAGAGCTTTATAACCGGCACAATGATTGTGCGTCCTCTAGCTTTATTTCTTTCATATCTGTTCTGTATCATGATCTCAGTGGTTTGGAGCGTGCCATTGGAAAGAATAGCACATTATATATATTGTTTGGTAAACACTACATTACATCCTGACTTTTCTTACTGCATGAACAAAACTCTTTTTCTAGCACTTTTTAAGTGAAGTAAATTCCATTGCAAGATGCGATTTTTTATCAGTTTGAGGCAGGAAATTAATCAAGTTTCTGTAAAATGAAGGTATTTTGTCACCCTGTTAAGGTGATTCCAATGTTTTAAACTGAAATTGTCCCACGAAAATGCTAAACAAACAGGTTGTTTGTGACTTTTCTTAATGAGAATGCATTCAATCTATAATCATAAAGTAATTAAATTTTTTTAAGAAAAAACTTTGCCCTGAAAAACTGTCTTTGTTATAAATGCAGTAATCGAAATATGTATTGACATTACTTTTAAAATTTCTTAATATATTTTATATCAACATATATTACTATAGTTATATTTACTATTATATGAATGATGTTTAAACATTTTTAAATGTAGGCATTTATCTGATCTAGAAAATGCTTGGTAGAAGCTAATGATATTGCTTCCCCAGAGAATATTCTTCCCCAAACTAAAACACCATAATTTAATTTCACCATCAAGTAAAGATATGTATTAATAATTTACTACTGAACAAAATCAGACATGTTTATTGAATTCTAATTTTGTTGAGGGCAAGAAGTACAGCTTACTAACAAGATCTAGAAAGTGGTATTTTTAAACAATTAGTGAAACATCTGAATATATGAAGAAAGAAAGAACATGTTGAAGGCTGTTTATGTGGTTAACTTAAACAGGGTTTTGTAAGACTTTCCTTAAATGTAGAAGATACCTGCCAAAGTTGAGGCCATATAATATAATCAAAGATAATTGTATAGAGTTTATTAATATATATGTTGCTTCTTGAATTTTTCTGTATTTGTGTCGTGTTAATAGTCTGTTGAAGCCAGGGAGAAGATTATATTCTTAGCTATCTCTGCAGGATCTACGCCATGATATAAGCAAGATCAAGACTTGCCTTTATAAAAAAGTGTTGGGTTTATCTTTTATCCCTGCCCCCAAAACTTTCACCCCCCCTGGGTTTCTTGTTCTCCACGCCAAGAGCGGTTACATCCACTATGCAGAAACCTGATGGTCAGAAATTCTTTGCTTTGCACTAGTGCCCTCAGCTTGCTGGCCAGCCTTTTCACTTGGGTCTGGCAATCCCTCTTTATTCAGTCTCTCTCTGGCCAGATTTCTGAGTGTCTGCTACCCATCTGCCTGTAGTGCAGACCCATGGCGTACGTGTGATCTGCAGCAGTGTTTGATCTTCAAGCAGCAAATGCCTTGAAGCTCCTGCTTGCTGGTACTGACCCTCACATGATGATTTGCCCAAATGTGTTCTAGGACCGGATTCCAGATCCCCGACTCTGCACTGATCATTGGCTTCCCTCCCCAAGCCCACGAGGCTCCCACCCTGGCTTTTATTCCATCACTCTTATTCTTATTTTTGGCTCTGCAAACCTAAACTTCTTTCCCTGTACTGACTTTCCATGGTTGATGTGATAAAAATAGTAATTTTTAAAGGGTATTTGGTTGCCTTCCATGGTATACATACAAGTTTATAGTAAAGCTCTAGACAGAGAAACAAACCAAAAAAAAAAAAAACTTAGGTTTTAAAACATATTCACAGAGTAATTTACCAGACAAGGCAAAACTTTATATTATCATTGCATATTTATCTTTATTATGCTCATCCCCTAACCTTGTACAAGAATATGCATGGAGGAAATCTTATATTTGAGATCTAAGCGGTACCTGATTAACGAACAGCAGTAAATTATAACTTGCCAGCTGGTTTTCCAACATTCAACTGTAATAATAATCTGACTTCATATCTCCTTCTTCTCCTTCCCTTTCCTCATTATTACTGTAAAATTAAAAGCATATGGAATGATATTTATTAAGGCAAGGTGAAATCTGTAGAAAGTAGAAAAAAGAGACAGAAGAAGGTTATTTAAAATTATTATATTGGGGTGTGTGTGTGAGAGAGAGAGAGAGAGGAAGATGAAGAAAGAGAGAAAGAGGGACAGGAGAGAGAAAAAAAGAGAACTTTTACCCGTTTGTCTTTCATCTCCTTCGAGATTTGTCATCAACAGTGCACGAAGGGGCTCTATCAGGTGACCTAAATAGACATAGTAGCAACAATTATTATTGCCTTCAGCTGCTACTTTTTTTTGAAATTCCTTTTCAGCCCTTATGTAATCAGTGAGCTTAGGCATCCCTGTTGATGCCTCACAATCCCTCTCCGGCTTCAGCTGCCTGGACTAGAGGCGGGTGCAGGACGCCTCCTACCACCATCACCACCCAAGGGGAACTCGCATCTGGCTTGGACTGAGCCAGTAAGGTTGTCGAGCTTTATTTTATTACTCCCTTCTTTTTCCCTCTCTCTAAAGAAGATACACAGAAACTGGAACTAAAATGTCATTTAGAGCTGAGGTCACAATTGGAAGCACAGCAAACAGAACAAGGTAAGTTTAACGCGCAGAACCCAAAATGTTGCCTTGCAGGAGAGATTAGCAGAGAAAAAAATGGTGCAAAAAGCAGACACAAGCAGAGACAAACATGAAATCTGGCTGTGCCCTCTTCCCAGTAATATATGCTTCCATGGGGTTCTCCTCTATCTTTAAAATAGTCTCCTCCTCTGCCTTGCTTCTTCAAGACAATTTCTGTTCCTTGCAGCCAAATTAGCCCTGACAAAGATGGCGGTAAAGGTACATCCTCCCTTCAAGGATCACACAATCCAAGTCAGATACCAGTGGCTGAAAGGGCACATCAAAGGTATCTGCTCTCAACAAACGCATCGACGACACTGATTCTCTGAAATGCAGACGCTTTCTTTGCCATCAGTACCTCTGTATGCCTCTGTTTGTTAAACTTTATTGTCATTGCCTTGGAGGTATAGTAAGCAACCAATTTGGAGAACTATATCAGTTGCCTGTATGCAAATGGCAGAGAACAATAAAATATTAATATTTTACATGTCATGTTCATGGTATTATATTGAATTGGGTTAAAATCAATAGCCAAAAAATGTTAACGTGGAATAAACACTACAACCCATGGAAAGATGGGTAATCTCAAACAACAAAATCAAACCTGAGATCACATTTCACGTGATCTTTAAGACTACGTTTTTGTGTTATATTCAGCAGGCTTGAGAGAGAAGACTTGACTATTTTTGAGGGCATTATTTTCTGATAATTTATATTTTAATATTATTTGTATGTATATTTTCCACTTTCCCCCTCTCCCCATGTTTACTCAGGAAAAGAGTTCTTCTCTAACCCTTGGGACATCTAACAAGTTTTAATTCACGTACTTGAAAAAAATTATATACATTTGTTTGAGATCCTAAGACATTTTTAGTGATATTAATATTATATCACAATATATGAATTTTGAAACATTGTGGCATAAGCATTGTCCTAGGCATCGCAAAGCCTTGGTTCTAATCCCAATTCTATTAAATTATTTATGTCACCCTGGGCATATCTCTATCTTTTTCAGTCTACCCCTTCTTCCTCACTCCCAAATTAAGACACAAGAACACCTACTCTAAGGACACCTTATGAGAAAAAAAAAATCAGAAATTTGACTGTTAAAGAGCTTCATAAATCCCATGTCCTGGATTATTATGATGTTGGTGACAACAAATGATGTGTGGTGGGTCTTGTGGCCAAGTTTGAAGACTCCTTCATGCGAGAACCTTTATTCACTAGTAACTCCTATTATCTTCTTCACCAGTAAGTTGCCATAGCATCTGTTGAATGGAAGAAGAAAAGGCTGGATTCTTGATATAAGGCAAAACAGACAGGATTTCTGAAAGGTTAAATATGGACTGTGAGAAAAAGCAAGGAATCAAAACTAAACAATAGTTGACAGTCATTCCTTCAACAGCCACCTTAACAGTGTCTTCTAGAAAATGCTGCCACAAATTCTATTTGTTAATTTAACACATGTTCATGGAGCACCAACTTTGTATTCAGTGCTCTGCTTACACTTTGGTATAAATCAGCAAATGAGCCACAGTCCCAGCTCTCAAGAACTGTGAGTTTACCGGAAGAGACAAACAATCAATTACAATACAGTGAGGGAAAATTGTATTGCACAGAGGAGAAGCATCTAACACTACTGTTTCCCACAGGAAGGTGAGAGCTAAAGAAAGGCTTTGTGGAAGGAAAGAGAAAAGGACATAGAGGAGCATTCGAGGGAAAGGGAGCCCTATGTGTTCTCCTAGTACTTGGAATTTGTTCTGTAGATACTTTTTATATCCAGTGCATTTTCTCCTTAAGCACTTAAGGTATCCTGAATATAGGCTTTATTTTGAGGAGTCTGATAAAGTCTTTTTTTTTTTTTTGAGACAGAGTCTTGCTCTGTTGCCCAGGCTGGAGTGCAGTGACATGATCTCAGCTAACTGCAACCCCTGCCTCCCAGGTTCAAGTGATTCTCCGGCCTTAGCCTCCTGAGTAGCTAGGATTACAAGCATGCGCCACCATGGCTGACTAAGTTTTGTATTTTTAGTAGAGATGGAGTTTCGCCATGTTGGCCAGGCTGGTCTTGAACTCCTGACCTCAACTGATCTGCCTGCCTTGGCCTCCCAAAGTGCTAGGATTATGGGCATGAGCCACCACACCTATCCCTGATAAAGTCTTGATAAACTTCAGTGTTGAGAAGAGACTTGAAGGATAAGCAGGAATTGAATTGGTGAAGAGGATCTACAGAAGGGCGTACATATTGCTCCATAATCCCCTGTAGACATTGTGGGTATATACAATGTATATATACAGTATTTTTGTCTTCTCAAGTGTAACTAGTAGGTTCTTTACAAACAAAAATCGTATGTTCTTCCTATACATCCCTGATAATATCTAATGCTTTGGTGCATATAAAAATGATAAAACTCTCAATATTTGATATATTTGCAGTTCAAATCCTAGAGTTGGGAACTGGAAATGCTTGAACCCACTTTCTACACAGCCAAAATAAAGAAATCCAGGAAATTCCAGTGGTACAGCATCTGATACTTGCTCATGTTCCCCAAAGCAGGTTGCCTTGACAGCACTGAAAAGTGAGCAGCATGTTTATTAGTGAGTTCTCTTTGTTAGGCTGATTGTCACTGGCTCTGAGCACCAGCTTTTGTATGTTGAGTTACTGTCCTACATGGGTCGTTCCTCTCCCAGAGCATCACCAACTCCATGTAGAATTAAAGAATTAAGGAAATCACCCTTGCTTCACAAAGTAGTCACACAAGGCATTCGCATGCATATCAGACTTTACAGAAGTTTGAAGATATGGAGGGATATTTTTTTGCAGCAAAACAAAACTTGCACATCACAGATCCCTACTGTTAACAGTCTCTGTGCCATATTGCTTGCACTCACTGGCCTTTACTCACATCTCATTCTCCTCCAGCCTTCTCAGACCCTATCTCTATTTTATAATCCCCATATTTGCCATTTCTTATGCAAAGTAATTCATCTGTTTTTAGCTCCTGCCCCCCCCCTTTTCAACTCAGCATTTCAGAAATAGATGAGGCCATGACTGAAGCTTTAAAAATGTTTGTAGTCCAGGCGCCATGGCTTGCACCTGTATTCACAGCACTTTAGGAGGCAAATTTTAAGGAGGATTGCTCGAGCCCAGGAGTTCGAGACCAGCCTGGGCAACATAGTAAGACTTTGTCTCTACTAAAAATTAAAATTAAAAAAATTAGCACATGCCTGTGGTCCCAGGTGCTTGGGAGGCTGAGGCAGGAGGATTGCTCAGCCCAGGAGTTCAAGGTTGCAGTGAGCTATGATGGTGCCACTGTACTCCAGCCTGGGTGACAGAGTGAGACCCTGTCTCAAAAAAAAAAAAAAATTTTAAGTGATATTTTCTATCTCAGCTCTAAGCAAAAGTTTCTTCCTTAATGGTGGTTTTTATTTCTCCAGTTACATATTCATTTAAATGTTTTGCAAACAATAGAATAAAGCAGCCCAATAAATTTGTTCTAATTGTCTTTTATGCTCCAGTTGTGACTTTTTAGAAAATGTATTTTAGGCTGAGAAAACCACTTTTTAAAAATATGTAGAGAAGGATTAGAATTAAGTGGAAAGTGAAAGAAGAGCCATCTTGTGTATGTACTAAAAGTCACTCTGGGGCATGTTTTAGGAGCCCATTAATATATGCAGCAAGTGGTTGAATGTATCAAGTTTTAATTCCAAGGCAAATGTTAATGGAACACCAAAATATGCCCTGTTGGGTCTTAATGCTGAATTTTAGTGTGATAATACCTGCAATGACACCTAAATTAGGTTAGAAGCCCCAACTGACTATTAGTGAAGTTTTCAAAACATTGCAATTTGTTGATTACATATGTCAAATTCCATTGACAAAATATATTTTTTCACAAACAGTAACAAAAATTGGGCTCAAGTTTAAAATAATCGGATAGCTCGCATTATGCAATGCTTCACTTATAAATACTAAATAATGAAATTGGGCACAAAGCCAGTGAAAGGGAACTCCTCTCAGTTTGAAGAGATGACTTTAAAATATTTGGCTGTCTTACTTAAATGGGCTAAAAATATACAAGACAAAAAGCAATCACATAAGCCAACCATAAAGAGAAATAATTTTAAAAGATAATATCTAGTGTCATTAAAAATTTACATACCTATTTTTAAAATTGATGCTTATAACTGATTCAATAGTTAGCTTGCTTTATTATTAATAAACAGAATAAAGTGTGAATGTGAAATACCGTTGTAATATAAGAAAATATCTAAGATTCTTTACACTTTAGACTGCATGTATAAGAGTGTAGCAGCGCAGAAGAGGCACTTGTTAAGTATTTGTTGAATAAATAAAGGATTAGATGAATGACCACGGAGACTAAATGTCTTACCAGAAAGGCAGTACCCATAGAATCATTCCTTTTTCGCCTATAGACATTTATTTTGAATTCCCTATATATAAGCACTATGTCCAGTTGGGAACTTGGGACATGGTCCCTCTCCTTGAGGGACTCAGAATCTCATTGGTAAGAAATGTAAAGATTTGGTATTTTAAGAATTTCTATAACTGAGTATAGCATCTGCTGTAATTTGAAGACAATGATACTCAGAAGAGCATGAATAATGACTACCCTCTAAATGTGTTCACTTTGGCCAATCTAGCAAAATAATGATAGTAGATATCTAGCTTTCAATAGTTAGCAAATTCCGTGGATATGTCAATGACCAGATGAGTTTAGTCTTGTAAAAAGATACATTTAGAATGATTCAAATCACACTGCCATTGGTCTGCTCAAATCTTAAATATTAGCATTCTTCAAGGCCTATCCGTAGAGATCCTTTTTCTGAGAAATAGTTATTCTATAGTTTCTACTAGCTGCCATTTGCTAAGGCCCAAATCTCCATTTCCAATACAGGTTTCCCTGCTGAGCTACACACCCAAACGAGTCCTAGATGGCACCCCTGGGATACCCCACAGCCATCTCGAATTCAATATTCCTAAAGTGAGTTCAGGTTAAGATATCGGGTTCATGCAACATGTTTTCTGTCCGGAGTAAAGAGAGAGTGTAATGGACACAGAGGTCTTTTGGGGTGATGGAAATTTTCAGGAATTACTAGTAATGGTTGTACAACTTTCTGATTATACCAAAAGCTCTTTAGTTGTACACTTTTAAATAGTGGACTTTATTGTATATGAAATGTATCTTAATTGTAAAAAAGAAAAATGATTGCCAACCTGCTCCTATGTTAATATTCCCAGTAATGATAAGGGGGATTGTTAATATTCCCAGATATGATATGATAGTTGCCACCATCAACTACCCACACTGGAATCTTAGCGCACATTTCAAGTCTGATGCTTCATTATATTCTCAGGGCCTGGTTCTGTGCCTAATAACATAAAAATAATATAGTCCAAAGAGTAATAATGAACAATTACACTTTGTTGAACAGAGAGATTTTAAAACCAGTCTTAAAACTTACTCTTTTCCTTACCCTCCACACTGAATCAGGCTCCAAGTCACACAGTCACTGTGTCTGTAGAAAATCCAGCTTCCTCCTCACTGTCATCAGGATGGTTCCCTGCATTCCAGATCTGTCATTCTAGATCGTATCTTCTCTATGTACTTTTCCCCACACTCATGATATTCCAGAACAATAATTTTATTTAAAATTGATTCCCAACTGGTTTCCCTTACTTCAAGCCTTCCAGAAACTCCTCTAATCCCATCTCCACTACCCATGGATTACCTAAGATTCAAACTGGATCGTGTTTGCATTTTACAGAAAATGTTTAGTGATTCCATTGTCAGGAAACTCTAGTGATGGTGAAATTCCTTGGGATGCATGCGTGAGTATTTGCCTTGACCTGTAGAGTTCACTGTACTTCCACCTCACACATCTTCACGTCCCGTATATTTTCCTGCTGTCCCCTTCTCTCAGATAGTACTGAAAATGTTTTCCTTATGCTCCTACTCTATGCAGTATACACACCTGTGCTGGGATCTAGGAGGCTCCATTGTACATTTTTTTGCTTATAATCTGTCTCCATGAATGTACTTAAAGCCCATTGATGGCTGGGATCAGGCTTAACACAGTATCTACAGAGTGACAATGTGTCCTGTGGAAAAATTAAATCTCAAAACTCAGAGATGACACTTTGGCTCCACTAGCCCTGCAGTTCTGCACTCATATGAGATCCCACAAGTATATATTACCTATATTGAGTCATAGATAGATATGACATTGATCTAATGTTCGTGATCTAATGTTAATTATTTCTGTTTTTCTCTATTCCGTTGCTTTCTCTCCCACACTTTACTACACTCACTCACTTCGAGAAGAGCTGTACCATGGGGAAAAGAGAACAACATGCACACGACAGAGTTTTCCCAGCCTAATGATATCAGTGGAGTGTGTTAGGGCAGATATTTTAAACTGATAGTAATTTGGGGGTCACTTGAAGATTTGTGTTATTTCTGCTATCTCTTAGTGTGGATTATCTTCGGTCATTTGTTTATATCTTTATTTGACTTCAAAATTAGTCATTTAGTGAGATTGCCTTGGGACCAAATACAGAATCTAAACATGGATTAATAATCAAATACATGTTTGGTGCAGTAGCTCACACCTGTAATTCTAGCACTTTGGGAGGCTGAGGTGGAGGATTGCTTAAGTCCATGAGTTTGAGACCAGCCTGGGCATGGTGAAACTCAGTCTCTACAAAAAATATAAAAATTAGCTGGGCATGGTGATGCACGGCTGTAGTCCCAGCTACTTGGGAAGCTGAGCAGTGGGAGAATCGCTTGATCCCAGGAGGTGAAGGCTGCAGTGAACCAAGATCATGCCACTGTACTCCAGCCTGGACAACAGAGCAAGACCCTGTCTCAAAAAATAAATCAAATACAGTCAAGGCAAAAAGAAAAACCATGGGCATAAAATAATAAGTTTTGTCAGTGAAGATATTTAATAAGAAAAGAGAATTCCTGATAGAGTTATGATGAAATTGTCAGAAGTACAACACTGTGGCTTTACTACACTTACTTTCAGCAGGCACTTAATGGGAGTTTCTCAGTGTATTTTTCCAAATCAAGATTTTGAACGGAATGAACAGGAGTATTCAATTTTAAGGCTATTAATTCTTTACCAATCCCTTGATTAAATAAAAGGTCCCCAGGAGAAGTAAAGTTGGCCATCACCACTCTCGGGTTTATCCATCATTCCATTATTGTAAGTCATTCCCATTATTGACAGAATCCTCAATCATTTATTTATTCATTAAAAAGACATTTTCTTTGAGTACCTGCTATTGCTGGATACTTCCTAGGTATCCCCCTTCCCTCTAACCCTCAAAACACAGAAAGAAAAGTACAGAAATATAGAATATTTTCCTTGCCTTTAAGAATCCCACAATCTTGTTGGTATAGGGTCTTTAGTCTTCCTTCAGTAGTTAAAATCTGGTTGGCTCCTTGCCCCCGTATGGCTATAACCTTCACAGCTAAAGAAAGTAACTGCTCTTCTCAAGAATCTTCACTGGTTCTCCCTTTAGTGAAAAAAAATTATAAAGATCTGTCAATGTTTCAAAGATAACATATGCAATTGAGATAGTTGCTGGTTCTGCCCAGACCTGTTACCTCACTGGTTCCAGTAACTGAATCCTTGACTTTTTCCCTATACAAAGATTCCCTCTTTGAACCCTGTGTTTGTGAATTCCCCTTCACCCAAGGCTGTGGCTCTGACTGCTCCTCTGTGGTTCCTCCAGGCACTGGGGCATTGCCCAGTCCAGTCCTAGCTGCAGGAACACCAGCTCTTGTTGCCTGCCTTCCTGCAACTGTCAAGTGCCTGCTCTTGTTTCTCTTGATCCTGGCTTCAGTGTAGCCAAGCCACATTCCTAAAGAACCTGCCCTGCCTTCACTGTGTCCTGGAACTTTCCAGATTAGCACTCCGTCCTGAGACTCTCTGTTCTGAGGGCATGAGGACTGAGCTCACTTTGATGGGAGAGGATGTACATCATCCTACAAACCACTCCAGGAAAACTACACATTAGGCTGGTTGCTGGTGATGCTGAGACTGGCCATCATGTGTTATGGAGGGATGACTGGTTCTCTCATCCTGGAAGGAATTTGAAGTATCCAATTTAGTTATTTGTTTCCCGGTAATCTATCCCTACCCTGAATTCCACGGTCCTAATCCTGGTACCTTACTGCCACTGTGTGTGTGCGGAAGGGTGATGGGGAGAGAAAAATGGATAACAGGCAGAAAGAAACCATCTGACAAAGCTGAAGAACACTTGCATCTCCAAAGCAGCTTGAATCTCCCTGCCTGGGCTGCCAAGTGAAGGATGTGATTAATGAAGAGATGTCAGAGAGAACATTCTTCCAGCCAGGAAGAGTGGGAAGGATTTTTTTAAAAGAAGTATTAGAGTTTGAATGGAAGGAAAGCAAGAAAAAGGAGCTTGTTGTGGTGGGAAAGAGTGCCAGGAAGAAATGGTTGTGCCAGTGCTGACTGTCAACCAAAGGACTGGCCCCACCCCACCTGCCTCCTCCAGCACCTACCCCTTCCAGCTCTTCCAGTGGAGCTGCAAACTATCTCCCCTGTTATAAATAGCAGCACAGATGTTGACAGAAAAATGCTCCCTTAATTACCATACAAACTGCTTTACTTGAGTGAACCGTTTAAAGCAGCCTCCAAAGGAAGTTCACTCAAGCAATTCCGCAGATTACAGCTAATGAACAATATTTCCTCGCACCTATTTAGTGCTCATTAAAATGTAAAAGCCTTTCATTTTAAACAGATGCACAATAAATAATTCTTCTCTCCCTCTCTGTTTCTGAGCAGCTTGGATAAAAGCAGTGAGGAGAGGGAGCAGGGCTGGACTGCCGGGACTGGGTGGAGGCAGTAAGAGAGACAGCCAGGCAGAGACGGGGGGGATGGGGAAAGGGAGGCCCAAGAAATAGCTGGGGTCTCATTAATATCCCAAGAAGCCTCTGCTTGTCTGATAGGAGGAACGTCCGTGTTTGGAGTTCAACAGACAGATCCTGGGACCAGACGTATCATACATCCGGCTCGGCCAGCCAGCCAGCCAGCCACGAATGAGTATAGTAAACAAAAGCCATGGTGGGCAATGCTGTGAAGCAGAAAGGGGCCAACCTATGATAGAGCTGGGGGCGGGTAGAGCCCTTCCAAAGTACTAAATTACTAGTGCTGTGTTTCTTTAGACTGACTCTTCTTTGTTTGTTGGTTTTTGTCCTCATTTATTTTTAGGACTGAGGTTAGAAGATGAGTGTCAGGTAAACCTTGAGAGGTTACGTGTTGTCAGTGGAACAGAGGGAGTCTCTAAGACGTTTTCTGGTTCCTGCAGGACCTTATATCCCCACCTGTAGTAGTCTGATGCTGTAACACATGCAGCAAAGGTGGAGGGATCTTTTGGGTATTGAGTGAGTTGGAATGGGCGGATAGTGGCAAAGATAGATTTTCAGAGAACTGTGACTGTTCTTTTTGAGATAAACAGCAAAAGAAAGTGGACCAGGGACTTGGTGAAATATATGCCTTGAGTGGATTTTAAAAACCTCTGCTTTATACGGAAAATATTTTCCTCCTTAACAGAGGTATCACTCTTAGAGATTGGTGGGACCAAAATGATGAACTCTGTTAGTGGTGATGCATATACAGTAAGGAAAAAATCCCAAGAGGATCCCATTTCAGTGGCAGTGACAAATGAAACTGGCAGAACTGATGTGTAATAAACTCTCTCAAACTTCAGTCAACTTGTGGGCCCTGTGTATAACACAAAGTTGCCTTAATGATCAAGACTGACCAAGAAATTTCTTTCTTTTTTTTTTTAAATAATGGACAAGAAATCTTGATACTATTCAGGAACATGGTCTTTTAGCCAAAATAGGCTCCTTTTAACCTTATTGAGTCTGCATGGAAATAGAGAGTAGAAAGGTGACCGAAACCCATTGTGTTAGTCTGTTATCGTCCTGCTGATGGGACATACCATAATTTATGGAGAAAAAGAGGTTTAATGGACTCACAGTTCCAGGTGGCTGAGTAGTCCTCCCAATCACGGCAGAAGGGAAAAGGTGGGTCTTACATGGTGGAAGGAAAAAGAGAATGAGAGAGCCTAGAGAAAGGAGAAAGCTCTTATAAAACCATCAGATCTCATGACACTTATTCACTACCATGAGACCAGTCTGGGGGAAACCACAACCCATAATTCAATTATCTCCCACCAGATCCCTCCCACAACATGTGGGAGCTACAATTCAAGACGAGAGTTGGGTGGGGACACAGACAAACCGTATCACCCACCATCTTCTGTTTTAGACCTCATGCATTTGTTACAAAAGTATTGAGCGCCAGACATTGTGTCATGTATAGAGGATACAGAAATGAGGAAGAGATGTTCCTCCAATGAGCCCCAAGACATGTAAAAGTCACTATGCTATAGTGCAATAAATGCTGGTACAATGATATGGACCAGAAGTGCTGTAGAAGCTGAGAGAGGTGAGAGGTCCAAGATACTATTAATACCTGAAAACTTCATAATCTGTACTGTAATTGACAACATTGTTAATAGCCTTATTCCAGAGCTCAGCAAATACTTGATTTGAGGTATGGTTTCATTCGAAGAAGTGAAACGTCTGTTAGGGAGTGGCAGGCAGGCATCTGGGAGGGGACATGCAAGTGTGCATTTGAACCCGTTTCCATGAACATGAGGAAGGCATGGTAAAGAAGAATTAAGTCTGTACTTGGCTTTTAACTAAGGTCATTTAAAAATGGTCTGCAACACCCATCTCATTTGCTTTTTTATGCCTGCCAATTTAGTGTTGTATTCAAAGTGATTAATTAGTTTGTAGTGAAGGTTTATTAGGTAATCTTCCTGTCAATCAAAAATCACTAGGGTTTCAGGGCAGAATAAAGGGTACCCAGCTATTTCATAAGGACAGAGAATTTATGTCATCATTGTATTCAAAAAAGGCACAATCTTAAAATTTTAGAGTACATAGAACATACAGGAGTTAATGTGGATATTATTGAAGTTGACAAGAGTGATTTGGTCCTCCTGAATATTTATGGGTTTTTTTCTATTAAGAAAAATGTATTTCTAAAGTGTAAATTAACCTTTCATATTTTTCTGTACTACTGACTTAAACATGAAGTATTTTTACTTTTCTTATTCAGACCTATAAAAATATGAGAAACATAACAGATTAAAATACTTACTTAAAGCTATGTTATGCTTTAAGCCAAGGTAAATCAAGGGGGTAACGGCAATTCTAGAAATCAAAGATATTTCCCCAGTTAAGAATACATTCACGTTGTGCTATTTAGAAACTAACTCAGACCTGTAAGCTCTATTTCCTAAATGACAGACCATTACTTGACATGTTTTTTTCATCACTTGTATGTACATGTGTGTGTAGGTGTATGTATATTTGTGTGTTTGTGGTATGAGTTATTTTACCACATTTAAATAAAAGTGTTATTACAACAATACTGCTTTCTTTGCGGTTCTTAAAAGTTCATGTTATCTAAATGATTTGATGAAAATCTGTGGTAAATATTACTGCTTAATGTCTGTGTTTATACAAAAATAACTATGTAAGTACAATAAACACGTACTGTAGGCAGTAAACACAAGGTGAAACTATTCTTTGAGGGTCTTATTTAACATGCATTGCCAGTTGTTTCCTTCTATCTATTACCCTAACAATCTTAAAGTTAATGAATTTCTTTTTCCTAACATAGACATAAATGCAAAAAAATCTCTAGCACATATTGAGAGCTCAATAAATACTAACTATTATCATTATTGTTTTAACTGACAAAAGCATCTTTAACCTAAAGGAATTTTTAAGATTAAATTATAAACTACAATAATTTATTTCTGACAACAGTGATAGTACGAACATTTTTCAATGTTAATATGGCTTTTCAGGATCATTTGTGCCTTTACTTAAAATGTTTTGCTTCTTTGAAGTTATGCACATTTTTGTGGATTTTATAGAATAGATTACCTGAAATATTGCACAAAATATTTCCTCAGAAGAAACAGCTCTTAGGCTGATCATGGGAACAGAAAAAAAAATTAATAAGTCAGAATTAAAAACACAAAATGGCCCACTAAACACTACACAGCAATCCTAATTATGGTGGATTTAGTCTCTTTATTTAAAGCCCTAAAGTGAATATGATTAGAAAGGGAAAAAACCATTGCATGTATGCATACACACACGTATACATCTATATACACACATACATATAAACACACACACACACACATATATATATACACCTACACATGTGTATAACTGATGCGATTCAATAACCCATAGCCAGAATTTTGTTTTTAAATATTCCGGGTAAGGACCAACAAACGGTGAATGGCATCATATCAGGAACTCTGGGATATATCTTCCATTACCTTTAAATTCCCACAAATGCCTACATTTTAAAAAGAAAATATATTTCATTGATTTACAAAGGCCCATATAAATATAGATACGGTTTGGCCAGGGAATTGTAAATTTAGTCTCAGGTGGGCTGCACATTCAGCCTGAAATGAATCTGCAGAGAGAGGGAGAGTCTGAGTGTTACAAATTCAGTGGCTCTAGGGGAAATTTGTTAGAGATCATTCTGAAAGTCAGTGCTGCCTGAAAAATAAAAGAGAGAGCGAGGAAAGAACCCACCCCACACTGTGTTCAAATGATTTTCTCCCCTCTAACGACAGCATTTTAATTTAATATTTCTTATATTTGCCCTTCCTTCTGCCTTGTGGATTTTCAGAAAAGCGGTTTGGAGCCATTTAGAGTTATGATTTTATGTATGTGACATGAAATGGTAATACAGGCTGTCTTGGTGTATTGCACGAAGAAAGAGAAACAAAAATTGAGCAGGCTGTCTTACTTGTCTCATTTGCCAGGCCCCATCATAAAAAAGTAAATGAGTTGTTTCGTTGCGATCCTTCAGAAAGATGTAATAACAGCGTTTGGTCCATAGGCACGCGGGGACGAGGCTACTCCGCACCCCCCGCGCTAGATGGATGATACTGATGGCGAGTGAACACGCACATCCTGCCTGAATATGAACAACAGATTTGTCAGTGTGTGACAGGCTGACAGCCCAGCTCCCAGCTGCTTGTCCACTGTTGTTATATCAGTACCTTGTCTAAGTATTCAGCAAAGAGGCAATCTGCTTCCTCCATTCATGGGAGGCAGGTTGCCAGTTAAGAAACAAGTATTGGCTTCAGGCAGCAGTGCCAGAACGCATTGAAAAGATGCAATTTAAACCCTTGCGTGCTCCTCGGGCAACGTATCACAGGCCTTAGAAGTCCAGTCCTCCAGATTAGGTTTGTAAAACAAAGAGGATAACTCAAAATGAGATCTATGCTGGCAAAACATCGTAATTTAGCTTCCATAAGTGCCTCAGCGGAACGTGGTTATGAAAGGGAAAACATGCTTGACTTTGGCACTGGGAGTGTGGCTGAAGTGAAAGTTTGCTCAGCGTTTCCCCTAGTACAATGTTATTTTTAAGGGCAGTTAAAACTGTGCCAGTGAGAAGGTACCATGGCTCAGAGAGCTTTCAGAGTTAATAATGAGGATTAAAAGTTCTCATTTTTACCAGTTGGGCCCTGTGGATATGGTTGACAACCACTAACAAAATATTTTACAATGTAAAAACTGTGGAAATAGATTTATCATACTTTATTTGAATCTTTATAAAGACCTTATTAAGTATCCAAAAAATTGTACTGTACCTCGTTCTAAAATCTACAGAAATTAATTGGAAAATGGGAGATAATTAAAGTAGCTAACGCATTATACATGCTGTTTTAATATTAAAGAGAATAGATTCAATACATTAAAGGGAAAAAATTAGAAGAATCGATGCATTTTAGAAGAAATTACCAGTTTGTTTTGAATACCATGGATGTATTGTTCAGAAGTTAGGCCTCGCTTACTGCTTTCAGCGGCCTGTTTCAATACAGGTATGTGGCAGTCTCTGACAGGTTGAGTAAGAGAAAACCCAAAAGGATTTATACCATGGTCTTTAATGGCTGCTTCAAAGCAGTTATGGCCTGTCAAACCATTAATAAGCAGTATTTAAGAGTCCCTAAGTACACATTTGCACAACAGTCCCCAAGGACTCAGGGGAAGCCATTATAGTTTGTTGGATCAATAATTATCATTTCATTCAAGTCCACTGCAATATGAAGAACTGGCTGTGGGGTCTTCTGGCATCCTTGCCTCAGGTCACAGGGTGATGGTAGATCTTGAGAAGATTGCAATGACTTTGCCCTCTAGCATCCCTGGAGACTCAGGCCCCGCATGCTCACTGTATCCACAGTCCTCATTTGCCATTCGTAGGACTCAGGAGATACCTACATCCTTGTAAGTTTGAAACACTCAACAAATCCAGTCTTTAGCTGACTAAGAAAATCTATTTATTGATGTTTTCCTTTAAAAAAAATCTTGAAAAAGGAATAACAAAATGAAGTTAGAAAGCATTCCTGAAAATTTAGATAGAAGTGCTATACATGTTTTCTGCTGAAACATAATAGTCCAAATATCTAGTCCTAGATGGCTAGTTGGATAAGTTTTTAATCCTTTATGTATGTAACAGAGTACTCCGAGGGGGGTCACTAAAAATGGTATTGTAGGAGACAAGAAAGCGTTCCTTATACTCTTAAGGGGAAAAAGCAGCTTCAAAATCTGTATGTTAGTGTTTGGTGATTTTTAAAAATTACATACAATTAATTATATGCCATATGGATAGATAGATGGACACGCAGAGAACAGAGAGTGAGAGAGGATGAAGAAGGATGTAAACTATACTGTTAAAAAAAAATGTGCAAAGTACCATAATGAAAATTTTTGTGTTCCTTGTGCTTTTCTGTATTTCTGCTACTTTTCTCCATGACAATGTGGTGGGTTTTTTTAAATTAGAGAATATGCCATTAAAATTAAAAGCTTTGACAATAAAGATGAACCTTTAAATGATAGAACTTTCCTACTTAGTTAATTGCTACTCTTTTTATTTTCTGTTAGATATTTGTGATAGGCATAATATAATACATTAATATAATGTGAAATATCACAAATTGAAAACCCGAAATTGCCTTTATTTTTATTTGTTGTATAATATGTAAATATTTCAATAAAGACTCTCTCTTTACAAAAATTAATGTATTTAATGAAAAGAACAAATAATAGTATTCCATCCCCACTCTGAGGGGATTATATATTATATATCCTATATATTACAATATCCTATTATATATCCTCCTCTAGAGGTAATGGAGGTCAACAGCCTCCTTTCACATCTCCCCATGTTTGTACAAATATCTGTATCTAGATATAGATATAGAGTCTTTCTTCATAAGACCAAAATTAGCTTCTAGTATATTATTTTGCACAAGTGCTTTATTCACTCAACATATGCACAGCTTTCTAAACCCAAGCGCATAGAACCACTTATTACTTTTAAGAGATTTTAAATTTTAATTGACCCATCTGAATGATAATTTATTCAACTCATAGACATTCAAGTTGTTCCCAGTTTATGCTTTTACAATGTTGAAATACATCTTTGCACTTATGTATCATGGCTTTTATATTCCTGATAGGAAAATTGCTGAGTCAATGGGTATGCTCATCTTAAAATCTAGAAGATATTGCCATATTCCCTTCCCCAAAAGCTGTTTACCTGCAATGTGGGAGAAAGCCTGTTTCCCCACTACTTGCCAGCACTGAGCTTTATAAGACCAATTCTTTCCCTTTCTATCAGTCTGATGGATGAATAATGGTAGCCCCCTGTTTCGATTTGTATTTTCATAGCTACTAGTACTACTATCTTGATCTCAGAACTAGGTTTAACGCAAAAAGTTTCTGTCTTCTAAATATTGGCATCCTCTGGTTTTTGTCAACACTTATTTATTTTTTACCCCATGTTGGTAGTCAGGGCAGATCTAAATTAGGCTGCAAAAATTGACGAGTTTTTTTGAAGACCTTAACATGACTGAGCTGACAGTTAAAATTAGATCACCTGATTGTAAAGACTGTGCTTATTCTACTGAATGTTCTGTCAGAACACTGACAGAAAATATCTCAAAAAAGGCTTTTGTCCATTGTTTTTCATTCCCTTCCTTCACATCTCTCCCTTAATAATAAATTCTCCTTTTTTCAGTTTCTCTGTATATTCACCCCTCTGGTTTTTTGGATTGTTTTATAATCTTGGATGTTGATCTTCCTCTTACACTCCACCACGCCTACCCATTCTTTGTGTTAACTATCCAGAGTCATCCTTCTGCTCTGCATGAGCTACTTCTCTGACAAACTACTAGGTTCCAAAGCATTAATGACCAACGATGAGCTACTGCCCTGTTCCCTTTGGCCAGTGTTTGTATCTACACAGGGATATTACATCCATATTGTCTTTATTTAAGGCATTTCAGCTCTGAGAAAATTAATTCCCTGACTCATAAGTGAGAGAGATGGTTGTACCAGCCATGCTATCCATTAAAGAAATGGATTCTGGAAGAAGAGCCTCTTTCTCCTTTTTCTTTGACTTTACCTGTAGGCTCCCGTATTAAGACTGAACAGAAATAAAACCTATTCACTTTGCTGTCTGCTTACCAACAGTAGCTGCAAGGAATTGAGCAAGGTGGTTCTCTTTGAAATCACTGTAAATTTAGAGATTAAAAATTTAAAAATTATATACACAGTAAAATATTTTGCATACATATAATCATATTTAGTGAAATAAAATACACATATAATTATGCCTATGTACAATGGACACTCTTATAACTGACTTTCCACATTAACCAAACCTCTACATTTTCTCTGTAAAACATATCAACTGATGTTCATATCAGCTGAATCCTTGAACTATATTCCACTTTCTCTTAATAACTGTTTTTAGTATTGCCATTTAGGATTGTGTTTAAACTCTGAGTTCATTTATATTTCGTTCCAGTATGACTGCTTATGGGTAATGAACTCTATAACTTTATAGCCTGATACACAATGGTGTACTTCTATGTATTTACATGTTAGAATGGATGACTTTTCTTCATAATGTTAATGTCCATTATGTGATTCTTTTGACGGGAGTATAGTCTTACATGTCTGCTTCTGTGTGTTTCCTGAGCTAATGTGAGTATATAAAAATCCCTTCATAACTATCGTAAATTGTCTAGAAGACTCTCACCACCTAGAAAATGTTCTCAGGTTTATGGACATAAGTTTCTTTAACCATGAATGTAAAATATCAGATGAATGAAAAGAACCCACAATTTAGCTTCACTTTATTTGGTGATGTTGGAAAATTATCAGACCAGGCAACACCTAATTTAGCGTATGTAACCATATCACTCATTACCCACAAGGAGTCCTACTGGAAAGAAATATAAACCATATCACCATATCCAGAGCCATTTGCTCTGGACATTTGACTTATGTAAGAGGTGCCATAAATCAATTTATCTAAGGCTAGGAACTGGTAGAATGATAGGCCACTTTAGACTGTATAGCTTGCGAACAGCTTCTAAGAAGGACCCTTGAGCTGAGACCTGAAGAATGAGGAAGAGGCAGTCATGTGACAAGACTGCAGGAGGAGCTCTCTCTGATTTGTATTATTCTCAGCTGCATTCAATTTCTCACAAGGTAGGAACAATATCCCCCGAAGTTATTTTGTGTATATGAAAAATAATTAATCCAGTCTTCTACTAGCTGATCGCATCTCCATGGCCCATGCTTTGCTTTGTTATTTTTCCCAGTGATATAGTCACTGCACATTTCTTAATTTATCAACTTAGGTAGACTCTACTAACTAGCTGTGAGGAAATTAGCATTCTTCTACTCCTTCCGATTTGTTTCTTATGACTATTTTTATTGTCAAGATTCATAATGTTTATATTTTCTTTGGTAATTATATTAGACCATCCAAATATTGTATATAGGTTAAGTAAAAATTGAAATAAAGAAACAGAATCTAAAATATTATGGTTATGTAATTAAATTTTTTTTTTTAAAGCTGGGGTGCAGTGACATGAACTGGGCTCACTACCACCTCTGCCTCCTAGATTCAAGTGGTTCTTCCACCTCAGCCTCCCAAGTAGCTGGAATTACAGGCGCCCGCCATGCCTGGCTAATTTTTGTATTTTTAATAGAGACAGGGTTTTGCCATGTTGACCAGTCCCGTCTCCAACTCGTGGGCTCAAGTGATTCGCCTGCCTCGGCCTCCCAAAGTGCTGGGATTACACGTGTGAGCCACTGTGGCCGGCCTGATTATGTAAATGTTTTAAAGTTTGAAACAAAGTAGTGTAGATGGAGCCATTTAGAAGAGACGGAATCATGCAATCCTACATCATTTAAACTTTGCTAAGGCAAACTTCCAGTGTGGTAGATTCTGTTTTAGTTTTTCTGACTCCATCTTTTCTTTCTCTATTTTTATATCCCAGGATGTCTCCTTTCATAGATTTTTTTTATTCCACTGGACCACTTACTCAAGTAATTTTTTTTCCTATAGGGTTCAAAAGGGGTTTATTCATATTAAGATTAAAAGCAGAATGCTTTCTGAGCTTTGGTTCCTATAAAATGTCTCTATTTTGCTCTTACTCTTCATTGATAGTTTTACTGCCTAGTCTAACTCTTGGTTCATCTTTTCTCCAATCACTTTGAAAACACTGCTCCAGTGGTTCCTAGAATCCATTAGCTGTTATGAAAAGTCTGATGGCCATTTAACTTATATTCCTTTGTAGATAATATGTTCCACAAATTACACCTCCCTTACCTCTTCAAAAATGTATCAGTTTTCTGTGTGTTTGTCCTGTTTGGCATTCAGTGATTCATTTCCATGTGAAGATTTATATAGTTTTATTATTTGTTTGTTTGTTTATTTATATTTATTTAACTCAGGTAAATTTTCCTGTTTTTATTTCTTGGATTTTCTCTTCCTTCCATTGCCCACATTTTCTTCTACTGCAACTCTTAGTAAATTAATGTTAAATATGACTAGTCTTCATTATTCTTAAGTTTCCTTATATTTACCATCTCTTTTCTTTCAGCCCTGGTAAATGTATCATTCATCTCCACTGTGGGACTCCTTATTCTGGCAGTTGTATTTTTAACTTTCGAGAATATTTTTTTGCTCTTTGATTTGTCCTTTTCATGGCAAGTTCTTCAAGTAATAGTTATGAGCCATACTATTCTCTCAAATGTCTCTGAAGATATTAATTAAAATTTTAAAGCTCTCTTCTGTTCACTGAATTATGGCTGTGCCTACTGGGGTCATTTGCACTGTTTGTGTTTCAGTTAACAGATACTCATACAGTTCTTACCATGTGCCAGGCTCCGTTCCAACCAGTTGTTCTTCTCTGTCTGGTCCCACTTCACCTCCATCATCTCATGCCACTACTCTCGAAAACCCTGCATTCCACTTCTATCCAACCATTTGTCCTTCCTAAAATTACATTATGTCCTCATAGCTCTGTGCTATTCTCTGAGTGATGACCTTTTCCATGAATATTTACCAAATTTCTCTATTTGCCAAATTCTCATGTGTTCTTTTATTTTTTGAGACATGGTCTCACTCTGTCACCCAGGCTGGAGTGCTGTGGCACTATCTCAGCTCACTGTAAGTTCTACCTCCCAAGTTCAAGCGATTCTCCTTCCTCAGCCTCTCAAGTAATGGATTGCAGGCATCTACCACAACACCTGGCTATTTTTAGTAGAGATGGGGTTTCACCATGTTGGCCAGGATGGTCTCAAACTCTTGACCTCAGATGATTCTCCTGCCTCAGCCTCTCAAAGTGCTGGATTACAGGCATGAGCCACTACTCCTGGCCCCCATTCGTTCTTTAAGATCCAGCTAAAACATGAAGACAGAATGGGTCGTTTCTTCCTCTATACTTCAATGCTTTGTACAGACCCATCTTATAGTTTGGGTCAAATACCAATGAATGTGACATTTTGAATTGATTGCTGGCCCAGACACTGTTTTTTCTAAAGACAAAATAAAATAATTATTTTTTGCTTACACAACATTTTCTTTTAGATGTCACTTTAATTTAGGATTATTCTATTTGCTATAGCCTCAATGTTATAAAGCCCCGGTCAATTGTTAGAAATTAACCCTGCAATTAGCCAGGCATGGTGTCAGGTGCCTGTAATCTCAGCTACTTGGGAGGCTGAGACAGGAGAATTACTTGAACCCAGAGGGTGGAGGTTGCAATGAGCTGATATTGTGCAACTTCATTCCAGCCTGGGCAAAAGAGTGAGACTCTGTCTCAATAAATAAATAAATAATAAAATAAAATAAAAAGAAATTTATCCTGCAATATACACATGAAGAATAATACAGTTGGAGTTGTCACACAGCATGTATAATGTAAGTACTTTCATTTGGAAGCAGGTATAACAAACCTGAAAATTGATTTTAAAATAACAGCTTTACTCTTTCTTGCTTGTATTTTCATGATTCAATGGGCAAGAAGAAATAAATATCCTCTGAAATAGAGAGCAATTGATAAATTATGAAGTTCTCTAAAGGAATAAAATAGAAATAGTGTGAAAAGGAGAAATAAGTATTTTAACTGTATACTATTAGCCAGGATTTTAGGAAAAGATAGTATTTTTTTGTTTGTTTGTTTTTGAGACGGAGTTTCGCTCTTGTTACCCAGGCTGGAGTACAATGGCGCGATCTCGGCTCACCGCAACCTACGCCTCTTGGGTTCAGGCAATTCTCCTGCCTCAGCCTCCTGAGTAGCTGGTATTACAGGCACGCGCCACCATGCCCAGCTAATTTTTTTTTATTTTTAGTAGAGGCGGGGTTTCACCATGTTAACCAGGATGGTCTCCATCTCTTGACCTCGTGATCCACCCGCCTCGGCCTCCCAAAGTGCTGGGATTACAGGCTTGAGCCACCGCGCCCGGCCAGTATCATACTTTAATGTTACTTTGGTATACATGTGTGTATTTTACTGTAACCAAGAAAAATAGGCATTAGAAACTGTTTTAACATCCTAGGTTTTAAGAAGAGATTTTCTAAGCTGATATGAATCCTGTTTAAGTATATTTAAGATCTCTCATTTAGAGTTAAGTGGAAGAAAAAAGACGAAATTGTCTTTGCAGATGTTGAGAAGAAATTCATTGCAGGCAATCATCATTTAATACCCAGTACTGACTTTTTGAACAACTGCTTTCTCTAAATGATAAATCAAATGTGTTGGCACTAACAATAATCTCTTAGAATATGAATGAGAAAAGCAAGAATATTAAAACAATGGAAACATTATCATAAAATATCAGCCATTATAGCAAAGGAAATTGGGAAACTATTTTGAATTTTTTATGGCTGATGTTAACACTGTCTA
Source organism: Callithrix jacchus (assembly GCF_049354715.1). Classification (NCBI taxonomy): domain Eukaryota; kingdom Metazoa; phylum Chordata; class Mammalia; order Primates; family Cebidae; genus Callithrix; species Callithrix jacchus. The sequence continues at coordinate 11,740,232 of NC_133520.1, read as the reverse complement.
CAGCAGGGACTATTGCATAAAAAAGCTAAAATATGGATTGAGCTGTAAATATTTACCCATTTAGATGTGTCATGTGTATAGCAGTTGTTGGCATTGCTGAAACTAACATTTGAAATAAAAGGATGGAAAATTTTGTGACAGACACACACACACACACACACACACACAAAAGAAAACAATTTTCTAAATACTACAATGTATCATGCTCTAGACAAATGAGACTACTTTCTAGATTTTGAATAAGCCACATGTATTTTTTTTCACCTTAGTTCACATTCCTTTGCCTCCATTGGCTGAGGTTACCTCCATCTCTGTCTACAGAAGCCTTCATTTTCTTTAAGGCTCAGCAGGAAAACACCTGGTTTTGTTACCTCTGTAGGCAGAAGTCATTAATTTTTGAACATTTAATGCATTATATGAGCTTTTGGGGTGCTTGTCATAAATATGTTTGTACAAAGTTCCATAGCATTTCAATTTGCAAAATGCTTTACATAATATTACTTCGTGTGTGTGAGGGGGTGGGGAACAGGGTCTCGCTCTCCTGCTCTGGCACCAAGGCTGGAGTGCAGTGGCACCATCATAGCTCACTGCACCCTCGAACTCCTGGCTCAAGCAATCCTCCTCCTGCCTTAGCCTCCCAAGTATAGCTGGGACTACAGGTACATACCACCATGACTGCCTCTTGGCTTTAAGAGATTCTCCTCTGTTGGCCTCCCAAAGTGTTGGAATTACAGGCTTAAGCCATCATGCCCAGCCTCATTTTAACCCCGTAGCAAAACAGAAGAAGGAAAGGGAAGAAACCGATGCTTCCAAGGGCTGGGGCTGCCCAAGATAACCCAGTGTGTGAGTGAAGGGTGAGGACTCTGCCTGGGAATCTGCTGCTTTTCTTGCATTCCATGCTGTATCTCAGCACCTTCCTCTCATCTTCCATTGTTAAGCTGAATGTCAGAGGAGGGCAGAAAGAAAACAAAATGAACAGATTGCTCTCAAAATCCCCAAATACTGACAGGAATGTATGAGTCCCAGACATTTCCACATGGATTTAAACCCTCAATTTTATGAATCATTGTTTACCTTGCCCATGTTTCCAATCCCATCCTGGTTAACCCGTATTCCATAAAAATGACCTTAAGCTCACCAGATAGACAGGTTGCCCAGTGCTCAAGGACTTGAGAATTCAGTTACTAGCAAAGGATTTTGGTTCAACAGAATTCAAGGAGGTTCAACAGAATCCAGTGCTGAGGTCAGCATGCCTCTGTACAAAGAGCACTATCCCATCCACATTGTTGTTGCAGGGGGATTCTTCTCCTCTAAGAGGAAATGGAAATAACTCCATCCCTATCTCAATAGAGCATGTTAACACATGGGTTTTAAGGTGCATTTTGTGCTATTATCTGTTGGGTGTCAGGCTGGTTTCTGATTTTGAAATGCCTTCCCTTCTCTTGCCTGCCTCTATGACAGAGTGGCATGACACAAACGTGGCTTTGATCCCCTTCTTTACATTAATTCTCTTTTTACAGATATAAGCCTTTTTGTACCCAGCTTTGGTTTTGTTTTTATTCCTATTATTAAAGTGTTCTTTTGGCTACCAGCTGCTTCTTTTCAGCATTTATGAGGATTTGGCTGTTATTTATTTTTTTATTTCAGTGGTGGGGAGTCCAGAGTTCAACTCTAGCAAGGGGTCCATCAGACTGTGTTTTGCAGGTGGATTATGAATGAGACAGACCCACACCTTGGCTCCGATTTCAGCTCTATGGGCCTCCTCTTGCTTGGGAGCCTGTGGAAAGTTGCATTCCTGGAACCTCCCAGAGCGGGTGGATGTAGCGGGAGAGACGAAGGCTTTAGGCTAAATTGCCAAATCCTATATTTGTACACCAGCAGGCAATAAGTGAAGAAGCTTAAGCATTGCATTCCCACTGTCTGAAGTCTGCAGACCCTGCAATCAAACACCGAGACCATATTCTGAAACAATTGTGGCCGATGACAGTTTATTATGGAAAGAGTCAGTATTGCTCCGGATGCTTCCAGTAAAACAAAGTGAAAAACAGGATCTCTTCATAATTTCTACTTCATGATCCACAATTTCGTAGATGATAGCTGAGCTCTTATTCAGATTTCAAAAACCACTTTGTGTACTTACGGCCTATTCATTCATACAGGGCCCAAGATTGGGGAACCCTCCACAGGCAGCACCAAGCAGAGACAGCTTGCCTTTGCTAAGCCCACCCTGAGCCTGCCCGGTGACCTCCTCTCCCGGAGACACGAACAACCTCTACAGACTGAGTTAAGTGTGATCCAAACAGCAGCCAGCACTAATGATTTGCCTCTTATTTTGTTGTTAAAGTTGGGATTTATCATCCTGCAGAATGATTTTATAGACACCTCTGGGTCAATCCTTTATTTCTATATCAGTACAGCACAGTCACCAGCGGGTCTGACAACGGGTAAACTTTTGTAAATGCCAGCTGGTCTCACTAAGAAATTATACTCAGTGGAAGGCATGGAGCTACATTTTCTTGTCACCTCTGGCAGACATTTTGTTTACAGATTTTGCTGAGTGTTCCTCTTAGTTAAGGAATTCAGCTGGAGGCTGTCTGTGTGAAATAGTCACACTCATTTCTCCTACATTTGCTTAAAAAATATTTTCCCTCAAATAAAATTGTGCAAGCAGCCACTCTGACTTTGGACAAAAAAAACAATACTTTCATGGTATCTGCTGTGGACAAGAAAGGGTGGCATATTTGGCATTTCCATTCCATCATATATATTGGCATTTGATTAGAACCAGTATAAGATTTTAGATATATGGGTATTTTTTTATTCAATAGTTAAAATAATCAGATGAAAGTAAGGCTGGTATATTTTTCTTAGAGTCAGTCCCTTTAGCCTTTAATCATCTGTCTTTTCTCTGAACCCATTCCAATTCTACAAATTATATATGGAGTTAAGGTCACTGACCCTGGAGCCCAGTTCTTTAAAAGAAAAAAACTCATCACTTTCTTCTTCACCAGCATACACCATCATATTCTATCAATAATTAATAGCTGGCATTCATTCAGGTAAGATGGGTTTCCAGTCTCATTGGCTGGTGCCTGTGCCAGTCTGATTATGAACTATTTTGAATATCATTCCTGAATATGTGTTGCATATTTCCAAAAAAAGATTCTAAGTCCCTTGTGGGTGGAGAGTGCAGTATAAAATTCTTATGAATCCTCGCAGCAACCAACTTGCTGATAAGCATATGGCAGATGCTCCATAAATACTTAGCAAGTGGCATTTAATTAGATAATAGGAAGTAGACGCATTCTGCGTTGGCAGAATATGACTGTCATTGGTCTCATTTCACTCTGTAATGAGCCGTTTACCTAGCCTAATGACCTGCGCGGTACTGTGGTTATTTTTACAGGTGCAAAAGTCAGATTAAAGAATGAACCCGGAGGGGGTCACAGAAAAACCCTGCGCTACTCATCAATACAGCAATGCACAAAAATGCCTATACCCAGTGTGAGGTGCACCAAAAAAACCTTTCCTGGCTCAACCTGCTGCCAGACATGATTTGGAAATAGAGAGAGGAGGTGAGACTCTTAGGTGTGTTAGAACATTTCTGATAGCTGAGCTCTTATTCAGATTTCAAAAACCACTTTGTGTACTTACGGGCCATTCATTCACACAGGGCCCGCAGTCGAGATGAAGTGTTGCCGTCAACTGATTCACAAAGGTTTCAGCTAATTTAGACTGATATTTCACACTAGCTCATCTTTTGATTCGTGTAATGATTTTTCTTAAAATAAACGTCTTTCAGCTTTTCACTCAAAACCCAATGCCCCCCACCCCCACTTTTTAAAAATTTTAAACCAACAAATACATACTTTCCACGTTCTAGAACTAAAGGGTAATTCTTGAAAAAAAATTTATTCCTCCTTGATGCTTGTGTCTTTAAAATATTCTTGGGTTTATTAAACCCTCTCTGTGGCCATTATATTTAGCAAACTCTACATTATTCATTGCCTATATTTTTCTAAAAGTCAGTCCCTTTAGCTTTTAACCATCTGTCTTTTTTCTGAACCCATTTCAATTCTACAAATTATATATGGAGTTAAGGCCACTGACCCTGGACCCCAGTTCTTAAAAGAAAAAACCCATCACTTTCTTTTTCATTGTTCTGGGAAATCATGCTTAGGTTCCTGTTGAAGGTCATGTTGCCAAGTTAGTGTTCTTCTGTATCTATGATCAGGAGACTGACATGTCATGGGACATATACCAGGGGATACTGTCAAATGTTAGGTGTGTGGGTAATTGGAACATGGGCTTGGTTAGTATGCCTGTACACTACAATCATGTAAGCTAATGGCAGAAACAAGTTACGGGGAAATAAAGTAGTTAAGGAAAATCAAAGTTTTTGAAACTGTTGATAACTATACACACACTCTATGCCAATGTGGATTAGAATATTCATTCAGTTAAATAAAAAAATTTATTTAATAAACAATAACATGGCATATCTTTAAGTATTCCATAATCTGGACTTTCCCAATTTGTCTGCATTGTGGAAGTGTAATCTTTGTAACTGAGAAGGCCCAAAGAGTAGTCAAACTTCTCGGAGATGGACATTGAAAAATGGTGTATGAAATCTCCAGCACAGAGGGGGCACTTAAACATTTCCCCTCGATACCCCTAACGGCAGAACTCACGAGACTGACTGCGTGAGAAGCAGTCATTACAAGACGGAATGGAAAGACTAAAGCAAGTGGCTTCTGTTTTTCACAGCCTTGCCGTCTGTGCTCTCCTTTACCCTGTGACACATAAAAACTATAAAGTAACTCAATGAAAACATCATGTTATATATCAGTAGTAAAATGATACTGTTATTTCATATAGTACTAATTCTCTGCTGGGTGTTTTCCAACAATTCAAGTAATCTATTACTTAAATATAAAATAATACTCAGTATTACTCAGCATTCTTTTCCAATCTTTTGAGTGTCCCTTGAAGGAATGAGTTTCCTCTATTGATAGGAATGAGAGGGTTGGAATTTGATAGAGTTTGGGTCAATTTTTAAAAAGGGAGGTTGGCTTCAGTGGCTCACATCTGTAATCCCAGCACTTTGGGAGGCTGAGGCAGGAGGATTGCTTGAGCCCTGGAGTTTGAGACCAGCCTGGGCAGCATAGTGAGACCCTATCTCTTAAAAAAAATTAGCTGAGCGTGGTGGTGCATGCCTATAGTCCCAGCTACTCAGGTGGCTGACATGGGAGAACCCCTTGAGCCCAGGAGGTTGGGGCTGCAGTGAGCAGTCATTGGGCTGCTGCACACAAGCCTGAGCAACAGAGAAAAAGCCTGTCCCCCCACTTCTGCCACCAAAAAAAAAAAGATAAAGAGAAAATTTTGGCAATGTCACTTAAAATGCTCTCTTGCCACAAGACAGAACTTTATTAAGACATTATAAGGTGTAACAGCTCCTATAAATTCTGAGATGACTGCACAGAGAAAAGTCACTTGGTCAAATATAGTAGTACTTTTCAATGTTTTACAACACATTTAAGCATCAGCCAACATCCAGCAGAGAATTAGTATTATTTGGAAATAACAGAAAGCCCCTAAATTTAGCCCGTACAAAAAAGGAGCATTTATTATAAGATAAGGGGGTGTCTTATGGGATTGAGAATAAGACCTCAGAAAAGAATTACAAACATGTTAGCACACTCGGGATGTATTAACCTGGGCAGGCTGTTATTTTAGCTTCTTGTCTGCTAACATAAAAATCTAAAAACTGGACAATTAACCGTCATTATAATTTTAGCTTTGTGTTATCTGAATCTAGGATGGATATTTAATAAATACTGGCTTGAGCACTTCAGCTTTTACTTTTTCCCTCTATTAGGCATTTAATGATCTGTAATAAGAGCTTGAGAAAGTGCTACCTAAAAGGACTTGGTGCTCTTTCACAACATGAAAAATCTCTGTGTAATATGAATGCTTCACCCTCTCATTTGTCTGTTTGCTAATGAGATGTTTGGCTCACATGGTCAGTATTTTTTCCAATAATATATTTTGCCCAAGAACGTAAAAGACCTGTCCTATGGAAGGAGCTCATATTCTCCTAAAGAAAAGTGTACCCTCCCCTTCTGCCACCTCCACATTCCAGGTGATGTTCCTCTTGTCTTTTTAGAAGAGAACATCTGACAACCTTAAACCAGGCATCTAGGGTTGCAGAAAACGTAAACATTTTCTCTCCAACTTGGATCTCTCTGATCCTGTTTTATTTATTTATTTTCTCACTTACAGACTTTCTCTGTTTGCTTCCCAATAAGCTCCCTTCAAGAGACCAGTCACATCAAGGCTGAAATGAAGTCTCTTAGTCTTAATACTAAATTACCAGGAGTTTCTTCTACAGAGGGCCAGAGACTGGTAGTATCTAGAATAATTCCCAGGAAAGGAGAGCTTGGGCAGATGAGACAGTTAGGTCCACCATCGAAGACTGAGCTTGGTTATGGGCAAAGGTTTGGTGATTACCTCATCTGTTTCTTCTAAGACAGTCTTGCTTGACTCAATTCTCATTCTCAGGTGCCTCTTTGAGAGTAGTTTAAGAATATCTGTTTTTTAAGTGCTCCTGTGGTGCTTCTTAAGCACACTGAAGACTGATAGACAGTGTTCTAGAATATTCTCCCAAAAAGACTGTGAAAAGACAGAATTTCAGCCTAAGCATTTTTAACAAACAGCATATCTGAGGAAACTGTGAAAACATTAGCTGTTTTTAAGAGTCCTGGGACAACTGTATTTGCCAGTGGAGCTGGGCACTGGATTCTGTGTCTCCCTCTCGTGGTTCTGTGTGATCAGCAGCATGTGGAAGGGAGAGCCATGGCATGTTTCAGAGGCCGTGGTGGGCATGGCCACTGTTCCCTGAGTGACTTGCAGTCAGCTCTAGTAAGAAATTAGTCACTGAGTGGCAGGTGGTTCAATTCTTTACTTTCATTGTTTACAAGTTTTAGTTGAACATAATTTCTTTTTTTTGAGATGGAGTCTAGCTCTGTTGCCAGGCTGCAGTGCAGTGGCATGATATCGGCTCACTGCAACCTCCACCTCCCAGGTTCAAGCTATTCTCCTGCCTCAGCCTCCCAAATAGCCAAGGAGCTGGGACTGGAGGCATGTGCCACCATGCCTGGCTAATTTTTGTATTTTTAGTACAGACGGAGTTTCTCCATGTTGACCAGGATGGTCTCGATCTCTTGACCTTGTGATCCTCCTGCCTCGGCCCCCCAAAGTACTGGGATTACAGGTGTGAGCCACTGTGCCTGGCTAGTCGAATATAATTGTTAAAACCTAATATCATTTGGAGCCACAGCAAAAATTTATTTTTATTATTATTTTTGCGACAGTTTCACACTGTCACCCAAGCTGTAGTGCAGCGGCAAGATTTTGGCTCACTGCAATCTTCCCCTCCTAGCTATCAAGCAGTTCTCCTGCCCTCCTGAGTAGCTGGGACTACAGGTGTGTGCCACCATGCCTGGCTAATTTTTGTATTTTTGTTTGTAGATACAGGGTTTCACCATTTTGTTCAGGCTGATCTCCAACTCCTGACCTCAACTAATCTGCCTGCCTCTGCCTCCCAAAGTGCTGGGATTACAGGCATGAGCCACCACAGCCAGGCTTCATTGGGATCTTTAGGGAAGTAAAAATACATGAACACTTTTCTTCAACTCTCTCTCCCCAGAAAGCCTTTACTTTTAGGCAGAAAACAATGATCACTTCATTAGAAACAGGAAAAGAAAAATACCTAATATAAAGCACCTCCTCATGCCAGACTCTCTGCTGGGATATTTTATGGGCATTACTTCATTGACTCCTCAGAACCCCATGAGGTTGTTAGCTATTATTGTTCGTAAATTCAGCAAGAGTCTGAAACTTGAAAGATTAATCCGAAATCATACAGAAGTTGTAGGACTGGGCATTGAATCCAGCTGGGAATAATTCCAATGCTTGTGCGTTTTACATCATATTATGTCAACTTACGTAGTAGCAGCTATTGGTAAACCCTATCAATCATTCTTCAAGGAGCAGCTCTAATCACATCTAGCTATGCAGCCTTCGTTGACATTCCTTGGAATCTTTCCTTTGCCCCGTATGTTTGATACTTACAAACAAATTTAATATATTTTTTAAAAATCAAAAATTGGGAAACGTTGTCATGGGTGGTGCACTGCAATTTGGTAGTTTTTCTTAATGACACATAAAAATTGAGGTGCATCTTAAACTCAGTGGCATCTTAGCTAATGAAATATGGTACAGGCTGCTTTGATGCTTCAGTCTGGAGGCTTTCAATCAAGATTATATGTCAGAATTATGCTCACCAAATACCCACGTGCTACCCTACTATCTACAGCTTCTCAGCAATTCAGCTGGGCCTGTGTGTGGCCAATAGACCATGAACAGAAGTGACACGTGTCTCCGACCACTCCTCCACCTCCCACCCCAGCCAAGGCAGTTAAGTGCCAATGTGCCTCTTCTATCCCCTTTTCCCTGCCACAGCAAAACTGGGAGCCAATGGGTATTAAATACTCATTTGTTTCACAGGCTTGCAGTAATATATACTCACCTGACAAGTGGACCATGAAGACTCCTTCTGCTGGGTTCCTACTAAGCAAAGTCTCATTACTTTCCGCACCTGACACTTGAAGTAGTAGCCCTGGGGTGCTGCTCCCCCTTTTTGCTTTTCTTCTCTGAGCTTTTCACGGTCTGTGTGCTTAGCTAAACTTCCCCATTCTTTTACCATAACTGGCTTGTCTTTCACCATAACTGCCTTGTCTATGTCTATTACCAATATGGATTATCTATCTTGTTTAATAGGATGGGATGAAATATCTTCCAAAGAGGAACACAAGGAAAAGCATATGATTGCCACTCTCCAAATGTTTGGTGAGATTTAAGAAGCAACCAGGAATGTGAGCTTCAAAAAATTGGGCAATTCCTCCAAGGTGGAAATCTTTTGGCACAGGTGCACCGTCTTCTTGAGAAGCTTTAAGACCAACTGATCCCCAGAACAAGATATCTCTCAGGCTTCACTGGGAGATATTCTTTTGAAAATGCAATTCTGAATTCACTTTTTGTACTGTCTCAGGAAAATCCTGTTTGTGAAAATGCCTCATGGCATCTGAAGAAGTAAAGAGAAAGACTGTTTGCGTTGATGTAATCAGATTCTCCGGAATTTAATCCTATATCCTATTGAGGCAGAGCTAGCCATTCAAAATTAAAATGAACCTTTCATCCATGTGTATCATAAATGGGCATTTATCAGGATTATGTGATTTTGCAATCCATCTGAATACGTAACCAGAATTTGTTTTCTTTCCGTTTCGCTATGTAATTACCATGCAACAATAACAAAGTGACATGTTTGAAGAACAGATAAAATGCTGTAAATTGGCCAGTAATGGTGATATTTCCTCATCTTCTGAAAAACCCATTTATTCTCTCTCTCAACAAATCAAGGCATTGTCAGCCCATACTCATCTTGTGGCCAGAGGGGCTCCACCAATTTCTGGATGTGAGTGAGTCCTGGAATGCAGATGAGGCCGACTAACGAAGGCTTTCAGCGCAGGCAGCTGGTCGTTGCTTGCCTCAATTTCTAAATCATCCATAATGGGGCCAAGACCTCCCAAGCACTAAAAAGAGCGAGCTGACATGCTGGACAAACTGTTAATTTTTTCCTGAAGAAGCTGCTATATTGCACATCTGTCACTGCAGCGCAGACAATTACTCACTGAGTCAGGGAAAAAAATCTGCCGCTTGTTTCTAGATGAGTTGTTAAGGGACCTAATGGAGAAATACAATGGTGTGGGAGTCAAAACATGCCGGTTTCCTGTGTGCTCAGCAATTGTTTCCTCCTTTTGGAAGACTGTCTTGTCTTTAAAACATGCGAAGTTGACTAAGATGCATGTTTAAAACAACAGCAAAGGAATTAGAAGAGATACAAAAAAAGGACAGGCAGATAAAGATGCAAGATGGTGAAGAACCCAGCCTTACAGATTATGGACCACTGTACTTATTGCTGAGAACCTAATGACGCAATGCCAGTGTATTAGAAATACTGTGATTTTGCACGATAAGTTTCAAACATTTAATGTGTATTTCCCAAGTGCTTTGCAACCATCTAAAAATTATTTTATAAATTTCATGCCTTGTATATGTAATGTGGATTATTTATATCATTTCTATAATGACTTATAGCCATCAATGAGACACTTTAGAATCCCAGAGTAGTTACAGTCATGTAACAGAACTTTAGTTTTTTTTTCTTTGCTAAACTCATTTGCTTATCATAAATATGAAATCCTGGATTTGAAGAAATTTACTTCAATAAGTGATGGAAGAATTTGTTTGGATTTGGAGAGCATATATTTAGTGTAGTATTTCTCAGTCTTTCTGTTTTTACTGAAGAATACTGCTTTTAGAAATAACGAACTTTTTCAAAGAAATTTACTAGGAAGATGCAAAGAGACAAAGGTAGTTTTGGCTGTTTTACTTGAGATACTATTATAAATATACTTTTATCTCTACAATCTCAAAGCTGAAAAACCAAGCATTATACACATTCTTAAAATACTAGCAATTTACCTTGAAAGTTCAAAATGAAAAAAGAAACACAAAAGTAGCCTTCAATTGTTACCTTACTTCACCCTTGAAAAACTGAGAAATAAACACAAGACATTCTGATATTGCAAAAGGAGGGAGGTATGTGGATCTGAGGATGATTTAAACTGTCTGACAATTCAAAGACAGGAGACAACTCTAATGTACAGATAAAACTAAAAGTGGCAATAGTAGATCATACCCCTGGCAGTTAATGGCACTGACTCGCTAGAGACAAATCTGGATCTACTTAAAGTGTCAGGTGTGTAAAGTAATGAGTCTTTGCTTAGTAGGAACTCAGCAGAAGGAGCCTTCATGGTCCACTTGCCAGTGAAGTATGTATATTATATATATATATATATATGCCTGTTAAATAAATGAGCATTTAATAACTGTTGGACTAAAAAAAAAACTCTACTTATTTTAACAACTCTGCTCAGCTTTTTGGGAGAAAAAGATAAGTTTAATCAACATAGTGAAATGCCTCTTAACAGCAAACAAAACTCAACACTTTAATGAGTATTACGAAACACTTAATATGTCCAAACAGCTTTCTGACAGGCACAACTTTCCAAAAGGAAATGGAGTGATTGTAACACATTTGAACTCTGATACTTTAAGTGGTCAGAGAGAGCATGTTATATTAGAATCATAGAATCCTGGAGCAAAAGAGACCTTAAGCAAGTTAGGCTAATCCAGCTTCACAGAAACAATAAAAAACAGGGAAGTGTGGTAGAGCAGCTCACCATTGGCTATGAACACATTTGTGAGACACAAAAACTTTTCAGGGCTTAATAACAACAAACTGCACTATTAAATGCTAATTGTCAATGGGTTCTGATTTCAACACATTTTTGAAGTACTTCCAGTTTTTTAAAAATGACTCTAAGGTAAAAGGGAAACATTTAAAGCGCAGACAATGGACTGCTTATAAATAATGTTCTTAAGCATTACGTTTTATTCTTTCATTCTTTGTTGTACTATCAATATAACTTTCTACCAAAAGAAAAAACAAAAAAAATCAAAAATATTCTTTGCTAACAATTTCTTTACAATGCCAATTTAGATCACTTTTCTTTTTGAAAGACAAAATACTGGTGAAAATGGTTTTAAAAAGCATGTCAACAGTGATTTTTTTTTCTTTTGTGAAATATCTGCTCAAAATGAAATGTACTGAATAGAAGCAGCTGTCAGTTCAGTTTACAAGAATACCAATTCTCAACGTTAAAATAAACATTAATAAAAGGCACTGTAAGTACATCTGTGGGTACACATTATGTATATCTTTACCCCTACTGTGTTTACTTCGGTTTGATAGCCACAGTATGAGTTACAAAATACGTGGTATTTAAATGCTGAGTTCAATTTATTGGCAGATTTTAGTTAGCAACGAATTTTTATTTAAAAGGGTGCCATATCGTTTATAAATAAAAGCAACCAAATTAAATATTGTATTTGGGGAGAAGAAAAGACTCCAGCACAGTCTGGTCATTATCAAGTAGAACAAATAAATTTTTTAAACAGTCAAGTTGCTAATGTACTCATGCTGAGCATCTCTTGGCTATTCCAGGTAATTAGGATAGAAAAGAGAGACCTATGCACTCTCTACAATTTTTAGTACAACCAATTAATCTGCTATGAGCCTGTAGATGGTGTAGAGGAGTGGCTTCACAAAGAAGCAGAAGAAATATCTTACTCTCTTTTTAAGGAAATATAAATGATACAGTCTAAATCTTGAGTTTCTATGGACATAGTAATTATGGCAACAAATTAACGGTAACTATACATAAAACACAAATTAGTGGGCTTCAGATAGTGAAAGAGATTTGATTTACACTAAAAACTTCGTATTTTAATTGTGAGTATCTGCTTCTCCAATTAAGTTCAGGTACGACCAAAACATCAGGTCTGCACTGAATTTTCTTAAAGACTGAATGCTGAGGGCATGTCAGTATGAGTATGGGGGAAGCTTGGGATGTTATCACTTCTCTGCTTTGAGTGCTGATTCACATATCCGGTAGAGCACATATATTCTTACAATTAACACTTCAACAGAATAAGAAGTATTTTTAAGTCCTTTGTGAATCACATAGAGGGCTCTAGGTGTCAAGATGAAGAACTTTCTTCTATTAGCTGAAAATACAAAGAAGAAATTTTGTTTTAGGTGTTTTAGGTGTTGGAGAAGCAACAGAAGTTGCTTCAGAAGATTTGTACCTGTCCAGAACAGCCACAATAAAGAACATTCATCAGGACTGCAATATGTAATGAAGAAGTTCCCTAGACACTAGCCTGGTATATATACTGCTCTTCTTCACTGGGTTTTTACCTCCATTAGAACATGGTTGGGTGAAAAAGAACGGCCAAGTCCTCAGGAGTTTGGAACCAGACATACAGTGACCTCATTGTTTGCTATCAGTGGCTTCAAACCTGCCTTTTTGAGATTCTAGGGTTTTAAAAGATCTCCAGGCAATCAAATTCAGAAAAAGTGCAAAGACCAAATTTTGAATAGACCCTAGAGCACAATATACTATCACAAAGCAGTTTTAAAACTTGTATATAATCTCCCCACTTCGATGAGCATTTAGAAAGTATCTATTTAAAAAATGGCAAATTTCTAAGTAACAAACTTGTAGAAAGCAATCGTACCATGGGATTACTTTATCCAATAAGAATGCTTCAAAAGAACACCTCTTCTGGTCACCCATAGTCCCCTAACCAACCTGTCCTCTAGGCACAATATCCCCGGGAACAAAGATAATTCTGAAGAAATGTACATTTGGCAAACTGTGAAGGCTTTCAAATAGCAGGTTGGCCTTCTCCTCCCTAGCTGGCAGGATTTGTTTTAGGGAATCACCTGAGAAAGGTCTGTTACATGCATAAAACCTCTTTTGAACCCTTTTCAAAACTCTTCTGGGGGCTGGGAGTGGTGGTTCATGCCTGTAATCCCAGCACTTTTGGGGGTCAAGGTGGGAGAATCACTTGAGGTCAGGAGTTCGAGACCAGCCTGGCCAACATGGTGAAACCCCATCTATAATAAAAATACAAAAATTAGCTGAGTGTGGTGGTGGGTACCTGTAACCCAGCTACCTGGGAGACTGAGGCAGAACAATCATTTGAATCTGGGAGGGGAGGCTGCAGTGAGCCGAAACTGTGCCACTGCACTCCAGCTTGGGCGACAGAGTCAGACTCTGTCAAAAAAAAAAAAAAAAAAAAACCCAAAAAAACTCTTTTGGGGAGTGACAAGATTTTAAAAATCCATTAGAATGGTGATTCACATGTGTTATTTCAGTATTTACTCAACCCATAAAGCCATTATAAAGAGAATGATAATCATCATCATAAGTTGTTAATAATGAAGATAATCAAGATCTTCTAAACCAAAAGCAATTTAGAATCTCTGATACTATGAAGTAAATGACTCAGAAATAGCTCAATACTAGGCACATAATAAAAACGACTGGTTTTGCTAGGTTTTAAAGTAACATCTGGGATCCAAAAGGGGCAAATCAGTACCATTCACTTCTTTTGTCACCTTGTAAATGGGTTGGGCTATTGCCAGAAATCTGAGTGCTGGGAGAGCCATTGACTTCTTCATATAAATTGATTCAATATTGTAACAAAGTACTCCAATGATCAAAATTTAAAATTCGTTTACTACACTTGAGTTGATCTTAAGAAAAATATCAATCTTTGGGAAGACAGAGGTAGAGGTACATCTGGGTTAATAGAATTTACAGTTCAATCATGGTGAATTTAAAAAATACAGTTTTCTTTCAATAATTATTTAATGTTCTAAACGAGGAACAATTTATAAAATCTGCATTAAAGTAATGTTGAGGGCACTCTGGTGATAACAATGATGAGGTTTATTTTTGTCAAAATGTCCAAGGGAAACATTAATTGTTGTTTGTCAACTGTGAACGTCATACTACATTGTCTAAGTATGGACAATTAATGGGTATCACTCTGTCAGAAAATCCTCACAAAAAAGCCAAATTCAAGGAATATGAAATTGACAAGGCTTTTGCGTTACAAAGGTAGGGATGATATAAAACGCAATCCTTTCCTGCCTATCCCATTTTAGAAACCTGTGGGTGTGCTCACATTTGTCTGGGCATTGCAGCATTGCACACATACATGAATTAAGCAAAGCATCAGAAAGTATTGACACATGAGATTAAAGTAAATAAGAGAAAGGAGCTGCTCTTTATGCCTAAAAATAGCTGGAAATTACTGAAAAAAATTAAAGGGCAGAGGTTTTTGATTTAGCACCATGAATTGTGATGAAATTCCATTTCTCTCACTATGGCAGGACTGTATGCAGTTAGGAAGCTAGAGTGATGTGTTTTGAGGCAATGTAGATTTCTGCTTCAAAAACAGAAGCCATGTTATAATTTTAGAACAATGGGACATAGTGAATAAAGCCTGGAAAGCATTTCTTCTTTGCTTTTCTTAGGCAGATTTTCCTGCACTGGGGGTAGAAGTTGTGGGAGTACTTTTAGGTAGAGGAAATCCAAGTCCTAATCCCTTTGGTCTCTGCATGGCTTGAATTGGCTCAGAGATCCCCTTGCCATCTCGTCCAAGGCCTGACCCAGGCGTCCAGCCCATATTCTGAAGCATTCGGTTTCCAATATTATTTTCTAGGATTGGCTGGGCGTTTTCACCTACAAATCCTGAAATGATAAAATGATAGCACACATTAATTAGTAAGAACACTGGTGAACATATTAGGCTATGAAAACCATGTTCTCTTAAGTTTTTTTTTTTCAACCTGGTACCAGGAGGGGGTTGCATATTCATCTTTGGATACTTCTTGTAGTTGAGAGAACAATGGAAGAAAGATCTTGTTTAGAATTTCAATTCTAACACTCCATAGCAGGGTGAGTTATTCAGCCCCTCTGGGCTCTCACTTTCTCATCTGTGAACCAGGCATAATGCAACCTGCATTGCCTGACTCACAGAAATTTGTAGGACAGATATGATCATGTATGTAAAGAAACTTCTCAGTAAACCACAAAGTACTCTTCTAATGGATTTGTTTTCATCCTCATGTTAGCCTTATACATTATTCTGAAAATCACCAACCTATATTGTAGTATCTTACATTTGCCCATGACTTTGACCTTCGACAGAACCAAAAATTAAAATCAAACCAAACAAAAAGCACAACTGATGGAATCCTGAATTCCTAGGAATTTACATTCCTGTAATCTCCCTGTTTGGTATTTATTATTCAGTCTGAAACACATGCATCCTTTAGTTCCCTTTCTCCTTTTCCTTCCATGGCCATGTTTAAATGACTTTCTAATTAGGCTAGTAGAAAGAAAATAGAGGAAAATAATATTAAAGATAAATATATCATAAAATATATTATATAAATTTACAAGGACAAAGAGCACAAGTCCCTCCATAGGCTTCCAGGGATAGATATATTTCTTCCTGTTTCCCTCCCCTCTTCCTTCCCTTTTCTTCCTGCCTACCTTCATTTCTTATGTGAAAAAGAAGATTGACTAGTGCTTAACATGAAATTTAGATATCGATGTTGCTTACTGTATTTTCTTAGCAGACAATCGAGAAATACATCTATTTTAAGCATTTTTTTCTTTGATGACATTTTCACAACTAGGCTTCTAATTTAATTTTTTTTGTAGGCCCTTATAGAAAAAGTTGAGCATATATACCCTATGTTTGGTCTAGGGAAAAACTCAGAAGTACTAGATGGCTGAAGTCCAAGGATGGAGAAATTACCAAACAAAGAACGCAAGAACTTGAGTTATTTCCTTTAATTGCAGGCTTGGCCTTGGCTTCGGTCTGTATGCCCCAGGTGTGGTACAGCTTGGTTCTTTCCTTGGTTCATTTCTGTTCCTCCTCTCGCAGCAGGTATTAGATTATGGTGTATGAAAAGGGAAGGTACCAAATCTGGAGCCAACTACATACAAGCATCCAGAAATCTTAATTATCAGAGCATTTCTCATGGCTAGTCCCCTTTTAGAAGAATAAAGTGATTAACAAACAAATATTGGAGTCTGTTAGGAAAAAAAAAAGAGGGAAGTTATCTTAAAAAAAGGCTTTGTCTTAGTAAGAACATATTCAGCCCAGCCCTTACACCAGGGTTCAAATTTACGGGGATTCAGTGTCTGACACCATTCCCTCCATAGACTTCTAGGGATAAAGATACTACACTTTGCGAATTCTGCAGAATGCCTGTGGTATAGCAGCTGAGTCCTGGCTCTAGCATATTTCTGCTCTGAAATGTGGACTGTGTCTTCCTAGACAGAGGTTGAAACGAGCAGCTGTTGACATAACCACTCATTACTCTCAAAGGGTTGTGAGTCTCTTTAGCACCAACCTACGCCTCACCCCCCCCCGACTCCTTTTCTTATTTTTTATCTTTCTTTGAGATGGAGTTTCACTCTTATTACCCAGGCTGGAGTGCAATGGTGCGATCTCGGCTCACCACAACCTCCGCCTCCTGGGTTCAAGCAATTCTCCTACCTCAGCCTCCCGAGTAGCTGGGACTACAGGTTGTGCCACCATGCCCAGCTAAGTTTTGTATTTTTAGTAGAGATGGGGTTTCACCATGTTGACCAGGATGGGCTCGATCTCTTGACCTAGTGATCCACCCGCCTTGGCCTCCCAAAGTGCTGGGATTACAGGCGTGAGCCACCACGCCCAACCCTGCTACTCCTTTTCCATTGTCATTAGTTTTCTTCTTCCCTGACTCAGGATTATTATAGTACCTTCTCCCCGACTACCAAAAAGGAGTTAGAACTCTCTGTCCTAATGTTTCTCTGAGACTATGTTCAGAATGGCGGTACCAGCAGAGAAGGATCCTTGGATCTCAAACATCAATAAGAACAACAAAAATATTAACGAGAGGACTCCGGAGTACAGTAGTGTTCTCTGAGTGGTGGTTACCCAAATGGCCAATCTACTAGAATGTTCTTTAAACTACTCATATACTTTTTTTTTTTTTTGAGACAGAGTCTCACTCTGTTGCCCAGGTTGTAGTGCAATGGTGCAACCTTGGCTCACTGCAACCTTCTCCGCCTCCCAGGCTCAAGTGATTCTTATGCCTCAGCCTCTCGAGTAGCTGTGGTTACAGGTGTGTGCCATCACTGAACCTGGCTAATTTTTGTATTTTTTAGTAGGGGTTTCACCATATTTTGCATTTTTTAGATGGCGTTTCACTGTGTTGGCCAGGCTGGTCTTGAACTCCTGACCCCAAGTGATCCACCTACCTCAACCTCCCCAAGTGCTGGGATTACCGGTGTGAGCCACCACATCCAAACTGTACATATAAGTTTTTAAGTGTATTCTTTGGAATATGTATTTAGCAGCAAAAAATAAAATTATAATAAAAGTAATGTCAGCATTGAACCAACAGTATATCTTATCTGGTAATTTGTGTCTCACTTTGTGGGGCAAAGCAAGTGAGTCATTCTCTGTGATTCTTACTTGTAGAACAAGGAAAGTCACAAAATGCTAGACATGAGTTTTAATACCTACAACCCTCTTATTCACTATGGAGTAATCATCAATTGATTTTCAAAGCCCTTTATTAAACATTTTGGTATTCTCAATCTTCAGTGCATTTCAAGGCCAAGAATAGACCATATCATTGCCATTTGCTAAATTCCTTACAGGGAGTAAGAACTAGCCAATGATTAATTGGCTTTGGATTTCTCAAATGGATTCATAAATTATTGAAACAAGTACCTTAGCCATGTAACAGAAAGCACCTTCAACTACTTGTCTCTTGAGTGGCAACATCTAATGTCAAAGAAAAATTCTTGACTAGCATTATTTACCTCTTGAGAATGGCAAAATGCATATACTGAGATTATACATATATGTGTGAGTGTATGTGAGTGTGACAGGGAAAAATGGATCTCTTAGTCACACATACACACATATGCATGCACAAAACAAAAATCTTTTGTCAAAAATGTTTAATATAACAAAAAAGCCATTAATTTTTTATTTTAAAGTCATGAAATGGTGGTAACCAGGACAGACCACAGACCTCCAAGGTATACAGCTTTTTCTGGACAGCTGCTGGTCAGGTGTGCTAGGGAAAGCAGCGCCCTAGCATGTCATCTCATAGCCCTGATTTTTCAGTTATTGTCATGAATTAATTTAATTCTACTCTAAGCTAAGTCAGATCAGAGATCTAATGCTGCTCTGGGCTATACATCTGTTTACTCACATTTTTGACAGGACAGCTTGCAAAAGTTCAGGATTAAAATTTGTTTAATATTTAAGAAAAGACTAAGGCCAATTAAAATAGTTCTACAAAAATTGCTAAATTATGGTGAATTTTCAGTCCTAAAGTGAATAGCAAATGATAACTGATTCACTATTATAATTTTGAAATGTTGATATTTCAAGCAGAGCAGCCCGGCGTGATCACTATACTCTTATGCTTTTGCTTTTATATGATGGAAAAGAACTCGTTCTCATTTTTTTAAATGATGATTTCATTTCTCTTCTTCATAAATAAAACAACATCACACAAAAGAAAGCATTATCTTGTACTCGGAAGAAAAAAGAACATCTAATTCTTCAAATGCTAAATCTTTCCTCATAGAAACACAACCTAAAAAACAAAAAAAGTAACAGATACTTCTTTATTCATGGAAAATTATTCTAGAGTGAAATCTACTGTGGGCGTCTCATCCCTCCTTTATGAGATTAAGGCTCGGGATAGGAACAACTCAGTCTCAGCGCAGTATACACCACGACCATAATTTCCCTTTCTTTCACTCCTGGCACTGTTAAATCCTTTAAGACCTTTCCTAGAAGGCTCTCCTGCTCTGGCAGCTTTAGCAATACATTGCCTGCTAACCTTTCTGCCTGCTTCCGCTCCCAACCCCCTGTCTGCTGGATCTCTCATATCCATTACAGCTGAGTCGGTCCTTTCCCCTCAAATCTTCCAAAGAGTACCGTGGAGGGTAATTCACTTGCATAATTGGCTCAAGAGATGAAAATCTTGTATCGGCCTCTCTTAGCCACTAATCTATCCAGCTGACTGCAAGCCTAATTGGCAGCTTGTTTAGTAATTTGGCTCCTAAAGTGTTGTATTGATGTTGGATAAACAGCCAATGGAAGGGGAGGTGACACATGCTGCTTCCCATAGAACAGCCAGTGCACTCCGCCTCAGTCCCTACCCTGTATTCACAAGGCATTTATTAGTTTGTGATCACTCTTTCTTCCCATGCTCTTTTTGCCATTACTTGACTAGCCAACTGAGAGGCTGGGCTATTCTTATTAGCAATGTTATAACAATGGAGAGTTATAATACTGTCCTCTGTTCTCAGTAACTAATTTAGGGACATGGATTTTTTGATTATTGCTATGAACTCAAGGAACAGCATTAAGCAGAGTTTAAGGTGAGAGAAAGTGGTAGGTGTTACTACTCTTTGTCCAACGTTTTAATTCTTTCATTTCTTTAGAAAAGCTTCACTAATTCAGACTAGTCTTTATTTGATCCGCAATATGGCAGACATACTTCATGACACTTTTGTTAACTAAAATCAGTTTAAATAGTTAAGTATGTAAATATATGATACACTGACTTATTTAAATAACAGAAATTTAATGTAAAAACCAGTTTTTTTTCCTCCTTAAGTGATAAAACCTTTGTAGAGAATAAAAGACATGATCTGTTATTGACATGTTTGGAGGAGGAAGTGTTCTTATTAACATATGTTTTTAGTTAAACTGAAATATATTTCTTGTGGAAATGCTCATGTATCAGACAGTATGCATTTTCAAAAAATTTTAGAAAATGTGCAAATATAAAGCTGTTTTGGCCCTGAAGGAAGACAGGAACGTTTATCTGCTACAATATCATGAGGACCATTTTTGGTCTGCCTTCTCTAAAGCATACCTACACAAAGCATGTGGTATATTTGTTAGGTGTCTGACATTCATTATTTCTACACTTCATTCAAGAAGAAAATGTTTATGGTCCTCAGAGAGTTGAGGTAACTTAACCTTGACCACACAGTGAGTAAGCTAGGATTCAGACTTTGGTTGAGTTTACTCCAAAAGCCTACACGCCTTTCTTTACCTGAACTGCTTCCCTATAAGAATTTTTACCAGAGATGTTGTACAAACCATTAAAAAAATTCATGGAGCAATATGTGAACTGCAATATTAGGTTCTCTCAGTTTGTGTATGGACGCTATTTCACAAATATATCACAATTTGTGTATGGACAATATAACACAGGCACATTTAAATAATGTAGAATATAGTGATGTCCGCAGCCCTTAGAGATTATGAATGCTTCCATATCCATAATTTCTTCTGATCTTATCAACCTGAAAGGTGAGTATTATTGGCCCCATTTTATAGATGAAACTGATGTTTGGACAGGTAATTCATCTGTCCGAAATCAATTAGCTAAAAAGTACCCCAGTTAGAACTTGAACTTAGGACATTTGATCCCAAATGTTACCCTTTCTGCTGACTGAACTTAGAACTTGCAATATTATATCATCAACATTTTCTGATGCATGTGGAGTTGCGGGCAAGATGGCCAAATAGGAAAAACACCGGTCTGCAGCTCCCAGCAATATCAACGCAGAAGGTGGTTGATTTCTGCATTTCCAACTGAGGTACCTGGTTGGTTCATCTCCTTGAGACTGGTTAGACAGTGGGTGCAGCCCATGGAGGGTGAGCCGAAGCAGGGTGGGGCATTGCCTCACCCAGGAAGCACAAGGGGTCTGGGAGCTCCCTCCCCTAGCTAAGGAAAGCTGTGAGAGACTGTGCGGTGAGGAATGGTGCGCTCTGGCCCAGATACTACACTTTTCCATGGTCTTCACAACCCAAAGGCCAAGTGATTCCTTTGGGTACCCACGCCACAAAGGTCCTGGGTTTTAAGCAAAAAACTGGGTGGCCATTTGGGCAGACACTGAGCTAGCTGCAGGAGTATTTTTTCATATTCCAGTGGCGCCTGGAACACCAGCAAGACAGAACCATTCACTCCATTGACAAAAAGGCTGAGGCCAGTGAGCCAAATGGCCTAGCTCAATGGACCCCATCCCCACAGAGCTCAGCAAGCTAAGATCCACTGGCTTGGAATTATTGCTGCCAGCACAGCAGTCTGAAGTCCACCTGGGATGCTCCAGTTTGGTGGCGGGAAGAGTGTCTGCCATTACTAAGGCTTGAGTCGGCAATTTTCCTCTCACAGTATAAACAAAGCAGCTGGGAATTTAGAGCTGGGTGGAGCCCACCACAGCTTGGCAAAGCTGCTGTAGCCAGACTGCCTCTCTAGATTCCTCCTCTCTGGGCAGGGTATCTCTGAAAGAAAGGCAGCAGCTCTAGTCAGGGGTTTATAGATCAAACTCCCAACTCCCTGGACAGAGCACCTGGGGAAAGGGGTGGCTGTGGGTGCAGCTACAGCAGACGTAAATGTTCCTGCCTGCCACCTCTGAAGAGAGCAGTGGATCTCCCAGAACAGCACTTGCACTCTGCTAAGACACAGACTGCCTCCTCAAGTAGGTATCTGAGTCCCATGCCTCCTGACTGGGAGATACCTCCCAGCAGGGGTTGACAGACACCTCATACAGGAGAGTTTTGACTGGCGTCTGGCAGGTGTTCCTCTGGGATATAGCTTCCACAGGAAGGAACAGGCTGTAATCTTTGCTGTTCTGCAGCCTCTGCTGGTGATACCCAGGAAAACTGGGTCTAACGTGGACCTACATCAAACTCCAGCAGACCTACAGCAGAGGGGCCTGTTAAAAGAAAACTAACAAACAGAAAGGACTAGCACGAACATCAACAAAAAGAATGTCCACACAGAAACCTCATCTGAAGGTCACCAACATCAAAGACCAAAGGTAGATAAATTAATGAAGATGAAAAAGCAGTGTAAAAAGGCTGAAAATTCCAAAACCCAGAATGCCTCTTCTTCTCCAAAGGATCTCAACTCCTCTCCAGCAAGGGAATAAAACTGGATGGAGAATGAGTTTGACCAATTGACAGAAGAGAGCTTCAGAAGGAGGGTAATAGCAAACTCCTCTAAGCTAAAGGAGCATGTTCTAACCCAATACAAGGAGGTTAAAAACCTTGAAAACAGTTAGAAGAATTCCTAACTAGAATAATCAGTTTAGAGAAGAAAATAAATGACCTGATGGAGCTGAAAAACACAGCAAGAGAACTTTGTGAGGCATACACAAGTATCAATAGCCAAATCGATCAAGTGGAAGAAAGGATATCAGAGATTGAAGATCAACTAAATGAAATAAAGTGTGAAGACAAGATTAGAGAAAAAAGAATGAAAATAAACAAAGCCTCCAAAAAATATGGGGCTATCTGAAAAGAACAAACCTACATTTGATTGGTGTACCTGAAAGTTATGGGGAAAATGGAACCAAGGTGGGAAACACTCTTCAGAATATTACCCAGGAGAACTTCCCCAACCTAGCAAGACAGGCCAACATTCAAATTCAGGAAATACAGAGAACACCACAAAGATGCTCCTTGAGAAGTGCAACTCCAAGACACATAATCATCAGATTCACTAAAGCTGAAATGAAGGAAAAAATGTTAAGGGTAGCCAGAGAGGAAGGTCGGGTTACCCACAAAGGGAAGCCCAGCAGACTAACAGCGGTTCTCTCTGCAGAAACCCTAAAAGCCAGAAGAGAGTGGGGGCCAATATTCAACACTCTTAAAGAAAAGAATTTTCAACCCAGAATTTCATATCCAGCCAAACAAAGCATCGTAAGTGAAGGAGAAATAAAATCCTTTAAAGACAAGCAAATGCTGAGAGATCTTGTCACCACCAGGCATGCCTTACCAGAGCTCCTGAAGGAAGATCTAAATATGAAAAGGAAAAACAGATACCAGCTACTGCAAAAACATACAAAATTATAAAGACCATCAACACTCTGAAAAAACTGCATGAAGTAATGGGCAAAATAACCAGCTAGCATCAGGATGACAGGATCAGATTCACATATAACAATATTAACCTTAAATTTAAATGAGCTAAATGCCCCAGTTAACAAACACAGACTGGCAAATTGGGTAGAGTCAAGACCCATCAGTGTGCTGTATTCAGGAGACCCATCTGATGTGCAAAGACAAACATAAGCTCAAAATAAAGGGAAATAGGAATATTTACCAAGCAAATGGAAAGAAAGAAAAGAAAAGTAGGGGACGCAATCCTAGTCTCTGATAAAACAAGACTTTAAACAACATAATGGTAAAGGGATCAACGCAACAAGAGCTAACTATTCTAAACATATATGCACACAATACAAGAGGACTCAGATTCATAAAGCTAGTTCTTAGAGACCTACAAAAAGACTTAGAATCCCACACAATAATAGTGAGAGACTTTAATACCCCACTATCAATATTAGACAGATCAATGAGACAGAAAATTAACAAGGATATTCAGGGCCTGAACTCAGCTCTGGACCAAGCAGACCTATAGACATCTATAGAACTCTCTACCCCAATTCAACAAACATACATTCTTCTCAGCCTCACATCACACTTATTCTAAAATTGATCACATAACTGGAAGTAAAACACTCCTTGGCAAATGCAAAAAATGGAAATCATAGTAGTCTCTCAGACCACAGTGCAATCAAATTAGAACTCAGGATTAAGAAATTAACTCAAAACTGTACAACTATGTAGAATCTGAACAACCTGTTCCTGAATGACTACTGGGTAAATAACAAAATTAACAGAAATAAATAAGTCCTTTGAAACTAATGAGAACAAAGACACAACATACCAGAATCTCTGGGACACAGCTAAATCACTGTGTAGAGGAAAATTTATAGCACTAAATGCCCAAAGGAGAAAGTGGGAAAGATCTAAAATCAACACCCTAAATCACAATTAAAAGAACTAGAGAAGCAAAAGCAAACAAATTCAAAAGCTAGCAGAGGACAAGAAATAACTATGATCAGAGAAGAACTGAAGGAGATAGAGATACAAAAAATACTTCAAAAAAATCAGCAAGTCCAGGAGCTGATTTTTTGGAAAAGAGTAACAAAATAGACTGCTAGCCAGACTAATAAAGAAAAGAAAAAAGAATCATATAAATGCAATAAAAAAAGATAAAGGAGATATCACCACTGATCCCATAGAAATACCAATAACTATCAGAGAATACTATAAACACTTCTATGTAAATAAACTTGAAAATCTAGATGAGATGGATAAATTTCTGGACATATACACCCTCCCAAGACTAAACCAGGAAGAAGTTGACTGACTGAATAGACCAATAACAAGTTCAGAAATTGAAGCAGCAATTAACAGCCTACCAACCAAAAAAAGCAAAAGACCAGACAAATTCACATCCAAATTCTACCAGAGGTACAAAGAAGAGCTGGTACCATTCCTTCTGAAACTATTTCAAACAATAGAAAAAGTGGAATTCTTCTCCAAATCATTTTATAAGGCCAGCATCATCCTGATATCAAAACCTGTGAAAGACACAATAGAAAAAGAAAATTTCAGAACAACATCCCCAATGAACATCTATGTGAAAATCCTCAATAAAATACTGGCAAACTGAATCCAGCAGCACATCAAAAAGCCTATCCACCATGATCAAGTCAGCTTTACCCCTAGGATGCAAGGCTGGTTCAACATATGCAAATCAATAAACATAATCCATCACATCACAAAAATCACATGATGATCTCAATAGATACAGAAAAGGCCTTCAATAAAATTCAAAACCCCTTCATGTAAAAACTTTCAATAAACTAGGTATTGATGGAACATATCTCAAAATAATAAGAGCTATTTATGACAAAACCACAGCCAATACCATACTTAATGGGCAAAAGCTGGAAGCATTTCCTTTGAAAACTGGCACAAGACAAGGATGCCCTCTCTCACCACTTGTATTCAACACAGTATCAGTATTGGAAATTCTGACCAGGGAAATCACACAAGAGTAAGAAATATAGGGTATTCCAATAGGAAAAGAGGAAGTCAAATTGTCTCTGTTTGCAGGTGAGATGATTATATATTGAGAAAACCCCATCATCTCAGCCCAAAAATCTTCTTTAGCTGATGAACAACTTCAGCTAAGTCTCAGGATACAAAATCAAAGTGCAAATATCACAAGCATTCCTGCAAACCAATAATAGACAAGAACCAAATCATAAGCAAACTCCCATTCACAACTGCTCCAAAGAGGATAAAATACCTAAGAATATATTAGCAAAGGACGTGAAGGACCTCTTCAAGGAGAAATACAAACCTTTGTTTCATAAGAGATGAAACAAAGAAATGGAAAAACATTCCAGGCTCATGGATGGGAAGAATCAATATTATGAAATTACTGGCCAAGGTAATTTATACACTCAATGCTACCCCAATCAAGCTACCATTGACTTTCTTCACAGAATTAGAAAAGACTACTTATTAATTTTCATATGGAACCAAAAAGCAGCCCATATAGCCAAGTCAATCCTAAGCAAAAAGAACAAAGCTAGAGGCATCATACTACCCGACCTCAAACTATACTACAAAGTAACAGTAACTAAAAGAGCATGGTCCTGGTACCAAAACAGATATATAGACCAATGGAACAGAACAGAGGCCTCAGAAGTAATGCCACACATCTACAACCATCTGATTTTTGGCAAACCTGACAAAACAAGCAATGGGGAAAGGATTCCCTATTTAATAAATGGTGTTGGGAAAACCGGCTAGCCATATGCAGAAAACTGAAACTGGACCCTTTCCTTACACCTTATACAAAAAGTAACTCAAGATGGATTAAAGATTTAAACGTAAGACCTAAAACCACAACAACCCTAGAAGAAATCCTAGGCAATACCATTCAGGACATAGTCATGGGCAGAGGCTTCATGACTAAAACACCAAAAGCAATGGCAACAAAAGCCATAATTGACAACTGGGATCTAAGTAAACTAAAGAGCTTCTGCACAGCAAAAGAAACTATCATTAGAGTGAACAGGCAACCTACATTAAACATTTTGCAATCTATCCCTCTGACAAAGGGCTAATATCCAGAATCTACAAAGAACTTAAACAAACTTACAAGAAAAAAAAAAAGAATCCCATCAAAAAGTGGGTGAAGGATATGAACAGACACTTCTCAAAATAAGACATTTTTGTGGCCAACAAATATAAGAGAAAAAGCTTATCATCACTGGTCAGCAGAGAAATACAAATCAAAACCACAATGAGATTCCATCTCATGCCAGTTAGAGTGGCAATCATTAAAAAGTCAGGAAACAACAGATGCTGGAGAGGACGTGGAGAAATAGGAACACTTTTACATTGTTGGTGGGAGTGTGAATTAGTTCAACCATTGTGGAAGACAGTGTGACGATTCCTTAAGGATCTAGAACCAGAAATACCATTTGACCCAGGAATCCCATTACTGGGTATACTGCCAAAGGATTAGAAATCATTCTACTATAAAGACACATACACACGTATGTTTATTGCAGCATTGTTCACAATAGCAAAGACTTGGAGCCAACCCAAATGCCCATCAATGGTAGACTGGATAAAGAAAATGTAGCACATATATACCATAAAATACTATGCAGCCATAAAAAAGGGTAAGTTCATGTCCTTTGGAGGAACATGGATGAAGCTGGAAACCATTCTCAGCAAACTAACATAGGAAAAGAAAACCTAACACCACATGTTCCCACTCATAAAGGTGAGTTGAACAATGAGAACACATCGACACAGGGAGGGGAACATCACGCACTGGAGCCTCTCAGGGGTTGGGGGCCTAGGGAAGGGATAGCATTAGGAGAAATACCTAATGTAGATGACAGGTTGATGGGTACAGCAAACCACCATGGCACATGTATACCTATGTAACAAACCTGCACATTCTGCACATGTATCCCAGAACTTAAAGTATAATAAAAACAAAAACAAAAACATGAAACATTTTCTACTATATCATTTGTTTTGCCACATTTCCCCAACTGACTAAGGTTTTATTCTATTCACAAATTTCTAACTCTTGGAAAAAGTACAAATCCGAAGAAGCATAGCAAATCTGACTAAAGAGTGTATTCTAACTCCTGAAATACCTCAAGATTCATTTTGTTTGTTACAAATCTAATTACTCTAGCTTTCTTTGGCTAATACTTAAATTAAACCTTGTATTTGTTTGTATTTATGGAAAAAGCATATAATGAGTTTTCTTCTGTTATGCATTATAATCCTTAAATTTAACCTACATATTTTCTCTATTTGCATTTATTGTGATTACTAATAAACCTAGATTTATTTTTACTATATTATTTAATGCTATTAACCTTGCTTTTTCTATGAATTTTTATTTCCTCTTCTCTGGCATTTATTGCTTGCTTATATTATCTTGAAACTATGTACAATATTTCTATCCTTTTAAGTAATGATCTTTAAAAGTAAACATGCACAGCTGACTTATTTCCTCACATTTTAAATATTATTGTCCAGAGTGTTAGTTCCATCTTACTTTTACACATCCAAATTAATCATCTACATGGTCACTGTCATCATCATTACTACTTTTATGCAGTCAATGTTAACTTAGCTTTTAGTACATTCTCGGCAGTTTCTTTGCTCATCATTACTTCCTGAATTACATTCTTTTTTAATGGATTCTGTTTTCTTCTACAAGAGGTATCAAATTAGTAATGGTCACTCTTTCTCAGAAATGACTTTATTTCACCCTCAGTCTTGGGTAATAATTTAGCTGCATATGTAACTCAGGTTGATTTGGTTATTTTGTCTTAGCACTTTGGAAATATTCTCTCTTAAGTTCGCAATTGTACTGCTGTTTCTAAGTTTGCTACCAGTATAATTTCATTCCTACATAGGTTATACTTTTTCTTCTTGGCTGCTCTTAAGTTATTCTCCTTGTCTTTAGTATTCTGAAGTTTTATTACAATGTGACTTTTTTATATTTAGTATTTCTTGATATAGACTTGTATTTGTTGAATATGAAAACTGATGTTTTCCTTCCATTCTAAAAATTCTTATTTTCCTGAATATTGCACCATCCTGCCCTTCTGTCTGTAAATTCTATTAGACATAGGTTGAACTTCATTGCCCTTAAGTCCTTCCACTTCTTTTATAATTTTCATCATTTTATCTCTCTGTGCTGCTTTTATGTAGCATAGAGCCCACTCTTCTGATCTCTCCTAAAGTTCAGTGTCTTTTCAGCTGTATCTGTCATTTAACCCATTCAGTGATTTGCATAGTTTTTGAGATATTTTCATAATAAAATAATCCAAAATTTTTACTTGATTCTTGACCACATTTGTCGTTTCTTTGTCTACAGTTATTTCCTTTCCTTTTTGAATTTGTTTTTCTAACTACCTTTTTAGTTTTGGTTTATGGGATCGTCATTGGTAGGCTTTTATTTGTGGGGCTTCTTTGAGGCTTGGGTTGAAGGCCTACACCTTTAGAGTGGCTTTGAATGTGCTTCAAAAACCAGTTTTATGTTAATTTTTGGCTTAGGGTAATTTTAAACTAGAAACTCATGTGAGGGTAGCTTCTTGGTTACAAATCTTCAGAGCATTTTCTATTTGGAGCCCAAGCAGAAACAAGATTCTTTATCTTCTACCGTGCCTGTGGATGGGTTTTGTTTCCAGTCTGCCCATTTCTGAGGATGGAGCTTTTAGAGGTTTTGATCTGATCAGGAGATGTATGCTCGGTTCCCAGGCTTGACCCCCTGTCCACTGGGAAACTAACAAACATGCCTTAGCTTTTTGAGCTTGGCAATGGTGTGAGTGAGTGTGGGAGCTGCTTAGGGCCATTTTGGTCCTGAACATTTCCCTCTCTTTCCTGTAGTCTCAGCTAGCTGTCTAAGAAGATGGCTTCAAATTTGATTCAGCATTTTTAGGTGCTCTGTAGTTTAAGTGTTTTCTCATTATTTGGTCTTTTATCAGAAAACAGCAATTCTTTTCTATCTAACATGTGTGCTTCCTCTGTCCATCCTGTACTGAATGATAATGGAAAACTGTTTATTAAGATTCTACTAAACACATAACTGAAAAGTGGCTTGGTGGTGTATGTGTCAAGAGGTGAAGGATTGCATATATCCTAGGCTTACTATTCATTCAGATAGAGTCTGGTTTCAAAATTAATAACAAGCCCCTTGGAAAAGTCTGCCTCTTTTAAAATCCTGAAAGAGCTATGATAATCTACAGCAGCTATATGAACCCAGGGGTCTCAGGAAATAAAAATATAATTATTGATAAGACAAATTTGGACAACTAAAATCGAATACCTTTTTATTATGTTTGGTATGACTTTAAATTACAAAGGAGCCTTTAAAAAGTCTTCACCCATTATTATTATTTACAACCTGCCTTCATTGCCTTAAATATTCATGAAGATTATTTTCCTATGGACATATCAGTAGGATGCGGAGGAAAAAGTTGAATAGTCACAAAAAGCTGTAATGCAACCTCTTGCTAAGAACTCACATGTTCATTTAAAAAAATAAAAAAACTACCCTGGAACAATATGTATATCAAGACATTAAACTTCAAAAGGCATTTCATTTGCATAACTTAAAATGAAAAAAGGCGTACTCCTTATAATAAATATTTCACTATAATATTATTTCAACAGAAAGCAAAATAGTAACAGGCAATATTAACTGTGGATAACATTGAATTTTATACTGTACAGTGCAGAAAATTTTTAAAAAATACAGTAGCCACAATCTCTCAATAAATGTACTTAAATCTTTGTACTATTGAATTCTCAATAAGCTATACCTTCTGCCTACCAAAAACACAGACCACAACCGATACTGCTAACTGCCGTTTTAAAAAGCGTTAATAATATTCCTCTTATTTTGTTCACTGCTTTTCTTCACCTTTACAGATGACATTTTTCAAACTATAAAATGCATTCTGCTGGCAAACCTTCTTGCTCCGACAGTTCTCAATTTTATAATAGCAAATCTACACCCTTTGCTACCGAGACATCCACTATCTTTCGGTATGTGACTTTGAACGAGGCAGAGAACAAGCTATACATTAAAAAAATCAATATCTAACTTTATCAATATTCATTTTATTTTGTCAATACAAAATACAAAGGTGAAAGAGCAGTAAATAAGGTAAAGCACTGGAATAAATTTGGTGTCCCTGTCACAATTAATACATGCTCAAATGATAACACTGCTCTTAGTCCAGAGCTTTCTAAAGTGACTGAAATTAGGCTTCAAAGCTATTGCTAAAAGAGGGTGAGAAAAATTCTCAATACACTAGCAGGTAAACATAATCAATTCTGGGTTATTAATTTCATAGGGAGCTTTAAGTCTTTTATTAAAAGTGTTATTTATTATGAATACAATTTATCTTTGGTCATAAATTGTTATACAAACCCAGTTTTGGATTTAAAGTGCCTAATTATAGTTTTCTGAGAATTTTTTGGTAAATCCTTTCCAAACTTGCTGTTTGACTGCATGATATTTCACATATAAATCAGAGGGTTATCAAACAATATTCAAGCTGTCAGTCTTTTACCTCTTACTCCCTATTTCAAATAAAACAGAGTTATCTTCTGCACTTTTTCTTGTTTAGAATTAATGCTGACCAAAGGCAAAAGAAACTGTGAAAATATATCTCAATTCAATGTGTTTTTCAGGAATTCTGAAAGGGCCTATAAAAGGGCAAGAATATTGTCCTGAGCTCAAATTCAGAAGTTTACAAATGTACCTGACTCTTTATTATGTGACTGACTCTTTAAGAATTTGAAAATTGTAATTTTCAGAGACAAGATGATCTAGGATTCATACCCTCATTATCAAAGTGTATTTATGCAAAAACATTTCTTACTTGAATTTGGATAATAATCTTCACCTTAGAATTGATTCATTAGTATTAAAAAATATTCTATTTAAAACTGAGGACTTTAACCTCAATCTCTTCCTCTTTGAGAGAAACAGTTATGCGTAGATTTTAAAAATGCATTGAAAATGAGTGATGTAATTCTGCTCTACTACTTTTTGAGTAAAGGGTGCATTAAATTTCTACGAATTTTATCTTCAAAGTAAAAATGTAGTAGTACCAAAATCCTGAATCTTAAGAGAATCACAATTGTGAAATATAAAATCTGGAACAGGTGCTGTAAGCTTATGGAAAAAAAAAATCATTTTAGGCTAAAGTTTAATGTTTGTGGCCATACGCCATATAAATGATTTCCTCTGATGTTACTGAGTTGTAACGTCAAAATCACCTTGCAGAAATAATTATATTATCTGCTCCTCAACCATTATGCATTTTCCTTTTCACTTCACATATGTTCGGAGTGTTGGGACGTGACCCCAGTATTTTCTTTTCCTTATTGCTGCCACGAAGGGGCTTTAGCAGCATTCCTAAGATTGTTCTTGTACTGCTTCTGCCACTAATGCTTGAATCACTGAAAGATAAGAAAATTCAGGGACCATTCAACTGGAATGGGGATGTTAAAGAATCCTATACCTGCCTTATGAAAGATCTGAATTGCAGGACTGATGACACGTTTTTCATCCAAAATGTGGCTACATGTTCCTACATGAAGAGATATATTAGAAGTATTTCATGAATATTCTGCATTTCTACATAGTAATAGCTAGATAAATCTTCTACAAAATTTAAGGCATATAGTAGTGCGTTTATGTCAGCATGTGCAATAGGACAATCTTTATATATTTATGTAATATGTATATAAAGAATATATATATTCTTACAAAGAGGCTGTCAGTACATTGTTACAGAGCGAGCATAGATTTAGGAGTTATGCAGACCTAGGCTTGAACCTTCCCTTCTGTTCGATAATTCTGTCGTCTTAGTAGCTAACCTAACACTTCTTTGCCTCTTAATTTTATGATCTTTAAAGTGATAACACCATCTCCCTCACACAATTGTTATAAAGAGAAAATAATAAAGTTTCTGCTATACAGTAGGTACCCAATAAGTGGCAAATATTATTCTACACAAATACAAATGCACTCTACACACAGGTGTTTCCAAATCTTGAAATTCAGTACAGCCAGAAGATGATCAGGTATACATCTAAATGCATAACTTTATAATGTGGCCCCTTAGATGAAAAGACTGCATTAGAAGTGCTCCGATTTTAAGTTATTCTTCAATTTTCCAGTGCTTAACTATAGAATACGTTCCCTAAATACAGAATGTAAACTTCTCATATTTTTTTTCTTTTAAACTCACCAGCAAACCCACCCCCCAAAAATCATGCATATATTTATATATACTTTTCTTTTTCCTGCTTGTTCTCCTGTTGATACAAATCTTATTTTCATAGGCTATAATATTAAAACCTCTGCCCAAATGAAGCTAAGAGAAAATTTCAAAATCTGAATGGTTAAAGACGCCAGGCAATAGGCCCAGGCTATTATTCTTTGTATTTACATTGAAAATCATTTTCTCATAGAGCTTACTGCATCACAAATCCATTATGGCTAACTTCGTTTATTCCTATGTGGGCGTCTACATTCTAATGCCCACTTGGGTTCCTCCTGTCACTGACTTTTATCTGTGCCTCCCTTACCACTACTCTTGCATGAGATTTTCAATACATACTAATTTTATTCACTACCTTCACTACAGGGTGAGTCTTTGCCCTTTCAGTAAGTGAGGCTTCCTGTCCTCTCTGGTTTATAGCGATGTCCCTCTGTTCAGCACTTGTGGTTTTCTCAACATCACACTCATGATTAGCATGGCATATTGTTAGAATGACATGATTTTCTGAGGTGGAAATGAGAGCTTTCTAAATCTAATACTAATGTTGTCTAAAGAAGGAAAGAGGAGGCCAGGTGTGGTGGCTCACACCTGTAATCCCAGCACTTTGGGAGGCTGAGGCGGGCGGATCACCTGAAGTCAGGAGTTTGAGAACAGCTTTGGCAACATAGTGAAACCCCATCTCTACTAAATATACAAAAATTAGGGTGTGGTGGCGAGTGCCTGTAATTCCAGCTACTTGGGAGGCTGAAGCTGAGGCTGAGGCTGAACCCGGGAGGCGGATGTTGCAATGAGCCGAGATCACGCCACTGAACTCCAGCCTGGGCGGCAGAGAGAGACTATCTCAACAACAACAATAGCAACAACAAGAAAAAAGAAAGAAAGGACTGCTACAGAGCTGGGATTCGAAACCAGTCTGCCACATTCGATAAGTCAGGTTTCCATCTCCTGCAACATGGTGTCTTGTATTTTGGGGCTGCAGCTATGCTTTTTGAATTTATTACTATTAATCTCTTCTACGGTTATTTGTCATTTCACCTATTTATGCCTTATTTTCCCCACAGGAATGTAAATTTATAGAGACCAAAGATAGGGCCTTTGAAATTTTTGTGTGCTTTTAATACCTTACACAAAACCTTGCAGTTGGGCAGGAATGTAAAAATACTTTAATGATCGGTTACCTGGAAATCTATACATGGAACACGCAATACATCCTGATACCAAATGCCAATGAGTTGTTTTAATAGTTTCTTGCAACTGTGGTTCTTCTTCACTGCAAGTGATTAAGAAGTATCTACATTTTATTCTTCAGGATTGATGAAATCCACATCTGTGTTCCACTCTAACCTGCGTTTGTTTTACCTGCGGTGGGAGGTCCAGGCAAAGGTGCGGCTTTTCTTCTCCGTTTGATGTCTCCCGTGCATAAGGATCCTAAATGCATGCTTGTTTGCCTACGAGTAATTATCAGAAAAAACTATTAACAAAGAAGAAAAAAAGACATAAATACACAGCTTGTATAATCTGAACCTAAATCAAAACATTCTCAGCAAAGATGGAGCGCATAGTAAAATCACCAATCTTGTTTATATCGAAACATAATTACGTTTGTTGACAAGCATTCAGCAGCTAAATGCGCCATCATAAATTGTTACTGGAAAGAATAATATAAAAGGAATGCTTTTTAATTTTCAAAACTGGCAATCTTTCTGGCTCAACATAAAATCAGGCACTGTTGCTTCTGACAGGAAAATAGCTAAGATTAATTATCTAAAGAGATCACAATATTGTTGCTAGGTTATCAATTGGTTACTAATGCTTTACTGTCAGACCAACATTTATTACAGGAAAAGTATAATCAATTTCTTTTAGGATATTATGCAGCAGTGAATTCTCTTGAAACATTTTAAACAGAAAGAAATAATGATGCTTCCCTTATAATTCATATGATTAGAATTCTTTGGTTAATTATTTATTAGCTGAGTGAGTAAACATAATTTTAATGTGTTAATGCTCTTCTACTGCTACTCGACAGTATAACATGATACTGGATTATATTTGTAAAAACATGATACATAAGAACTGAGAAGTGGACCCTTCTGCTATTTTTGGAAGCAGCTATTATACAATTAGATTCTTCTGTCTAATCTTGGTCTCCTACATGAAATGCTACATAAAAAAATAAGAAATGGACCAATTAGAAATCAAGACTAATACAAAGAAAAGGAAGGGTTTAAAGTCTTCAAAGTTTTCAAGCTATGGAAAGATTCTTTGTTCATTTCCTGCATCATAATCCTTGATGTAGGGTTGGGATAGGGCCTGGGGAACATGAAGCAGAAATAAATGAAGCATGTTTATGATAGCACATGTTCTTTTAGTAATACAGAGAGATCTCTGATAGTATCTTGAGGCTTTAAAGAAACTAACTTGAAAATAAACAGATTATTAGAAAGAAAAAGGGAAAAATTAAAATTAATTCAGGTAAAATTCAAAATTCAAGATTTATATTTAAATATAATGAAAAATTAGTGCTAGAGAA
Organism: Callithrix jacchus; assembly: GCF_049354715.1. Classification (NCBI taxonomy): domain Eukaryota; kingdom Metazoa; phylum Chordata; class Mammalia; order Primates; family Cebidae; genus Callithrix; species Callithrix jacchus. The sequence continues at coordinate 11,704,841 of NC_133520.1, read as the reverse complement.
TAAAGTTATTTCAAATATAGGTTTTATTTATAAAGCACAAAGTACAGTCATAATTAATGATCTTGATAATCCGAGGGCCACTTGCAGCCAAAACAAATATACCACAAAACCTTATCAACATCTCTTAACAGGAAGTGGGCATTTGTCTGGTTTTCTCTTCTCTTTTTATTGAACACATACGGTTTCTGCTATAAGATAACTATAATGATTAAGATATTTCAAAAAAACCTTTCAAAAATTCGTTCTGTTAATGACTAACTTAGCTCTGCTTTGCTCTCAAAATGTTTGTGAACATGCATGGCTGTAACATTTTTATTGGATTTTGAGGTATGGTCTTGGCTTATGATGCCAAGAAAAATGAATAGTTATGACTGTGTCTACTTTTTAAGATTATATACACATTTTAAAAAAGTAGAATGATGTCACAGAGAAGACATATTCTTTTTGCACAAATTTTAAAAGCAAACATATATCAGTATCTACTATGGAATTAGCATAAGACTCTGGTGGTGGTGAAGACGGGGAGGTGGGGAAGAGGAGATGGAAGATACAAAGGAAATGAACTTCCCATGATTATTATTGGAAGAATTTAAAGTCTGAGTAGAGAAAGAAAACATACAAATGTGTATACAAAATAATTAGAGACAGTGGTAGTGGCGGCAGGCATAACCAACTTTATTAACGAATGTATTACTTAGTCCTTACAACCATCCTAAACATGCTGCATCAAATATACATTTTTTTCCCTTGGTAGAATAAAATGTGTGCTTCCATAGAGAAATCTATGCTTTCAGGAGTATACTCTTCCAGTCGCTAAATGCTAATTCTGTGAAAGCTATTTTACTACTCTATGCTGTAGCTAACTGAGAGCAATGGGAAATACTTCCTGACTACAGAAGTGCACATAAATTCTGTCCTGTGGAAGGACACCCCTCCTGTCTGTGGAAAAGCTAGTTTTGTGTCCATTTGAACATTCATTTCAATATTCCTTTACTCCATATACCCTTGTGCTTCTTTGACTTCTCCTTTCAACCGGTTCTAACATCTGCCCAGTTCCCTCATGAGCTAAGGAGTTAAATCAAATCTTTAACACGTAACCCATTTTATATCCCTATGTGAGTCATAATATTACCTTTTCGTAAAAAAGTATTCTTTCACAGTTCTTATCCCTATTGAAATCTCTACTTGGCAAAAGACTGGAGTAAAGTTTACCTTCTGCAGAGCATATACAAGACAGGCTCAGATATCAGAAACAGCTGAGGAGGAGGGGAAGGTACCATTCTGAAAACGGAATAAAGTGGGAATCTAAATTCTGCAGTGTGGTTCTTCTGTAATCAAGCTGTGAAAACCAACTTATGAACTAGCTACTTCGGATCCTCTGTTAAAACATAATAAACATTCTTACAGTTTAAGCCACTGCAGGTCAGGTTTTCTATACTTGCTGCTGCACCAAATTCCTGAGTGATAAAGAGTTTGCTCTGTTCAGTTATGAGTAGGTCAGGATGTCTGCAGAACAGCGTTTGCAGAAGGGACCATATAACATGAATGGAGAAGAGCACAGAGCTGGATCATGGGGCTATATATGCCACCTTTGCCCCATGAAAATGTTTGGGCTTAACAAGGGATATGGACCCATTAAAGGTTTTATAAAAAGGGAGGAAGTAGACCAGATGCATGGGTGCTGGTGGAAGCTCAAGTTGGACAGGGCTGAGACTGAAGAGAGAGGAGACCAACTAGGTTTGCCATCGTTCAGACACACACTTCCTCATCTCGGGACTGAAAACTAAAGAATGATGCAAGTTACTGCCTAACGAAACTTCCTGGATGTACAAATATTATATATCGATAAAAACTTAAAAAGAACTAAGGCTGCTTTCACTGATCTCAGATACATTTAATCTCAAACTAAGTTAAAACAATTATTAGCCAGGGCACATTGCTTAAGAAACACATTTTTAGAAATAATCAGAAGAAATACATGAGTGTGTGATATGAGATGCTCACTGTGACTATTAATATCATCGATTTCTACTTATTTTGTTCTTGCACTAATTATGTATAATTGGAGTATTCTAATTGCTTAAAAATAACTGTCCCAAGTCAATACTGCCTTTATAACTATTCTTTCATACTTTTTTTTTTTTTTTTTCTGAGGCGGAGTTTTGCTCTTGTTACCCAGGCTGGAGTGCAATGGCGCGATCACGGCTCACCGCAATCTCCGCCTCCTGGGTTCCGGCAATTCTCCTGCCTCAGCCTCCTGAGTAGCTGGGATTACAGACACGCGCCACCATGCCCAACTATTTTTGTATTTTTAGTAGAGACAGGGTTTCACCATGTTGACCAGGATGGTCTCGATCTCTTGACCTCGTGATCCACCCACCTCGGCCTCCCAAAGTGCCAAAGTGCTGGGATTACAGGCGTGAGCCACCGCGCCCAGCCCATACTTCTTAAAATGTATTAGGTAGGCCTATTTATAAAGACAGTGAAAAACCTGAGGAACAATGAACTCCCTCTTCTAAACCTTTTTTTTTTTCATCTGCTGGACCAAACATTTCAGTTATCTTCACAGAGCAAATGGAATATAACATTTTCATTCAACTCCCTTCCCCCACCCCCAACACAGCTACATAAAGGAAAAGAAAAATGTTCAAGGAGAATAAAGTTAATAAACTCAGCAGCATTGAACCCGGAGACCCAAGCCCTAAGAAAAACAGCTAGCTGTATATTTCAGTAATTCTATCAAGGATTGACTATCTGCTACAGAGCACTGAGAGATCTGGATTATTGATCAGTAAGATTACCCCATTTAGGCTTGCCCCATGCCCCCCCTTCCTTCAGACAGGTGCAGGGGCGTTGCTACAAATGACACTAAATAAGGTCTACTCTGTTATTTAGTTGTCACTCTTAATGTAAACCATAGCAGTTATTTTTTAATTTAAAATCAATGAAATCTCAAAGGCAGCCTTGTTTCTTCAGTCTAAATGGGTCATTTGTCTTTGCAAAGCAGAAAGCTTGGAATACTACTCAAGGTGATAGTTGGCATCTTCCTTTTCTTTTTTCTGTGGTGTTTTCAGCTTGACAATGCAACCTCCTAGGGACAGACCTAAGGTTATTAAAGAACAATTTTAAGGTCCTTTTGTTAGATGTGTCGGAAAAACACCAGTCACTTAGACAAGTATATTTGTTTCAGCTAGAATGGGATGGCGAGGAAAAGAAGGGAGGCAAATCAAAACCAACCTGTCCTGAGGTGGAAAGGATAAAGAAATAATGCTGTTTTGTTACAGATCCGTCACTCAGGATTTTGAAACATGGTTTCCTGTGTATTACTTCTGAAACATTTTCCTACTAAACATTAGAAAAGCGGAACTCAAAAAGAAGTCTTTCTGCTTTATTCTGCTTTTTAAACAGACTTCACTTGGTTTATCCCCATCGTTTGCTACAAGGTATCCTTTAAATGGGGTGGTGGCAGGAAGCTGGACATCTTATCCGAGGGAAAAAAGTAGAAACAAAACAACAACCCAATAAACTCAAACCAAAAAAACAGAAGCAAAAACCCTGCTAAGAACCACCTTGCCTGAAAACTTGACTTTTGACACGGGCTGACAAGGACTGAAGCAGGCAGTGTCAAACGCAATAATATTAAAGACAAGACAATAGGAACTTGTCTCTTCCTTGTATGCAATTACAAACAGAGGCTATTCAGAGAATTAGGCCTCGTTAAAGCTGCCCCCTGGATAAAATGTGTTCCTAAGCAGCCTCGGACAAGCTGCAGAGGAGAGAAAAACAGACGTGACTGTGGGCCCTGGCATTTGGCAAGAACACTCACTGTCAGTTAGAAAAATATCAGCCTGGACAGGGCGTCAGCTGCACAGAAATAAAGCAGGTCTGTGGTGTCACTGGAGGAGCATCCCAATGGCAGAGAGAAGGACGGGGGTGGGGAAACCCAGCCCTGTGTGAACTTCCTTTTCTAGATCCAAATTACCCTCCCCGCTTTACTTGGTGTCAGTATGTCTCAACGTATTAAACTGAACAGACAGACATCAGTATCTAGCTTTTTTCCCTTTAGTACCGAAATACACAATGCAATAAGTACCAAGTACTTTCAAGTATATATGTTTTTTAACGGCTAGGAGGATTGCATTAAATCCTTGCTTTTTTTTTCTTTTTTCTTATTTTCAACTGAGACTCACTGTCGCTCAGGTTGGAGTGCAGTGGCGCTGCTCACTACCACCTCAGCCTCCCAAGTTCAGTGATTCTCAGACCTCAGTGCCTGCCCCCACCCCCACCCCCACCCCAGTAGCTGGGACTACAGGCACATGCCATTATGCCCTGCTAATTTTTGTATTTTTGGTCGAGTTGGGGGTTTTACCATATTGGCTGGGCTGGTCTCAAACTCCTGACCTCAAGCGATCTGCCCACCTCGGCCTGCCAAAGTGCTGGCATTACAGGTGTGAGCCACCATGCCTGGCCAAATCCTTGTTTTTAATGGTGTTTTCTTTCAAAGCAGCTTTTGCGCATGCTCTCTTTGGACATCCACAGCAACCCTTTGAATTTGGTATTGTGGATCACAGACTGACCAGCTCTCGACTCTGGCCTTCTCTCCTGATGGCTTTGGTCATTTGACTTCACATTCTGCCTCTATGCCATCTACCTTCTCTTTGGAACACACCTAACCTTAGCAAGAGGTGGTTTATGTGTGAGCTCAGTGCACTGAAGTCCGTACTTGGGTAACTGGGTCCAAGCTTTATTCTAGACTTATCCTGCTTTACCACAGACCTCGTAGTAACTTAGTTCTTTCAGAACTAGGTAATTGCCTTGACCTCCCACATGCTCAAGTCCTGGCCCTGAAATGTAATCTGGTGACGGAAGCTCTTTCTAACGCTGCCTGCCAGTGCTTCTCCAAGCATCAGCTGCCCCTGGCTCCTATCCCTGTTCACTGCCTACCTGTTGGCAACTCTTGACTCTATGTTGGTTAACCTTCCACCACGTGTAGTCTGAGGCTCTGCTCCTTAGACGGAATGATCTGCCTGCCAGAGTGTAGTTCCTTTCACTGCTTCAGATGGACCTGTGCTGTTAGTGCCTCTTCCACCCTAGTCAGAGGGATTGAGTCCAGACTTCCTTCTTCCCAGTCTGCTTTATCCTGCTAAGGGAACTGATGGCCTCTCCCGGAGCTACTGTTTATCGTGCTTCCTTTGTGCCTAGTGTGAGTGAGGCACTCAGACGGATGGGAGACGGCAATACAGGTTAGAAGAGGGCGGTTCCCCGCAAAGGCCCCACCCTCAAACCTGGAAATCTGTGGCCTTAAATAAGAACAGGCATTCCTGTTTTTTGTGCCCAAAAGCCTTTGGTCTGTCACACCTCCCTATCCTGTACCCATGTAAACTCCAGGCCCCAAACTCCTGCAGCAGACAAGGAGAAGACAGACAAAAGAGCAGAAACATGGCAGAATGGTATGGCAGAGAGAAGAGAAGGAAGGAGTATCTGAACATCAAGAAGAATTTGGCTGGGACAGTCAGAGAGGAGGTGGACCGCTGAACAATCAAACTCCGGGGAAGATCTTCCCACTCCATTCTCTTCCCAGCTCCCATCCATCCCACTGAGAGCCACCTCTACCACTCAATAAAATCCCCGCATTTGCCATCCTCAAGTCCATATGTGACCTGATTCTTCTTGGGCACTGAACAAGGACCTGGGTACCCAGAGGGCACTGAACTGGTTAACACTCAGGCCATCTGTGGATGACAAAGCTAAAAGAGCACACTGTAACACACATCATGCCCACTTGGCCTTTGGGAGTCACCGGTACTCACCCCTAGATGCTACTGTGGGGCCAGAGCCCCAAGGTGCTCACCCCTGGCTCCTGCTCCTGCCAATCTGCGTGATTCCCCTCCCGTAAGGGGTTTGAGCACACACGGTGGACAAACAGACAAGCCAGACCCGTGTTGCACCCTCATGCGACGGGGGACAGGGAACACTGTGTTTTAGCACCACTGTGTCAGGAGGCTTCTGAAGGAGCTCAAGGGTCTCCTTTCACTCCTGCTGCCACCCTGCTAGTCAAGGACTCTCCTGACCCCTCAAAGCAGTGTCAGTGTGGCTGAGATGGAGTGTGTAAGGAGCTGAGATGCAGGCGGCCAGGTGGGAGCCTTCCGAAGGGCCAGGAACCCCCCTAAATTATGTGCAAAGTACAGGTACGAACACTTTTCTAGCAAGAGGATGCATAAATTTTATCTGATTCTGAATGATTAAAGGAGAGGGTTACTCAAATAGACTCAGTAGTTTTAAGCCCAACTATTCATAATCTAAAATAGAAAATACTTGTCTTAAAATGTCTCTGGAATATTTAAAATATGCCATATATATAGGTTAGCTTTTAAAATCACAATATCAAAAAACACAGAATAGATGTGTACACTAACCTAAAATATCCAAATCAATGAATATGCATACGTGTTGAAGGGTGTGGAAGACTGCAGCAAAATACTGATGAAAATGATTTGTGTGTGATGGCATTTTGTGGGAATTTTCTTCTTTACACTTCTCATTATTGTTGGTTTGTTTCTTTCTTACATTAAGCATGCAACGAAACATACAAATTACAACTAGATTACTTAGAAGACAGGAAAACAATGGTGTTGATAAATGTAAGTGGTTTTGGCAGCTGGATGAGTTTCTCAAAGGCAAAGTCAAGCGTTTCACACTGTGGCAGCTGCGGTGGAAACTCAAGCTATAGGTGGCATTGGTTTGATCTGCATTTGGGATGAGCCAGGGAGTCAAGACATGTTCCTTCTGGTACCACCATTTCCGCTTTCTCATTAGAGCTTTGAAAAAGCCGGCTTATCGATGTTTGAGAAAGCTTTTTGCCAGCCTTTGGCATGCTACTTACATTCTCTGTGCCTCAATTTCCTCAACTTCAAGAATTATGATTTGACTAGTACTTACCTCAAAAGATTTTACTCAGAAATCATTTATGTAAAACATTTTAGCACAGTGCCTATACAATCAATAACTGTTAGCAATTACTCTTACTATTAGTATCATCCCCACCCCACAGATAAGAAGCCCAGGTACAAAAAAGTTAAGTAATTTACCTACAGTCACAGTTAAAGGGAAGGATGAAGACACTTTGCCATACAATACACACAGAAGAACGCTTAGCAAAGCGTGTCACAAAAACACATACCAAATAAACACATAGCAGAGTAAACTCATTAAATCTGAAAACTGCCGTTGTGCTAAAATAAAGGAAGAATGAGGGTCCTTAAAAAAAAAATCATGTAGGTTATTTTTGTAGTTCATAAAAAGTTTTTCTTCATTGTCAATTTCTGCTTGCTTTCAATGTGTCATAACATACAAGAATGAAGCACTTATTTTCATTTCAAAAACTCAGTTAAAACCTACAGGAGTCCTTGACATGAAAACCCACTGATGTTCTGACATCAGCCTACTGCTGCAGATTCTCTCTTGGCCAGCATTTGGTACGTTCTACTTCCAGATGTCTTGCTTCCTTCATTTGGTATGTTTCACGCGCTATCTAAAGCATAGAGGGACTGCTAGGCTAATGACACCATTCCTTGTGTGTGTTAAGAAATACACATCACCACATTCCTAAACAGCTCGCTGAAATATTTCTTTTGTACCGCTTCATTATTCCACATAAATGACAACTGAATATTCAGGTACTACAATTTCCTTAGTAGATGTAAAGGAAGACATTTCACACCTGGGGGAATGTTAATCTTTCCTGGAGCAAGTTATTCAATGGGGTTTCTAAAAATGGATCTGGGAGACCTGCTGTTATATCTTACCTTACATCATGCCCCATATTTTTCCCAGGTCCTTCAGATTTTTTTTTAAAAAACCGCTAGTCACCAAGACCATATATATGTGCTAATGTTAGAGCAATGTATTCTGTCCACTTTAAAAAATTTCTATGTTTCCTAATTTTGTCCACCTTAGGGAGCCTGCTTTTTTCCTTCAGCTCTCCCAGTGCCCTCAAGTCTAAATATGTTCTTTCTCCTCTTTGAACTTTCTTAACATCACTACTCTTCCAAGTATTTTTCTCTGTATTTCCATATCAATCTGTGCATATTGCTGTCCATATCTTATATACTAAGATATGATACTTTGCCTCAAGATATTTTCAGATTAGAGGAGACTGTCAGTTAAATATATATGGAAAGCAACTTGAGGCCAGGAGCCATGTCTCATTCCCAGAACCCAGCTTTGCGTCTTCATATCTTAAAAGCACAAGAAAAGCTTATTGAACTAAAATGAATAAAACTATTTTAACAATTGTTGTTTCAACATTTCATCTGGCAATCAATCATGAATTCTTAAAAAGTAGTAACACTTCTTTCTTGAACTGTCATTAAATTCACTCAAAAACATTCCCTTAACAATTGACATATCTTGACAAAGTATCAGTCATTCCACCAGATGCTCAACTAAACAGAAAGGAGGGTAAGATAACTACCACCCTCAAGGAGCTCATAGCCTAAGGTCAGAAACGAACATGAACAATAAATTACTATACGATGTAATAAATCTGCTGGGCTATCATAGCAAACCACCTCTTTGGGGAAACTGAGGAAAATTCATTTCGCCTGAATTGAAATTTGGATATTGTCTCTCCAAGTAGAATCTGATATTTGAGGCATCATGGAGTATTCTGCTATTCTTCACACCACAGTACCTAGGAAATAGCAGGCACTTAGTAAACTGTTTACCTGATTCTGGGCTATAATCATACGTTTCTGGAATCTGTTTATCATTGATATTTAGTGTAGAGTTTCAACAATTATGCTCATTGTAATTTGCTTAAAAATCGTATTTTGGATCTCACATAAAAAAATCAGACTACAGATTCAGATATAATCCCACACTCTCTCTTTGATAATGACACTATTATTAAATGTTTCCTAGGATGCTATGGGTGCCATTTATAATGTCTATTAAAAAATTACAGGATATTCCTAATACTCCTAACTTTCTAAAGGGAAGTCCGTTCATTTATTTATTTCTGCATCTAATTCATCCAGTGCACTATATGATATTTGGATATGCTTGATGAATTGATCTTTCACTGTATTCCTCTGTTTGATATCTCAGCCTCTAAGCCAAGCTCTACATTCCAGTCTGAGCTAGTATTTTAGAACAGACATGTGCTAAGTTTTTTCTTTCACCAGGACAGGGAATAACAGAATGTAAAGACCAAAGTAGAGGATATACATATATTTTTTTCCATACGTATTTTTCCATTTAATACACATTGGTTTCTTAAGTATTGGAATTTATTATTGGAACTACTAAGAACATCCAGGCTCAGTGAGTTCTAACTATATAAGAGGTATTATGCCAGTTATTTTTACATAGTATAATCCTCATAAAACCCATTATACAGCTGAGGAATCTCAAGTCCAGAGAAACTGTTACTTGTCAAAGATAACATGAACAGAAAATTAGTTATTGGATTTGTACCAAAGCTTTCTTGATTCCAAGGAATTACCTTTCCCCCTACCATACTACATCATCCAGCTTAGTTTATTATACCCTACTTAATAAACTTCTGCTGCAAATCTAATGCATGCCATGCCCTATGCCATCATACAGGAAATATATTTTTTATTGAGAAATAAAAAAGATATGATGTTCATTTTCTAGGGGTTCAAGTCGATTGATCATGTGGGAAAAATGATTCCAACCTAATTTTCAAAGAGAATCCCAAGCCAGCATATAAGGGCATTCTAGGCCCCTAGGTGAGAGAACACATTTGCAGAGGCACAAAGGCATTAAAATGTGCACATGACATGCCATATCTGTGTCTCTGTAAGCAATTCAGTATAACGGGAGCTGGCACATATGGAGCAGTGGGAGGAGATGACACCTCTCTGCACACATCAAGTTTTAGTAAATTCAGTAAATCCGTCTATTCACAATTATTTAAAATTCCCCTTAAAAAAGTCTTCTTGTTTAATTTATGCTATTTATTAATCATATTGACAAATTGAATCCAATGGAAAAAGGCCACTCCATAATTCTCTGTAGACACAGTTCTGGAAGTTGCTGCTGTCAGGCAGAGATGGAGTCAAATGTGGATCTACTTCCCAGGTAACTCTTAAAGATGCTTCACTCATTTAAGGGAGTCTACAATTTACCTACAGAATTGAGTTGGCAAATACAGGTTGAAGAATGAGTTCAGCTTTGATTTTTCTGCAAAGTGTCCCATGACTTTGGTTGTTGAGCAAAGTAATATGGCAATGGTAATCTAACAGTTCTCGATGCTATAATGTACATGTGCTGAGTAGGACCCCTAAAGACCAAGGAAAAACTGTACTTGCTGTTTTTATCTTCCTATTGAGAAGACTAGATGCTTTCATATTAGTCCCAAATATCGAAAACTTTTGAAATATACAAGAAGTTATTTCTATTTTGAAATATGTCAGACAGTGTTACCATGTAAATGCCAACTTACTTGCATTTCGGTTAAAATATTGCTTATTGGTGGAATTCAGGTGGAAATCTATAACACAGTTGAAATGCCAACTCTTTTATGCAGCCTCTTCTGATACCCATTGCCAGAATAATCACTTACTCATGGGAGAAAACAGTATTTTCTACCTAAAACTACAGCTATATATGTACACAAACTAATATTCGAGCCAGATTATCCATTGCTTGAAGGAAGTAAGGCCCACATCTGATTTATTTATTTAAGTACATTTTCCTTACCAGTTACATGCCTTGCCATATCAGGTACTTAATAAATAGTTATCGAATAAAATTTAACAAGGCATGCCATTTTTTAAATTAGTAATTATTTTCGTGTAAACCAGTTTTTTTTTTATTGTGGCTCCAATTTCCTTAATATGTAAGTGCTTAGTTATAGAACACTATAAAACTTATTTGGTCAATTTCTTGGGCTTCGGAATACAAATATCTGCAAAATCAAGCTTGTTCACTGAAGCTAGTTTTTACAGTATATGCAAGTACCTTAATTCCAAAATGTTCCCCTTTCTACATAATTTTGCATTTCACTAAGTGTAACTTTATGAAAAGAATGCTTTCAGTCTCTTCTCTTCCATGATAGTTTTTGGCAAATAAATATTATATCCATAAAACTTTTACAGACTTGTTGGCAAATATTTACTAGACTATAAAACATACTGTAATAGCTGGATGGGGTATCAGGAGGCTTGTGATGAGTACATGAACATTAATGTTTAACAATTGGGAGGAAGAGGATTTCAGGATCCTCCTAATTCACTTCAATTGAAATAACTGGAAAGTTGGGGTGCATTCGCTTATATTCGGGATAGTTTTGCCATTAAGATCTTAGAACCAAAGGCACTTTATAATTTTATTAATCTGGGTCTATTACTTGCTGTATTTAAGAGGTCTACTGACTTTAAATGTCTATGGAGAAAAACACTACCCTATAAAAATTAACTTCAAATATAAAGTGTCTTTTCCTCTTCTCATTTTTACAATGCTTTTCTGTAGAAAAACATACAAATCCCTATGTTTTATAAATTTCAGAAATCAAATGCCAGATGATTCAACAATGATCAGGTTAGTCATGATTTTTAAATGTTGTCACTTTTCTTCGCACATACATAAATCTAAATACTGTTTAAGAGACTATTTTAGAAGAATCAACAGTTTTGCTTAAAGGCAAGATAACAAATTTCAGAAAGCAGTAACGTTTACTTTTAAATGGCATAGAAATAAGACTTTAAAAAAAGACACTGCTGTATAAATTATCCACCATTTGACCTCAGAAAGTTATTTAACCCTTCTGTTTCCTCCTATGTAAATTAGGGATAATAAGAATTACCTCATAAGGTCATATTGGGAATTAAGTGAGTTAAAATACATCACTGACACTCAATGAATCTTCGTGGTTATGGTGTTAGCTATAAACATGATGGGGAAATATTTTTATTCAAATAAAGTCATGTATTTTAAACTCTGTTTTTTCATTCCTCCTCATCTGCTCATCTTGTGAGGCAGTATAGCACAGCAGTTAAGAGTGTGGATTCTGCAGCCCAAATGAGACAAAGTCCAATTCTTGCTTCCTCACTTAACAACTTGGGTGAACCTGGGCAAGTTAGCTAAACCTTTCATGCTTGGCCTTTCACATGTGTAAAATGGTGATGATAGCAGAACCAATCTCACAGAGTTGACGTGGAGATTAAAGAAATGTATGCCTCACAGTATGCATTCAATAAATGTTACTCATAATTTCCCCAAAAAAGGAAATGTATATAAAATAAACTAAATATGGCATAACGGCATTTTTGAGGCCCAATCATAACCACAAAAAAGTAGAGAAACTCTGCGGTTGAGATCATATTTTATTGTTACAGTACAAACAGGAAATAGAACAGATTTATTAGTAGCTCATAAGGTCTAAATGTATTCTACAAACAAATATACAAAAGTGTCATTTATGCTAACACAGCAGATAGTTTCTCAAACTGATTTCTCACAACACTTTATACATTTTTTTATGAACCTTAAAATCTACCCTAGAGAGGGTATAGTTTACTTGAGGATGTAAAACAAGTTCATTGCAGCTGGTATATGGCATTCAAGGTAAGAAGTAATTGGATACGAGGCTCAAAAAATAAGGCTAGACCAGAAAGGCCTTGCAAGCCATGTTTAGGACTTGATTCTAATGGTAATGAGAAGCCATTAAGAGTTTTTAAGCAGGCCAGCAGGATGGTTTATGGTTGTAATCCCAAAACTTTGGGAGGCCGAGATGGAAGGATTGCTTGAGACCAGAAGTTCAAGACCAGCCTGTCAACACAGCAAGACTTCATCTCTACAGAAACAAAACAAAACAAAACAAAACAAAAGGCAGACATAGTGGTGTGCACCTTAGTGCTAGCTACTTGGGAGGCTGAGGCACAAGGCTAGCTTGAGCCCAGGAATTAAAGGTTTAAGTATACATAAATAGGTTTGGGTTCCCCAAAAGTCATTCTGGTTATGATGCGGAGAATGGGAAAGAGATTCTTTATCTGGTGATGTGGAGAATGGGAAGGAGATTCTTTATCTCGTTATGATGCAGCGAATGGGAAAGAGATTCTTTATCTGGTGATGATGTGGAGAATGGGAAAGAGATTCTTTATCTGGTTATGATGCGGAGAATGGGAAAGAGATTCTTTATCTGGTGATGTGGAGAATGGGAAAGAGATTCTTTATCTGGTTATGATGCAGAGAATGGGAAAGATATTCTTTATCTGGTGATGATGTGGAAAATGGGAAAGAGATTCTTTATCTGGTTATGATGCAGAGAATGGGAAAGAGATTCTTTATCTGGTGATGATGTGGAGAATGGGAAAGAGATTCTTTATCTGGTTATGGTGCGGAGAATGGGAAAGAGATTCTTTATCTGGTGATGTGGAGAATGGGAAGGAGATTCTTTATCTCGTTATGATGCAGCGAATGGGAAAGAGATTCTTTATCTGGTGATGATGTGGAGAATGGGAAAGAGATTCTTTATCTGGTTATGATGCGGAGAATGGGAAAGAGATTCTTTATCTGGTGATGTGGAGAATGGGAAAGAGATTCTTTATCTGGTTATGATGCAGAGAATGGGAAAGAGATTCTTTATCTGGTGATGATGTGGAGAATGGTAAAAAGATCTTTATAATAAGGAGAACAGAGGTGAGAGATTGAAAGGAGTAAAAGACAGAATCCAGATTTTTCTGGCCAGAATGTAAGTTCCTGGAATGCAGACAGAAGAGCATGTGGGTTCCATACATATCACCTAGCCCAGTGTCTTTTATACACTCAGAATAAAAGGCACTTAATGGTGTGTGAAGGACTGCATGAAACATCATTTGTTTTCTAGAAACAGACCATACCATCCTCAAAGAAATAAAACCCTGACCACTTAGTAATCTAATAATTTACTTACCCACTTAAAAATAAACATGCTATGTAGAAGCCCTAAATCCTAGAATTTAACAACAACAAAAAAGTCATACTTAGAGTATTCTGGGAATATGGTGGTGAAGACACTACCAAAAACCCCTGGACATCAATACCTAGCCAACAAGATAATCCCCAAATCCTCCCTTTCTCATCCTCAAACAAGTAGTTGAATATAAATTATTGGCAGCTATGAAACTCCATATCAACACTTGGGCAGGAAAAAGGAGAGGAATCTGCCAACGGCCCCAAGCACCGGGAACCTCCAAAGCTCTACGACTCAATGGAAAGCACAGGGAGCCAAGATGAAAACAGATACTAAACTTAGGAAGTGTTCTAAAAAATTCCAGTTTACAAATGAGTGCAAGAGAACCAAGATGTAATAGTTCTGTGGTGCTGGATTAGTTAGATCATATAAATTCTTGAAATTAAAAAATTAAAATGATTTTTCAAAATAAAAATCTCACACCAAAGAAAAACAGTGGAAGTCGAAGCAAATTGGAGCAGAACAGAGGCCAAGGGGAAAAGGAAACAGAAGGTATAGAGAAAAATACTGAGAGGAATAGAATAGGCAGGTATTGGAAAATATGAAGCCAGAATTTTGACTGGTTTGTGAAAACAACAGAAGAGAAAGGTATAAAGCCATGATATTAGAAAGCTATTCTGTCTCGTGTCTCTTTCTTAAATGTATAGGAAACCTCCTTCGGAACAGCATTGTAGATCAATAAATACAAATGATTACTAAAAGAAAGAAAAAATGAGGTCCTTAGACTGTAAGAGTACTCTAGAAAGATATGCCCACGAAAATGAAAACTGTATCTGATAATTCTAAAAGAAGTTAAAGGAAATTAAGAAAATGATAGAAAATATATAAAAAAGTCACAACTAGAAAGGTTGAGAAAAAAAGGACTGGATAAAAGGAAGATTTAAAAGAAGAGATGATAGCATTCAGGAAGCAATTAGAAATAAAAGAAAAAAATCATTTCAGAAATAAAGCTGAACTAAAAGGAAGAGAGGAATGAATCATATCATGGAAAAATAGAATATAAAAATACATCAAAAATGGAAAAGACAAAAAATAAAAACTTTAAAAATTAAAAAAAGAAATTAAAAGGATTAGAAAGTGATAGCTACAGAAGATAGGCAAAGAAGATCCAATAAAAGTATAATAGAAATTTTTGAAGCAACAAAACAAAACAAACATAAAACATTACAACTGGAGAAAATCTTGAAATTTATTTTTTAAGTGAGATGGTTTGGCTGTGTCCTCATCCAAATCTCAACTTGAATTTTATCTCCTAGAATTCTCTCATGTTATGGGAGGGACCAAGGGGGAGGTAATGGAATCATGGGGGCCATTCTTTCCCATGCTATTCTCATGATAGTGAATAAATGTCACAGTATCTGAGTGTTTTATCACGGGTTTCCACTTTTGCTTCTTCCTCATTCTCACTTGCCGCCAACATGTAAGAACTGCCTTTTAATCTCCACCATGACTGTGAGACCTTCCCAAGACATGTGGAACTCTAAGTCCAATTAAAGCTCTTTTTCTTCCCAGTCTGGTGTATGTCTTTATCAGAAGCATGAAAACAGACTAATACATAAAATAATAATATCTACTTACCAAAAAAGCATAGCTTCGTATCTGGAAAAAATCACCTGAAATTATCAACATTAGAATATATTCTAGCCAAACTCTTGGCCTTTAAAGACAAGGAAAATACACATTGAGCATCGAGGCAAAACCAAGGCACTTTTAGGTCTAAGAAAATCAGACTACATCAAACATTGAAAGCAATGTTCTATAGAGACATTGTAGTCACATATTTAAGGTAGTTAAGAGAAGAAAACATGAGCCATGGATTGCATATCTGGCCAAAATGATCTTTAAATATACAGTTCATGCATAAACTGCTAATAACAGGCAAGAACTGGGGTAACATTGTTTGAATGAGCACTTGCAGAGGAAATAACTAGAGAATAAACTTCAGAAAAATAGAGTACAGAAGCATTGACTTAAGATTTTGTGGGGACCATTAAAAATATATTTATTTGTAGAACTAAAACAGAATGACCTGAACTTAAAACCAAATAAAACTAGAACTGAAAAAAAAAAAAAATGGAGACAGTATTAGTTCTAAATGGTTGTATGTTGTTAGAAAATGCACACACAGTACAAGTATTTAAAATTGGATGAAAATATTTGGTCTTCCTTCCTTTCCTCCCTCCCTCCCTCCCTCCCTCCCTCCTTTCCAGAATGGGGTCTCCCTATATGGCACAGGTATGTCTCAAACTCCTGGCCTCAAAATATCATTCTACCTCTCCCTCCCTAAGTGCTGGGATTACAGGCATGAGCCGCCATGCCTGGCTAAAAATGGATGAAAATAAAAAGTATATAGGAAAATAAAATAAATTTCCCGACCAAATGAAAGGAGGGCACATGAGGCCAGCTAATCTTGATATTGTTCACACTAGAAAACCAGCAGTAAAGGGCCTCAAAAAGGAGGGAAAAGGGCTGAAGACTGTTATACAGAGGTAACAATAAACGGCTAATTATTAGGAAAAAAAAAAAGTCTTCCTTAAAGTCCATTGGTATACCAGAGTGAGAATACGGGCAAGAAAAAGGAGAAAATGAAAGGTAGATGTAGTGAGAGAGGGAGAGAGAGATGTCTGCTTCTCTGAAAAATGGGGAAAAAGCCAATGAAAGGACAAATCATAAGCAAACCAAACCTCTCTAAGTGGGGAAGAAACAAATGGAGGGAACCAGGTGGAAGGAAGACTTCTTTCAAAATAACTGCTTGTGAAAATTTGATTGTGGATCCCATGACTATTTTTATACAATTATAAAACAAAATTAAATACATAAAAAAAAACCTGTTGCTGAAAATGAAACTAATTATTGGTTATCTATACTTAGAAACTATTAAAAGTTACTTTAATACACAGGAAAACGACTGCATATTCCTAGTGTACTTATAATAAGTACCAAATAAATATAGAAAAAAACATTTTTTAGTGATTACTTTACTGGTAGTGATGATAGTTTGGTGATTGAGACTGCTGTCTGTGTATGGTGGGATAAGTAAAATAAGTATTCTGTTGTCATTGAGATGTAATATTTTTAATATAGTTGGAAAAAGATTAAAATTAATGACAGAAAGTATATTGAACTAGAACTATCAGTAGGAATCAATATTTTTTTTTTCATAAAAAAAAAAACTGAGATGCAAATATAGGGGGGACTCAAGATGGCGCTGTGAGAACAACGCAGGATTGGAGCTCTTGTTGTGTCCGCGGAGAGGTGAGTCTGAGCTGCATTTCCAGACTGATCTTTGTTGCCCACAGAACGGGGAAATTCCCAAGTGAAGAGGAGACGCGGGACGCCAGGCAGAACCTCCGCCTGGCGAAGCCGGCAGCCGGGGTGGCGCCGACCGGCTCTGCCCAGCGCTCCACACAGGGCGCACTTGTCCGGGTGCCCTGTTGAACCAGCAACCGGAGACGTGAGAGGGCTGGACTTGAGACTGAGCTAGACTTGGACAGTGGACCAGCCCAGGGGATTGCAGGGACAGAGCGTTAGGGGTGGCCTAGTGGGATGAACAAAACTGCGATTTCAAACAAGCCCCATGCAGACGGCCCGAGACGCTCTGTGGGGGAGGGGCGTCCACCATTACCGAGGCAACCCGCCCCAACTGAGATACACGCCCATTGCTGACGCAGCCAGCCGTTGCCGAGGCAACCCGTCCCTACTGAGATACACGCCCACTACTGACGCAGCCTGCCGTTGCCGAGGCAACCCGCTACAACAGAGAGACTCCGCCTCAGGGCGTGGCGGAGAACACAGCAGAACAGCGGAGCCAGGGTGAGCTTCACGACAGCAGGGCGGAGCCTCCGCAGGCAAACAGTGGCTAGTCTGCATCCTAGCTGGGCAGGACCTCAACGGACATCCAAAAATAAAGCCCAAACCCCTCAACACAGAGCATTTGAGAAAAAAAAAGGGTTTTTTTAATAAGCTCTGTTGCAGCAGAATCAAACATAGCAGCCTAACAGACCTGAATGAACAACAGAGCTCACAGCTCAGCAATTGAGCTCCTATACAGTACAGACTGTCTCCTCAAGCAGCTCCCTGACCCCTCTATATCCAAAAGACTGACATTTGGCAGGCATCATCCTGGGACAAAGATAGCAGAAAAAGAAACTGGTAGCATCCCTCGCTGTGCCACAGCAGCAAGAGGTGCACCCCAGACAAGCAGGGTCTGGAGCGAACCTCAGCAGTCGTACAGCGAGGGGGCTAGACTGGTAGAAGGAAAACCAAGCAACAGAAATACTTCATCATCAACATTCTGGGTGTCCACTCAGAGACCCAATCGAAAAGTCAGCAACTCCGCAGACGACCAGCGGACAAATCCACAAAGATGGGAAGAAACCAGTGCAAAAAGGAGGAAAACACCCGAAACCAGAATACCTCACCTCCTAGAAAGGACCAAAACTCCTCCCAACAAGGGAACAAAGCTGGACGGAGAACGACTGTGACGAAATGACGGAATTAGACTTCAGAAGATGGATAATGAGAAACTTTTGTGAGCTAAAAGATCATGTATTAAATCAATGCAAAGAAACTAAGAACCTTGAAAAAAGATTTGAAAAAAGATTCAAGGAAATGATAACAAGAATGGATAACTTAGAGAGGAATATGAATGAATTAAAGGAGCTGAAAAACACAATACGAGAACTTCGCGAAGCATGCACAAGTTTCAATAGCCGAATCGACCAAGCAGAAGAAAGAATATCTGAAGTCGAAGACCAACTCAATGAAATAAAACGAGAAATCAAGATTAGAGAAAAAAGCGCAAAAAGGAATGAACAAAGTCTCCAAGAAATGTGGGACTATGTGAAAAGACCTAACCTACGTTTGATAGGTGTACCAGAAGGGGACGAAGAGAATGAATCCAAGCTGGAAAATACTCTTCAGGACATCATCCGGGAAAACTTCCCCCACCTAGCAAGACAGGCCAACACTCAATTGCAGGAAATACAGAGAGCACCACAAAGATATTCCGCAAGAAGAGCAACCCCAAGGCACATAATCGTCAGATTCAACAGGGTTGAAATAAAGGAGAGAATACTAAGGGCAGCCAGAGAGAAAGGTCGGGTCACCCACAAAGGGAAGCCCATCAGACTCACAGCAGATCTCTCGGCAGAAACACTACAAGCCAGAAGAGAGTGGGGGCCAATATTCAACATTCTTAAAGAAAAGAACTATCAACCCAGAATTTCATATCCAGCCAAACTGAGCTTCAGAGGTGAAGGAAAAATAAAATCCTTTGCGAACAAGCAAGTACTCAGAGATTTTGTCACCACCAGGCCTGCTTTACAAGAGCTCCTAAAAGAGGCACTACACATAGAAAGGATCAACCAGTACCAGCCATTCCAAAATCACACTGAATGCTAAAGAGCATCAACATAATGAAGAATCTACAACAACTAACGGGCAAAACAGCCACTTAGCATCAAAATGGCAGTATCAAATTCACACATAACAATATTAACCCTAAATGTAAATGGACTAAATGCACCAATCAAAAGACACAGACTGGCAAATTGGATAAAAATCCAAAACCCATCAGTGTGCTGTATCCAGGAAACCCATCTCACATGCAAGGATACACAAAGGCTCAAAATAAAGGGATGGAGGAAGATTTACCAAGCAAACGGAAAGCAAAAAAAAGCAGGAGTTGCAATTCTCATCTCTGATAAAATAGACTTTAAAGCAACAAAGATCAAAAGAGACAAAGAAGGCCATTACATAATGGTAAAAGGATCGATACAACAAGAAGAGCTAACGATCCTAAACATATATGGACCCAATGCAGGAGCACCCAGATACATAAGGCAAGTTCTTAACGACTTACAAAAGGACTTAGACTCCCACACAATAATAGTGGGAGACTTTAACACTCCACTGTCAATACTAGACAGATCAACCAGACAGAAAATCAACAAGGATATCCAGGGCTTGAACTCAGACCTGGAGCAAGCAAACCTGATAGACATTTACAGAACTCTCCACCCCAAATCCACAGAATACACATTCTTCTCAGCACCACATCACACCTACTCTAAAATTGACCACATAATTGGAAGTAAAGCACTGCTCAACAAATGCAAAACAACTGAAATCATAACAAACAGCCTCTCAGACCATAGTGCAATCAAGTTAGAACTCAGAATTCAGAAACCAACCCAGAACCGCACAGCTTCATGGAAACTGAACAACTGGCTCTTGAATGTCGACTGGGTAAACAATGAAATGAAGGCAGAAATAAAGAAGTTCTTCGAAACCAATGAGAACGAAGACACAACATGCCAGAACCTCTGGGACACATTTAAAGCAGTCTCTAGAGGAAAGTATATAGCAATAAGTGCCCATATGAGGAGAATGGAGAGATCCAAAATTGACACCCTATCGTCAAAATTGAAAGAGCTAGAGGAGCAAGATCAACAAAACTCAAAACCCAGCAGAAGACAAGAAATAACTAAGATCAGAGCTGAGCTGAAGGAGATTGAGACACGAAAAACCCTTCAAAAAATCAATAAATCCAAGAGCTGGTTTTTTGAAAAGATCAACAAAATAGACAGACCACTAGCCAGATTGATTAAAAAGAAAAGAGAGAACAACCAAATAGATGCAATAAAAAATGATAAAGGGGAAATCACCACAGATTCCACAGAAATCCAGACCATCATCAGAGAATATTACAAACAATTCTATGCGCATAAACTAGTAAACCTGGAAGAAATGGATAAATTCCTGGACTCCTGTGTCCTCCCAAGCCTAAACCAGGAGGAAGCTGAAACTATGAACAGACCAATAACAAGGTCTGAAGTCGAGGCAGCAATTAAGAGCCTACCACACAAAAAAAGCCCAGGTCCAGACGGGTTCACAGCCGAATTCTACCAGACACACAAGGAGGAGCTGGTACCATTCCTTCTAAAACTATTTCAAACAATCCAAAAAGAGGGAATACTTCCCAAATCATTTTACGAGACCAACATCATCCTGATACCAAAACCCGGCACAGACCCAACAAGAAAAGAAAACTTCAGGCCAATATCCATGATGAACATAGATGCAAAAATCTTCAATAAAATATTGGCAAGCCGATTGCAACAGCAAATCAAAAAACTTATTCATCATGATCAAGTAGGATTCATCCCGGGGATGCAAGGCTGGTTCAACATACGCAAGTCTATCAATGTAATTCACCACATAAACAGAACCAAAAACAAAAACCACATGATTATCTCAATTGACGCAGAGAAGGCATTTGACAAAATTCAACAGCCCTTTATGCTAAAAACCCTCAATGAACTCGGTATCGATGGAACGTATCTCAAAGTAATGAAAGCTATTTATGACAAACCAACAGCCAATATCATACTGAATGGGCAAAAACTGGAAGCATTCCCTTTGAAATCTGGCACTAGACAAGGATGCCCTCTGTCACCACTCCTATTCAATATAGTACTGGAAGTTCTAGCCAGAGCAATCAGGCAAGAAAAAGAAATAAAGGGTATTCAAATAGGAAAGGTGGAAGCCAAATTGTCTCTATTTGCAGACGAGATGATAGTATACCTAGAAGACCCCATTGCCTCAGCCCAAAAACTCCTGAAACTGATAAGCAACTTCAGCAAAGTCTCAGGATATAAAATCAATGTGCAAAAATCACAAGCATTCGTCTACACCAATAACAGACTTAAAGACAGCCAAATCAAGAGCGAACTGCCATTCGCAATTGCTACAAAAAGAATAAAATACCTTGGAATACAACTCACAAAAAACGTAAGAGACCTCTTCAAGGAGAACTACAAACCACTGCTCAACAAAATCAGAGAGGACACAAACAGATGGAGAAACATTCCATGTTCATGGTTAGGAAGAATTAATATCGTGAAAATGGCTATACTGCCCAAAGTAATTTACAGAATCAACGCTATCCCCATCAAGCTACCATTGACTTTCTTCACAGAATTGGAAAAAACCACCATGAACTTCATATGGAGCCAAAAGAGAGCCCGCATAGCCAAGTCAATTCTAAGCAAAAAGAACACAGCGGGGGGCATCACACTACCGGATTTCAAACTATACTACAAGGCTATAGTAATCAAAACAGCATGGTACTGGTACCAAAACAGAGATATAGACCAATGGAACAAAACAGAGGCACCGGAGGCAACACAACATACATACAACTATACAATCTTTGATAAACCTGACAAAAACAAGCAATGGGGAAAGGATTCCATGTTTAGCAAATGGTGTTGGGAAAACTGGCTAGCCATGTGCAGAAAGCAGAAACTGGACCCCT
Organism: Callithrix jacchus; assembly: GCF_049354715.1. Taxonomy (NCBI): domain Eukaryota; kingdom Metazoa; phylum Chordata; class Mammalia; order Primates; family Cebidae; genus Callithrix; species Callithrix jacchus. The sequence continues at coordinate 11,682,540 of NC_133520.1, read as the reverse complement.
TCCTGACACCTTACACTAAAATTAACTCCAGATGAATTAAAGACTTAAACATAAAACCTGGCACCATAAAAACCCTAGAAGGAAATCTAGGCAAAACTATCCAGGACATAGGAGTAGGCAAGGACTTCATGAACAAAACACCAAAAGCATTGGCAACAAAAGCCAAAATAGACAAATGGGACCTAATCAAACTCCACAGCTTCTGCACGGCAAAAGAAACAGTCACTAGAGTGGATTGGCAACCAACAGAATGGGAAAAAATTTTTGCAGTTTACCCATATGACAAAGGGCTGATATCCAGAATTTACAAAGAACTCAAACAGATTTACAGGAAAAAAACAAACAATCCCATTCAAAAGTGGGCAAAGGATATGAACAGATACTTTACGAAAGAAGACATATATGAGGCCAACAATCATATGAAAAAATGCTCATCGTCACTGATCATCAGAGAGATGCAAATCAAAACCACATTGAGATACCATCTCATGCCAGTTAGAATGGCGATCATTAAAAAATCTGGAGACAACAGATGCTGGAGAGGATGTGGAGAAAAAGGAACACTTTTACACTGTTGGTGGGAGTGTAAATTAGTTCAACCATTGTGGAAGACGGTGTGGCGATTCCTCAAGGCCTTAGAAATAGAAATTCCATTTGACCCAGCAATCCCATTACTGGGTATATATCCAAAAGACTATAAATCGTTCTACTATAAGGACACATGTACACGAATGTTCATTGCAGCACTGTTTACAATAGCAAAGACCTGGAATCAACCCAAATGCCCATTGATAATAGACTGGATTGGAAAAATGTGGCACATATACACCATGGAATATTATGCAGCAATCAGAAATGATGAGTTCGTGTCGTTTGTAGGGACATGGATGAATCTGGAGAACGTCATCCTCAGTAAACTGACACAAGAACAGAAAATGAAACACCGCATATTCTCACTCATAGGCGGGTGATGAAAAATGAGAACACATGGACACAGAAAGGGGAGTACTAAACACTGGGGTCTATTGGGGGGAAAAGGGGAGGGCCAGTGGGAGGGGGAAGTGGGGAGGGATAGCCTGGGGAGAAAAGCCAAATGTGGGTGAAGGGGAGAAGAAAAGAAAGCACACTGCCATGTGTGTACCTATGCAACTGTCTTGCATGCTCTGCTCATGTACCCCAAAACCTATAATCCAATAAAAAATTAAAAAAAAAAAAAAATGAGAACACATGGACACAGAAAGGGGAATACTAAACACTGGGGTCTATTGGGGGGAAAAGGGGAGGGCCAGTGGGAGGGGGAGGTGGGGAGGAATAGCCTGGGGAGAAATGCCAAATGTGGGTGAAGGGGAGAAGAAAAGCAAAGCACACTGCCATGTGTGTACCTACGCAACTGTCTTGCATGCTCTGCTCATGTACCCCAAAACCTAAAATCCAATAAAAAATTAAAAAAAAAAAAACCCAACTCATTTATGAGAAAAGGCCTAGAAACACAGACATTCCTAACATCCAGATTGTGGTTTCTAAACTTATTTCCTATTACAGTATAGTAATCAGCACTTACTTGGAGAAATGGGTGACTCCTGGTCTAAGCCAGAAAAGGTCCAAGATAAGCCTAGAATATGTGAGCGTACCAGAAAGCAAAGATTAGCACGAAACACACAACTAACTTAAATAATCTCCCATTGGCCACAGATGGGACAATTTTAGCATCAGTTAAAGTGGTAACTAATGAACTGAAACACATCAGATGTGTTTAAATCAGTGAGTTCACCTGAAACACATCAGATGTGTTTAAATTAGTGAGGTCTCCTTTGGAAAACATGAGGAACCAATTTATTTTGAAAACTTATCTAATAAGGGAAAAGAACCAAAAATTTCTCTTGCTTTTCCTACGTGATCTGTATTTAAAAGCAACTGAGTAGTTGGAGAGGAGGAAGTTTGCAACAGAAGTAACAAGAACATATTAAAAGAATTAACACAGCACTATTTTGCAACTCTTAATGAATAAATCTGGGCAATGATCATAATGGCAAATAAATCATGGAAAGAGACATAAGTGAGAGAAGTATAAAATATCACCCCTGGAACAATCTTGCCAAACAAAACAAAACACCAAACTTGAATCTCTAATCAGTTTCTAGATCTAAAGACCAATGACAGGAAACACAGAAGACAGTGGAGTATGTTAAATGACACCATGTAGAGAAAATCAGCAACATTCCAATATATGAGAAAGTTTACAGGCCAAACACCTAACTTCTCCAACCAAAAAATGTCAACAAACACATGTGTGTGGAGGCACACACACATACACACAAACACATGGAGAGCTCGAGAAGTGGAATTTATATATCAAAGGGAATCTGAGAGATTATAATGCAATAACACAATAAAGGAAATATAAATATTAATTGCATATATACATATCCATGTGTATTAAGGAATCACTGTTATTTTTTATAGATGGGATAATCGTAGTGAGACTTTGTTTTTTTAAGAGGCTGTTACCATTTAGAGAAACATACTAATGTATTTCAGTTGATATAAAGGAGATAGGGGATGTAGATAAAATGGGGTTTGCCACACATTGATGATTATCTAAGCCAGTTGATAGATACATTGAGTTTATATTTTTCTCTGTATATAATAAAATTTTCTATGATAAAATACTGTTAAAAATTGCTTTCATCATCTTGACAATGGAAGTGAAAGAGCATCTTTTCAATCCTTAAGATTGCCATAACGAGTCATTACAGCTTTTTCAACACTTAATGAAAGAGACTTCAAAATTTTTAAGTGACCAAATTTGAAATTAAATGAAGTTATCCATGAGGTCTAAATCATCTAGTCTGCATAGACCCTTGGACTGTAACTTGATGTAAAAAGATTAAAAAAACTTTATCTGAGGTTTATTGTCCTTAGAAAGGATAATACATAGTTTTTATTCCATCTTTCTAATTAGTAATTTAAGCATATGTTCAGCATTTAACTCTAAATGTTTGCCTTTTCCCCAAGCTCGAAGACAGCTGTCCAAGATTTGAATGCCAGAAAACATTTAAATATCAACATCTGTTGAATTATGTTAATTTACTGTAATATAATTGGGCATAAGTTGGAACTGATCAGAAGTATATGAAATAAACAAAGGTAAATTCCCATCAATATCTTGGTATACAAACAAATCATAACAAATCACTAAGGAATGATGAAAAACAATTTGAAAAAAAGTATTTCTGCCAAAAAAAGGCAAAGGAAAGGTGGTGATTATAAAGAAATGGATTTTTTAAAAAACATCGTTCTAACTCTTAGGACATTATCTTGCCATTTTAAAATTGCTCCCATAATTGAACGGAAATGAAAATTATCTGAAATGAGTGATGGTCAAATGTTTAATATTTGAATATTTTTATACATTATTAAGTAAAATATTCCAATTATACTTATTTAGGCATTACATTTTTAGATTACAGGATAATTCTTGTTGTATTATGAGCAGTGAATATTCAAGGGTTGATGTGATTTCAGTTCTGTAAACAGAAAGTAATATTTTAAAATTAAAAGTATTTTCAGCGTGGGTGATGAATTTAATAGGTTTTTTTCCTGAGGACTGTAAGGTACAAATTATCAAGTAGCAGCTGTTGTTTATTATTTTGCTGATTTAAAATATTAATTTTTACAGTGATTCTCTTATTAATAAATTAGGACTGCTTGTTTGTTTTGGGAAATATTCTGGCACATACACATTGGATTAACAGATCCCCAAATGTATCCATAATGAAGTTATAACCCAGGCTGTAGTAGTGATACAGGCAGTTGAGATACGGGACTGCAGGTGTACCCTAATCATTTCCTAGGAGAATCATCTCTGGGAGTTAAAGGTTAGCTCTGCGTCCATGCCCATTTAATCACAGGACCAATTTGGAGAGTGCCAACTGTGAAACAAACACCTGTCCTTAAGGAAATGGACTTTAGACCACAGATTCATTTCAGTTAAGGGTCGCTGAAACAGCTTTCACATGTTAACTATTTTCCATCACTAGTGACCATGGCCAAATTCAACTGCAATCCTAGAGGTGAGAGGCTGTGCACACATTTTATCATTTGAAAATACCTAGTTCATCTACCAGAACAAGAGAAGATATAAGTAATAAGAGTTTCACTAGGAAGTAGTAGTGTTTTAAAATGTTTTATTTACCACCCACTGGGCATATTACTTATTTCTAAATGTCAAATTCCTAGTAGCGGATAACTAATTTTATTTAGTATAATGACACTTTAAAATAACCCTCTATGATCATTAGTTTAAAATCTTGGCAAGGAAGAATTTCAGGATGCCAAAAGGACAGGAGGCATGAGAACTGGCAATTTGAGAATAGTACAGTTTTATACAATACAATAATTTGGTAATATAGAGTAAAACAGATTAGTTAAATCCCTTAAAAACCATTTTATGTTGTATATGTGGTATGCTTCCAAGTATTCTACTCTAAGTATCTCTATATTTAGATGTCATTTGAATTTTCTTTTTAATTGGAATGTATATGTAATTAAATGTATCCCAATTAAATGAATATAGAATGTATACATTCTAATTAAAGCAAATATATGAATACTTTGTATTCATTCATGCATACATAAGAATGAATAAAAAATCTAAGACATTTTTCTATCTGAAAGGCTAAACATTTTTTACAGCAATAAAATTTAATACTAATTTTAGACATGGAAAGAAAAAGAAAAACTAGAAATTTCATTTTTAAAGTTATTTTAAAAGCAGTTTTAAACCATTATTTTGGACACATAAATATAAAATATATAAAATATAAAATGTCAAGTGACAGAATTTGCTTTAAAATACAACAAAAGAGTTTGTTTTAAAATTCTAAATTTACTAAGAAAGGACAACTTAAATAACTAAATAAAATAAAGCATCACTTACTTTTGTTCATGTACTTAATTTTATTGATACATTTCTGAGAAAAGCAACATAACTCAAATATATCCCCTGTCATTAAGTGGTACTCTGATGAACAGTTACCCTATCCCAATTTATTAACAGCTGCTCAAAAATGTCATAATTAATAGTTTCATTTATTTTTGGCAAACATGCAAAATGACAAATCGTTCTGTATCTGTGGCAAATTAGGTCTCCTTCCCAAACAACAAATGACACTATGGGAAAGACTGAGCAAACTGAATCCTTGAACATCTTTGGATCTTTAGATGAGCAAATAAAGAGCAGCTGTAATTCTATCTGTTACATCTGCAACAAAATACAGTGATCTGTATCATATAAAAATGAATGTGCTCTGTATTAATGTAAATAGAAATGTTCTTCCTAACTTGACGGAAGACGCCTGGCACGAATGTGATGAGATATGTTTCGTTTATCTCATTAAATCTATTGTCATTTTTTTTCCATTTTAGGAGACTCCTTTTACTGCTAATCAGGCAAAATGACAAGAAAAAAAGGTTTCTTTCTTTCTTCTCACTATTAATAGACAATGTAAGAAATTATGTCACACAGAAGACATGGATTCTCAAATCATTTGACATGAAGTAGATGGAAAGTGAAAAATATAATGCGTTTAGCAACAAAGTAAAAGTGAATTAAGTATGTTTCTAAAGGCACTTTAAAAATAAGTACAATTTAATAATGTCAGCAATAAAAATGTTTTTACTTGATTTCAAATTACATGTCAGACTCCTAAGTGATTTGACCTTTGTGCTTCATAACCGTAAATGACAAAAATCATGAAAGTAAGAAAACATGGCAAATTCAAACCTTCCTTCCTTAAATAAAAGGTACCATATCCGTAAAAAAAGGCTTTGAATCTAAACAATTGAATAAAGCTGCCACAGATGATCAAGTTTGTTGCATGGATTCTTACAGTAATAAAGACTACTCATAAGCATTAAAATGTGTTAGTTAACAGAGCAAGATCTTTTCAAAAGTGACCTATGACTTAGGATTAGGCATTGCTTAATGCATGTTTTCAACAGACTTTCAATTTGAAAAAGCTACATTGAACTTTCTGGTGCTAACCAAAGGCTTTTGACATGCGAAACACTGTGACATTATTTGGTTGTGCTCTAAATGCAGTGATCGAAGTGGGAAAGCTTTAATTTTGAGAAGCAAAAAATTATATTTAAATACTGAAATACCAAGAAAAAAAAGAGATTGAAAATTGCAGAACAGTTCTCCCTGCTTTCTCACCTGTCGCTCTCAATAACTAGAGGAAGAATGTACATAGGAAAAAACTGGCTGAAATGACTTTGGCTCTGTCCCAGTCTCCCCCTAGAAACAGGATGTCCTTCAACTCTTTAGCACAGCAAGTCCTTTCACTGCTAAGGTATATAACCCAGGGCCAGCTAACTTTCTGGATCCCTCAGCTGTGGTGCAACTGGGCATGTGTAGAGGAAACTCTATCAGCTCTAAACAGCTTTCCTGAGGCTTGGCTCACAATGGATCATAAACTTTTGTCCCTTACTACCTATCTGTGAGTCATCAATCTGCTTCACATAACCTGTGGCTAGTGACTGGGTTCTAAGTGGATCACGTAAGTTGGTAACCCGGGCCCAGTGAACTTGCTTAATACACCTACACATCACTAGTATTTCTCTCTAAAGACACTTAGGTGCACTGCCTCAAGGTTTATTTCACTGTGTGCGTATATGTGTGTATGTGTGTGTGTGTTCATGTTCACTTTAGCTAATAATTGATTGCGTGTAATGACCACTCAAAAAAACCATACCTGTTAATTACTAAATATTGAAACTGACAGGTAATAGGTAGTTTTTTTATTTTAAAAAAAACTGAATATGCTTTTATGCATTTATTTATGAAAAAAATTTCATGTCTTTCAAGTCTGTTATCATGCTTTCAAAGGTTTTGAAGTACATAAAAATGAAAGAAAGGCATGAACAAACGCTGAAACGTGCATAAAATATCAGATCGCTAAGAGGCGATACAACTTCATAGTAGGCAAATGGACAGAAAACACTGAAGGAATGAAAGAATGACTGGAATTTAAAAACCCAAGGACTTATCAAACGGAAGTACAGAGGGAAATAACACGATTTAAGCAAGGCAGAAGAACATGACACAGGAAACCTAACTCTAGGGACTCTGATGCAAAATCTTGGGAAAACACATCAAACAAATATAAAAAATAATGTCACAATGACAGTTTTTCACATCACTCACTAACTGACACATCTACTCTATGATAAGGACACTCCTGAGGAAATAAAAATGAAACAACCAACGAAAAGAAAGACTATAAGACTAATATCACTTGAACCAATTAGATAAATTAAATCCACATTAAGAATCAGTGTGTTTCTCCCTTGAAATTTGATTATAGGATCCATTGTGTCCTTTGTGAAAAGAATAAGAATGATATTTTAAATGAGTTATTTATTTAAAGGAAGTTATAAAGTTCACTTGTTCGGTATCGTTAGATATAGAATGGTCAGATAGCTGAAAGACAGTTCTTCTGCACTCATGATTTAGTCAAAGAGCCAAAATGAATATTAACGGGAATGTGGCAAAAAAGGAGAAATGGCATAAATTGGACATAAAGAAAATCACCACGGAAGTGAATTACAGTAAGCGGCATTGGTAAATATGTCCCCAGATGCCTTTTTACAGAGCTCCTGTGAACTCCCCTGAGGAGCTGAGGGTGAGACACCCTACATTCCAAAGACTAAACCCTCAGCTGCACAGCACTTGATTCAGAACATCTGTGAGTAATGCCTACTTTAAGGGCATGCTTTAGTCATGCACTTCAAAGGTCTGGCTTTGAGTCATGAACAGCGGGCCGTTTATGCATGCATCTTTTTTTTACCTACTTGGTATATTTTGGGAGTAAATGATCCTACAATTTATTGATTTAATGCATTATAGTTCTCTAACCTTTATGTTTTTCTACAAGTTGAAAAAGGGAAGTGCAGTCACTCATCCAAAAGGGGTAAGAAAAGTCAAAATACTATTAAAAATGCTAAGAAAGAAAATGGATTGCAAGAGAGTAACACAGAAAAATGCATATAAATATAAAAGGTGAACACTTTTCAGCTTGCATTTAATAGAACTTGTAACAAGAATTAAACATGAGTAGTCTTTCTCTTACACATTTATTTCACCTTTTTAAGTTGCCCTGTGCCTAACATAACTGAAGGCTTCAGAGAGGAGAGAAGAGAAAATATGCACTCAGAAACAAAGAAAAAGAGGATATAAAAGGAATGTTCAAAGAAACAAGAGAAGGCTGGGCACAGTGGCTCACACTTGTAATTGCAGTACTTTGGGAGGCTGAGGCGGGTGGATCACTTGAGGTTAGGAGTTTGAGACCAGCCTGGCCAACATGGTGAAACCCTATCTCTACTAAAAATACAAATATTAGCAGGACATGGTGGCAGATGCCTGTAATCCCAGTTACTTGGGAGGCTGAGGCAGAAGAATTGCTTGAAGGGCAGGGGTTGAAGTGAGCGAAGATTGCACCGCTGAACTACAACCTGGGCAAGAGAGCAAGACTCCATCTCAACAAAACAAAGCAAACAAAAAAGAAATGAGATTTTGGAAATAAAAAGAGTAAGATAATTTTAAAAAATCATTAAGTTACTTGGGGAAGAATGTTGAGAAAACCGTCCCCAAATTTTCCAAGAAGACAATAGTACATAAAACAAAAGTTTAAAACGTTAGGAAATCATTTAAGGGCACTCCAACACTGAAAAAATAGGAGCACAGAGAAAATGGCAACTACTGAAAACTGAAAGGCATTGGAGAAATGCCTTCAAAGCCCTGAGGCAAAAAGATTTTCAAACTGGAATTCAATTCCCAGCTAAACCAATCAATGTGAGACAAGGATAAAGACATTTTCAGACATGCAAAATTCCATAAATTTAACCACCTCTGTTCTATTCTGGGAAAGCTGAAGAAAAATAATGCCACTGGATTCAAATCCCAAATAAGAGAGATATGAAGGATATCTCAAGCATGACAGTTAAGAGACATGCCAGGACATTAGATGTGCAGCAGGTCTAGAGAGCAGACAGTCCAGAATGAGCCTGAAAAATGGAGGCTCCAAGAGAGATGCCACCGAGATAAAGAACTGAGAGCCGTTTAACTTCTGTGAAGAGGCGGCCGATGAGTTAGGGATAGGCACACAGAACAAAAAGCAAATAAACAAAACAATGATAACCACAACAACTAAACGTGATACATCTGTGAATAATATCTACACAGAAAATCATATTAACGAAAAACAATGGCTATTTATTTGGTCTGGAAGAAAAAGAGGAAGAAATACAGATATGAGTGATAGAGAGAGTGTGTGTGTGGACTGGGGGGACACAGGAAAAAAATCAGTAGGCACAGGACTTGGGGTGGAGCAAGATGGCAGAACAGAAGGCTTCAACAATTGCCACCCTCTCCAGGACACTGATTTAACAACTATCTACACAACAAAGCACCTTCATAACAACCAAAAATCAGGTGAGCACTCACAATACCTGGATTTAACTTCATAGTTCTGGAAAAGGCACTGAAGAGGTAGGAAAAACAGTCTTGAATCACTGGTGCTGCCCCTACCCTATCCTCCTGCAACGGCAGTGTAGTATGAAGAGCACGTCTATGCTCTAGGGTGAGGGAGAACACAGCAATTGTGAGGCACTGAACCCTGCTATAGCAGAAATCAAAACGGAACCAAACTCAGCTGACGCCTGCCCACAGAGGAAACATTTATACCAGCCCTAGCCAGAGGGGAATCACCAATCCTAGCTGTCCAAACTTGAGTTTCTGCAACCATAAGTTAAAGTACTCTGGGGCTTTAAATAAATTGGAAAGGCAGTCTGTGCTACAAAGACTGTAAGTCCTAGAGGAGTCCTAGTGCTGAACTGGGCCCAGAGCTTGTAGACTGGGGGAGCGGGGTGCATGCAACATACTGAGACACTAGCAGGGGCGGTTAAGGGAGTGCTAGCATCACCCCTCTCCTAACCCCAAGCTGCACAACTCGTCACTTCAAAAGGGACCCCTTGCCTCTTCTGGAGGAGATGAGAAGGAAGAGTGGGGAGGACTTTGTCTTGCATCTTGGATACCAGCTCAGACACAGCAGGATAGGGGACCAGTCACAGTTGTCAGGCCCTCTCTCCAGGGCCTAGCTCCTGGATGACATTTCTTGATACACCCTGGGTCAGAAGGGAACCCACTGCCTTGAAGAGAAGGACTTGGTTCTGACAGGATTCATCACTTGCTAAATGAAGAGCCTTTGGGCCCTGCATTATGAATGGCGATACCCAGGTACTACGCCGAGGGCTTTGGCTGAGCCTCTGAGACTTGCTGGCTTCAAGAGAGACTCAGAACTTTCCCAGCTGTGCTGATTCTGCCTGCTTGGGAAAAGCAGAGGGAAAAGTAGAGGGGACTTTGTCTTGCACCTTCGGTACCAGCTTGGCCACAGAGGCATGGATCACCAAGTGGGATCTTGGGGTCCCTGATTCTAGAACTTGGTTCTTGTATAGCATTTCTGGACCTGCCCTGAGCCAGAGGGGAGCCCACTGCTCCAATGTGTGAGTCCTAGGCCAGACGGCATCTACCACCACAAGCTGACTAAAGTTCCCTTGGGATCCCTTGGGTCTTAAGGGAACATTGGCAATAGTCTGGCTGTACTCCATGGGCCTGTGGTAGGAGTGGCCATGGGGTGAGAATCCTCTGCCTTTGGAAAGGGGAGGAAAGAGTGGAAAGGAGTGCAATTAGAGGTGTGAGTGACAAATCAGCTGGACTACAATAGATTACCAGGTAGACTTCTAAGCTTTTTAATTCTACTTTCTGGCTTGTAGATGACACCTCTGAACCCACCTGGGGTCAGGAGGAGTGGTTACGACAGGCCCTGGGTGAGACCCAATGCTGTGCTGGCTTCAAGTCTGACCCACAGTCCTACTAGTGATGTCCAAAGAGATGCTCATGTCACTCTATTGCTAGCTCCATGAGGCTCAGAACAAGAGAGAAACTATGTATGACTGGGAGAAAGTAAGGGAAGAGAACAAGAATCTCTGCCTGGTAGTCCAGAGAGTTCTCCCAGATCTTGTCCAAGACCATCAAGGCAATACCTCTACAAGTCTACAAGAACCACAGTGTTACTGTTCTTGGGATGTCTCCTAAAGCAGACACAGCTTAGACCACAATATCCATGTCCCTATGAACACCTGGAAAGCCTTTGCAAGAAAGATAGGTACAAATGAGCCCAGAGTGAAAAGACTACAATAAACACCTAATTTTCACTGCCCAGACACAGACAAACATCTACAAGTGTCAAGACCATCAAGGAAAACATGACCCAACCAAATGAACTAAATAAGGTACCAAGGAATATCATGGAGAAACAGAGATATGTGACCTTTCAGACAGAATTCAAAATATCTATTTTGAGGAAACTCAAAGAAATTCAAGATAACACAAAGAAAGAATTAGAAATTCTATTAGACAAATTTAATAGATCGAAATAATAAAAAAGAATTAAGCAGAAATTCTGGAGTTGAAAAACACAACTGGCATACTGAAGAATGAATCAGTCTTTAATAGCAGAATAGATCAAGCTGAAGAAATAATTAGTAAGCTGAAGATAGGCTGAAAATACATGGTCAGAGGAAACAAAAGAAAAAAGAATAAACAATGAGGAAGCACACCCACAGGACCTAGAAAATAGCCTCAAAAGGACAAGTATGAGAGTAACTGGCCTTAAAAAATGGGAAATGAAAGAAATAGGAGTAGAAATTGTATTCAAAGGGATAATAACAGAGAATTTCCCAAACCTAGAGAAAGATACCAACGTGCAAGTCAAAGAATGTTATGGAACACTAAGCAGATATTGCCAAAATAAAACTACCTCAAAGCAATGAATAATAAAACTCCCAAAGGTGAAGAGAAAGAAAGAATCCTAAAAGCAGCTAGAGAAAAGAAAGAAATAACATACAATGGAGCTCCAATATATGTGGCAGCAGACTCTTCAGTGGAAATCTTACAGGCCAGGAGAGAGTGACATGACATATTTAAAGTGCTGATGGGGAAAAAAAAAAACAAAAACCTTTTATCCTAGAATAGTTTGTCTGGTGAAAATATCCTTCAAACATGAAGGAGAAATAAAGGCTTTCACAGAGAAACAAAACCTGAGGGATTTCATCAACACCAGACCTGTCCTACAGGAAATGCTAAAGGGAGTTTTTCAATCTTAAAGAAAGGGACATTAATGAGCAATAAGAAATCATCTAAAGGTACAAAATTCACTGATAATAGTAAGTGCACAGAAAAACAGAGAATACTGTAACACTGTAATTGTGATGCCTAAATGATGAACAAATCAAAAATAATAAATATAACAATTTTCCAAGATATGATACAAGAAGATATAAACACAAGCAACAAAAAGTAAGTGGATGAATGAGATTGAGGCATAGTTTTATTACTTTTCTTTTTGCTTTATGCAAACAGTGTCGTTATCATCTTAAAATAATGTGTCATAAAATAGTGTTTGCAAGCTTCAGTGGTAACTAACCTCTAATCAAAAGCCTACAACAGATACACAAAAAATAATAAACAAAAAACTTAATCATATTAACAGAGAAAATCACCTTCACTAAAACGAAGACAAGAAGGAAAGAAAGAAGGAAGAGAAGACCAAAAAACCAGTAGAAAACAAATAGAAAATGGCAGGAATAAATTTTTACTTATTACCAACAAAAGTAAATGTAAATGGACTAACTCTTCAATCAATAGACAGAGAGTGGCTGAATGGGCAAAAATTCAAAATTCAGTGATCTGTTGCCTACAAGAAATATACTTCACCTGTAAAGGCACATATTAAATGAAAATAAAGAAATGGAAAAAGATACTCCATGCCAATGGAAACTGAAAAGGAGCAGAAATAGCTATACTTATATTAGACAAAATAGAATTGAAGACAAAAAGTATAAGAAGAGAAAAAAAGATTATGTAATGATGAAGGGGTCAATTCAGCAACAGGATTTAATAATTTTAAATATATATGCACCCAACACTGGGGCAGCTAGATATATAAACCAAATATTATAAAAGCTAAAGAGAGATATAGGCCCCAATAGAATAATAGCCGAAGACTTTGGTCTGGGCAAACATTTCTTGAGTAATACCCTATGAGCAAAGGCGAGCAAAGGCAACCAATGCAAAATGGACAAATGGATCATATCAAGTTAAACAGCTTCTGCACAGCAAAGGGAACAATCAACAAAGTGAGGCGACAACTCACAGAATGGGAAAAAATATTTGTAAAGTACCCATCTGACAAGGGATTAGTAACCAGAAAAATAAGGAGCTCAAACAACTCTATATGAAAAAAAAATCTAATGATGTGATTAAAAACTGGGCAAAAGATTTGAATAGACATTTCTCAAAAGAAGACATACAAATGGCAAACAGGCATATGAAAAGGTGCTCCACATCATTGATCATCAGACAAATGCAAATCAAAACCACAGTGAGATTTCATCTTACCCCAATTGAAATGGCTTATATCTAAATGAGGTAATAATGAATTCTGGCGAGGATGTGGAGAAAAGGAAACTTTCTAACGCTGTTGGCAGGAATGTAAATTAGTACAACCATTATGGAGAACAGTTTGGAGGTTCCTGAAAAAACTAAAAATAGAGCTACCGTGTGATCCAGCAGTGCCACAGCTGGGTATGTGCCCAAAAGCATGAAAGTCAGTATATCAAAGAGATATCTGCACTCCCGTGTTTGCTGCAGCACAGTTCACAATAGCCAAGATTTGGAAGCAACCTAAGTGTCCATCAGCAGATGAATAGATAAAGAAAATGTGGTACATATACATAATGGAGTACTATTGAGCCATTAAAAACAATGATATTCTGTCATTTACAATGACATGGATGGAACTGGAGGTGATTATGCTAAGTGAAATAAGTCAGGCACAGAAAGACAAACATCACCATGTTCTCACTTATTTGTGGAATCTGAACATCAGAACAACTGAACTCATGGAGATAGAGAGTAGAAGAATGATTGCCAGAGGCTGGGAAGGGGAGTGGGAGGGTAGCGGGGAGGTGGGGATGACTAATGGGCACAAAACAGATAGAAAGAATGAAGAAGATCCAGCATTTGATAGCACAACAGGGTTACTAGAGTCTAATAGTTTAGTTATACATTTTAAAGTAACAAGTCTAACTGCAGTATTGGTAACACAAAGGATAAATGCTTGAGGGGCTGGATGCCCTATTTCCCACGATATGGTTATTATGTATTACATGCCTGTATCAAAACATCCCATGTAATCCATAAATATACATACCTACTATGTCCCCACAAAAGTTAAAATAAAACACAATTTTTAAGTCAATATGCAACATTACACTGAAAACTTCAAGAATAGCAATATAAATACGTAATATTAGAAATACAAAGGCCAACAGAAGACATAGCTAAAACAGTTGAGAGTAGTTTCCTTTGGAGAGTGCAATTAGAGAATGGTAAAGAATAGGGCTGCAGCTCACTGCATTTTGTTACAAATTTAGGGAACGATTTAACATTCTAAACTATGTATGAGAAAAATGTGATAGAAAAATTCGACTTAACAAGTGACTAGGGCCAGACGCAGTGGCTCATGCCCATAATCCCAGCACTCTGGGAGGCTGAGGTAAGAAGATGCTTTGAGACCAGGAGTTCAAGACCAGCCTGGGCAAACACTGAGACTCCATCTCTACAAAAAAATAAAAAGAATTAGTGTGGCATGATGGCACATGCCGGTAGTCCCAGCTAACCAGGAGGCTGAGGCAGAAGGATTGCTCTTGCCCAGGAGTTTGAGACTGTGCACAGTGAACTATGACTGGACCATTGGACCACTGCACTTTAGCCTGAGTGACAGAGCAAAAAGCCCAAGCAACAAACAAACAAAAAACAAAGCCAAGTGCTTAGAAAACATACAGGAAAAACAGAAACAACAGTACTATAATCACAGCGAACATTCTCTTATTTATTACTGTTTATTTCTTACAACAATGCTATGAGGTAAGCACTACCATTTTCTCTATTTTATAGATAAGTAAACTGAGAGAGAGAGAGAGAGAGAGAGAGAGAGAGAGAGAGAGAGAGAGAGAGAGAGAGAGAGAGATTGAGTATTGCTCAGGATTACCCAGTTAGTAAGTGATGAAACTGGAATTAGAAGTCAGGCACTTCAGTTCCAGGGGCCATGCTCTTGATCAGTGTATTCTACTCCTTAGATTTCATTTTAAGCAAACTGACACAAGAACAGAAAATGAAACACCGCATATTCTCACTCATAGGTGGGTGATGAAAAATGAGAACACATGGACACAGAAAGGGGAGTACTAAACACTGGGGTCTATTGGGGGGAAAAGGGGAGGGCCAGTGGGAGGGGGAGGTGGGGAGGGATAGCCTGGGGAGAAATGCCAAATGTGGGTGAAGGGGAGAAGGAAAGAAAAGCACACTGCCATGTGTGTTCCTACGCAACTGTCTTACATGCTCTGCTCATGTACCCCAAAACCTAAAATCCAATAAAAAATTAAAAAAAAAAAATTTATTCTACAAATATTTTATGCAACAAACATTTATTGCCTAATAGTGCCCAGCACTGTTTTTGGTATTGGGGCTATATGAGTGAGTTAAGCAAAGACCATGTCTTCATGAAGCTTAAAAAGGGCAAAAAATAGATACAATAAGGAAGACACATAAAGCAGGGATAGGGAACAGGGTATGATGGTATTGGTGGACAGTGGACCTTACACTGAGCAGACACTTGATGGAAACGAGAATAAAGCCATATGGGTACTTGTAGACAGAGTGTTCTGGCAGAGAGAAGAGCAGGTGCAAAGGCCCTGGGATGTGAGTGTGGATGGTGGGTTGGGGAACCACTAAGAGGCCATCGTAATTGGAGCTCATGGTAAATAAGAGTTAAAGTGGGAGGAGATGAGGTCAGGGAGGAAGCCACAGAGGGTGAGTCAAATCACATATAGTCTTGTAGGTAAAAAAAAAAAAAAAAAAAAAAAAGACTTCAGTTTTTACTTGGAATGAAAGAGAAAGCCTTTATTTATTTATTTATTAAAAATATTTTATTAAAAAATATTTTGAAGAGTTTTGACGATTTCCCTATCATCCTGGTACCTGACATACATAAACATCACATACTTACAGTACACAATTTGGTAAGTTTTGACACATTTATACAAATGTTAAACCATCACCCCAATCAAGATGAACATATCTATTATCCCAAAAGTTTCTTCAGCCCCTTTGGAGCCACATCCCCCAAGTCCCCACTCCATGTCTGGGTAACAACTGATCTGCTTTCTTTCACTAACATTAGCTTACATTTCCTAGAATTTTACATAAATGTGTTATGTGTATCAATTCTTCCTTCCTTTTTATTGGTGACTGAGTGGCATGCCACTGCATGGATATACCAACATTGTTTATCCATATACTCTCTGCAGAAGTTTTAGGATATATCAGTTATTCCATTTTTGTTTTTTCTGTTACGAATAAAGATGCTACAAATATTTGTGTACCAGTCTTTTTTTGTTTGTTTGTTCGAGACAGTCTCATTCTCTCTCTGTCACCCAGGCTAGAGTGCAGTGGTATAATCTGGGCTCACTGCAACCTCTGCCCCCCAGGCTCAAGCAATCCTCCCACTTTAGCCTCCTGAGTAGCTGGGACTACAGGCATGTGCCACCAGGCCTGGCTAATTTTTTTAATTTTTGTAGAGATGGCATCTCACTGTGTTGCCCAGGATGGCCTTGAGGTTTGGAGCTCAAGCAATCCTTCCACCTTGGCCTACCAAAGTGTTGGGATTCCAGGTATGAGCCACTGTACTCAGACCCCACTGCTTTTTTTGGAGACAGGGTCTTGCTCTGTCACCCAGCCTGGAGTGCAGTGGTGTGGTATGTACAAGTTTTTAAAATATTCATATGGAATGCATAGTAGGTCTATATTTAACATTTAAAAAAAACTTCAAAACTGGTTTCCAGAATGTAATATAGTACCTTCATTTTGTTATTTCAGCTATTCTGTTATGGTGAGTGGTAACTCATTGCAGTTTTGCTTTCCAGTTTCCTACTGAGCAATGATGTTGGACATCTTTGCATATGCTATTTTCCATTTACATATCTTCTTTGCTGAGGTGTCTATTCAAACTTTTCCTTATTGTTTAATTGGGTTGATTTCTCATTATTGAGTTTTTAGAGTTCTTTTCATATTCTTGATATGAATGTTTTATAAGGTATGTGATTGCAAACATTTTTTCCAAGTCTGTGACTTTTCATTTTCTTAAGTGTCATTTGAAGCATGTAAGTTTTAAATTTTCATAAATTCCAATTTATCAATGTATTCTTTCCTGGATTGTGTTCTGAAGTTTCATCAAAGAAATCTTTGCTTAAGCCAACATATGTTGATTACTTTTAAGTGTCAACCTGGGGTCACGAGGTGCCCAGACATTGGTCACGTATTATTGTGTCTATGTCTGTGAGGGTCCTTCCAGATGAGATTAACATTTGAATTGGTAGAATGAGTAGATTAGATTTCTCTCCTAAATGTGGGTGGACCTCTTCCAATCAACTGTTTTTTAGCACAACAAAAAGGATGAGTAAGAGGGTCTTTCCACCTCACTACTCAGGTTGAACATCAGTTTCCTGCTTTTGGACTGAAACTAAAAAATTGGCTTTTCTTGAGTCTTGAGTCTGCTGACTATCAGACTGGAAGTTACATCGCAGGCTTTCCTGGTTCTCAGGCCTTCACTCAGACTAGATCTACACCACTGGTTCTCCTGAGTCTCCTGCTTGTCAGCTGAAGATATTGGGACTTCTCAGTCTCTATAATTGTATGAGCCAATTCTTTCAAATAAATCTTTCCATATATAATTATTAATATATAGGATACATATATATTAATAATTGCACGTATACACATGTGTACAGATATAGACACCTATGTGTATACACATATGAACACATGTGTGTATACATGTGTATAGAGGGAGGTGATATGTGTACATATGTATATAAATACATAGGAGATATATAGGATGGATATATATATATCCCCTATAAATATATAGGTATATGTGTGTGTGTATACATATATATATGAACTCAGTTTCTCTGAAAAACCTGCCTATAAATACATCAAAGTTGCAAAAATTTTCTCCTGTGTTTTCTTGGAAGTTTCATAAATTTAGGTTTATATTTAGGTCTGCTATCCATTTGGGTTTTCTACATGGTATACACACATATATATTTATTACAGAAATTGGCTCATGTGGTTATGGAGACAGAGAAATCCCACAATGTGTCATCTGCAAAATGGAGGAGCAGGTAAGTTGGTGGAGTAACTCAGCTAAGAGCTAGGGAGCAATGGGGTAAGACTTCATCTGAGTTCATGGGCCCAAGAACCAGGAGTGCTGATGTCTGAGGGCAAGAGCAGATGGATCTCCCAGTTTAAGAAGAGAAAATAAATTTGCTCTTCCTCTGCCTTTTTGTTTTCTTCAGGCTCTTAATAGATTGGATGATGCCCATCTGCATAAGTGAGAGGGATCTTTACTCAGTCTACCAATTCAAATGCTAGTCTCTTCCAGAAACACCCTGATGGGTAAACACAGAAATACTCATTGAACAGCTATCTGGGCATCTCTTAGCCCAGTCAAATTGGCTCACAAAATTAACCATCATATGGTCTACAGCGTTAGGTGTGGGTTGAAAATCTTTTTTTGTTTTTTTGCAAATGACCATATATTCGATCCAGTACTATTTATTGAAAAGACTATTAAACTCTCTCCACTGACTTGCCTCTCTGTACATCAGCGAAATCAGTTAATTGTCTGTGTACACGTGGCCGTATTTCTTGACCTCTATTCCTCTCCAATGATCTATTTCTCTATCTTAATATAAACACAGTCAGGCATCGCTTAATGACAAGGATACAAACCCGATGGTGTAGCCTACTACACATCTAGGCTCCATGGTATAGCCTATTGCTTGTAGGCTACAAACCTGTACAGTATGTGACTGTATTGAATCCTGTGGGCAACTGTAATACGATGGTAAATTCCAACTTTTCCTTGTTCAAAGTTGTTTGAACTAAGTCCTTTGCATTTCCATATGAAATTTAGAATTAGCTTATCTGTTTCTATAAAACTGCCTGCTGGGATTTTGATTTAGATAGTATTTAATCTATAGATAATTTGGAGAAAACTGATCTTAAGATATGGAATCTTCTGACCCATGAACAAAGTATATCTCTCCAGTTGTGTAAATCTTAAGACCTAAATAAATATCCGGTTCTTAATTATCTGTTCTTTTTCTTGCTTCATACTGTTAATATCTTCCTGTATCTATCTTGGTTAATATGTATCATGCTAATTATAATTTTGTTGACTCTCTAGTGCTAACATTTCTGCTTTTATTGTTATCTGTAATCCAATAGATTGATTTTCTTTTGAAAAGGCCATTCTTGTCAAATGCCTTTTTTCTTTTGTTTTTTTGTTTTTTTTTTTTGAGACAGGGTCTTATTCTGTTACCCGGGCTGGAGGGCACTAGCACGATCATGGCTCACTGCAGCCTTGACTGCCCAGTTAGTTTTTAAATGTTTTATAGAGACAAAGAGTCTCATTATGTTGCACTGGCTGGTTTTGAACTCCTGGCGTCAAGTGATCCTCCTGCCTCGGCCTCCCAAAGTACTGGGATTACAGGGGTGAGCCACCGTGCCTGGCCTCTTCAAACATCTTATCTTGGCCAGTGAGTTCATCTTCCTCTGAGAATACTGGCTAGTCTGTCAGTCAATGGCATGAAGAAAGCAGCTGGGGTTTTGAGCCTTAGGGTAGAGAGGCCCTGACACCAGAAAACCACAGTCATCACACTCTACCCCAAGAAATAACCTCTTTGGATAGGAGAATACTGTTTCCCTCTTCTCACTCCCAGAGAGAAGAAGAAATAATTCTTTAGCACTGGGTTTTAGAGGGCTGCAGCAAAGACATAATAATCTTTCACCTCGTTCCCTCAAGCTCCTCAAAAACAGCACTGTGAACTACTGAGTTTATGTCTGAAGACACTTAGACCAGAGGTCTGAGTCTTTTTGTGTGGGGCAGGCAGCATTTCTTCCAAGGCAACGGCCACTGATTAAAATAAAATTACAGCACTCCAAAGGTCACCCTGTATTTCATATTTTAGTCTCCCTCAGCCAGGCTAGATTTCCTCCTGTCTCAAGTGAAAGCCATCCTGCTTCACATACGCGAGTTCAATAGATAGCACCTGTCATACCAAGGGACTCCCGGTAGTTTCCTATAGGTTTTCTCTTTCTAAATTTCTCCTGGAGTAATCTTCAGGGAGGTGGCAGCAATCAAGTAGTTCGGAAACTTGATTGTAACAGGAGCTGGGACCAAATTTCTAATATCAACAAACATTTAAGGCAGTAGAATTTCCCCCAATTACCATCTAATTGTAAATGACATGTCTTGATGTTAGCATAGTTGCTTCTGACACATGAGCTGCTTAGAAGTGTACTTTATTTATTTATTTATTTTTCTTTTTAAGACAGAGTTTCACTGTTGTTGCCCAGGCTGGAGTGCAATGGGGTGATCTCAGCTCACTGCAACCTCCGCCTCCCAGGTTCAAACAATTCTCCTGCCTCAGCCTCCCAAGTAGCTGTGACTACACTCGGGAGCCACCATGCGTGGCTAATTTTTGTGTTTTTAGTAGAGACAGGGTTTCACCATTTTGGCCAGGTTGATCTTGAACTCCTGACCTCAGGTATCCACCCTCCTCGGCCTCCCAAAGTGCTAGGATTACAGGCGTGAGCCACTGTACCCGGCAGAAGTGCATTTCTTAACCGTAACCTTTAAAAAAAACCTGTCCTTACTGATTTCTAACTTAATCACATTCCAGTAAAGTAATATCTTTTTTCTGATCCATATTCACTAAAAATTTGTTGATACTAGCTTTATGGCCTGGTAAGTGATTCATTTTATAAGTGTTCTTTGTGTCTTTGAGAAGACTGTGTTTTCTCTACTAGTTTGGATGCAAGGTTTTATATAATATTATTAATTTAAGCTTGCTAATTTTGTGTTACACAAAATTTCTCTTTATAAATTTTCTGGGTGGCTTAAGCTATCACTAATGAATGTTATGACAGTGAGTTAGTGAGTTTCTCCATGTACTGCTATTGCTCTTTGCTTTATACGTTTTGAGGCTATTTAATAGAGTGCCTGTGCATTGAATCTATTATCATAAAATAATGACTTTTTAAAACTTGGTAAAGTTTTTCTTCCTACATCACTTTGAGATGAGGCCTTTCTTTATAAAGCATCGGTGTATATACTGCTCCTTCTTTAGTTTTCCACTCTTCTTTGTCATTTTATTTCAGGTGTGTCTTTTATAAAGAACAAATACTAGATATTTTTAATAACTGCAGTCCAGTTGGTTATGCTTTTAACTGACATATTTAATCATAAATTATTTTATTTTATTTTAATTATTTAAAAAACTTTTTTTTTTTTTTGAGACAGGGTCTCACTGTGTTGCCCAGGCTGGAGGGCAATGGCATGAACATGTCTCACTGTAAGGTCCAATTCCTGGAGTCAAGTAGTCTTCCTGCCTCAGCTGGCTGTGTAGCTGAGACTACAGGCATGCACCACCACAGACTATTTAAATTTTTTTTCTTTTTTTGTAGAGACAGAGTCTGCATGTTGCTCATGTTGGTCTCAAACTCCTTGTCTCAAGGAATCTCAACATGCTATGGCTTAACAGGTATGAGCCTTTTCACCCTGCCAACCGTAAATATTGTGATTTCTGATCTGTGTGTGTGTATGTGTATGACTCAACTGTCTAACTTTATGTTTTCTCTGTATCTCATTTTCTCAGTGCTTGTTCTTTTCTCTTAACTTTTTCCTTTTTTTTGGTAGAGATAGGGGGCATCTTACGATGTTGCCCAGGCTGGTCTTGAGCTCCTGGCCTCAAGCAGCGCTCCTGCTTCAGCCTTCCAAAGTGCTAGAATTAATTATAGGAGTGAGCCACCATGCCGCTCACTTTTTAAAAAATGCATTATTTGAGGGAGAGGGCAATATTTTAATTCCATTTCTCCCTTTCACTGGTTTGGTGATTATATACTGTTTCGATATTTTACCAATGAATACTTAATGTAGTCTTATTATCAATTGCTTAACTGACTAATGAGGTAGACATCTTAAACAATTCTCAATTTTTATTTTGTCCATTATTCTAGATTGTCTCTAAAAGACATACAAATTGGCTGGGTGTGGCAGCCAACTACAGGATCTCATGCCTGTAATCCCAGCACTTTGGGAGGCAGGGGTGGTCAGATCACCTGATGCCAGGAGTTCAAGACCAGCCTGGCTAACACGGTGAAACCCTGTTTTTACTACAAATACAAAATTAGCCAGGCATGGTGGCACATGCCTGTAATCCCAGCTACTTGGGAGGCTGGGACAGGAGAATCGCTTGAACCCAAGAGGTGGAGGTTGTAGTGAGTGGAGATTGTGCCATTGTCCTCCAGCCTGGGCAACAAGAGAGAAATTCTGTCTCAAATAAAAAAATAAATCCTACATTTATTTTTGTATGTAGGATTTTGTATGTATGTAATGTAACAATTACATTATTACAATTATCACTTCATATAAGCAATGATTATTTATATAAACATTTTAATCAGTATATTGGTTCATTATTCATTTTTGCATCTCAGACCTTCCTTGGGACTTTTCTTGAAATACACCCTTAAAAAATTCTTCACAAAGGTCTGTTGGTAGTAAACTTTCCCCGTTTTTGAAAATCTTAAAATTATTTTAAGGTTGACAACTTATTTTCATGCAGCACTATGAGGATGATTCCGCTGTCTTCTGGACTCACCGTTTCTACTGGATATATAGTAGAATCTGATATATAATCGTCATCATCATCTTTCCTTTGTAGATAATTCGCCTTTTCTTTTGATTCTTTTAACAGTTGTCTTTTGCTTTTGGTCTACTATGGTATGATATTAGGTGTGGATTTCTTTTTATTTATCCTGCATGTTATTCACTGTACTTTTTGTACCAGTATCTATGAATTTATAACTTTTACCAGGTTTGGGAATTCTTAGTGAACATCCCACCAAATTCCATGCTTTTTTCAGCTATTCTATTGTTTTCAGCAAGGACTCTGATTGACTATATCATAGATCTTCTATGTCTCTTAAGCACTCTTTCAGTTTTCCATCTCCTTGAATTTTTATTCTATATTCTGGCCCCTTCTTCAGATGTATCTTTCATTTCACTAATCTCAACAATCACATTTCTCATTTCTAACTGATTCATTTTTTTTCTATTTCTTTCTTTCTTTTTTTTTTTTACAACCTCCTCCCTCCCACTGATTCATTTTTGTGGTGATTTATTGCTTGCTCATTTTATTTCTACAGACATCTCATCCATAGTTGTTTCACAATCTAATCTTATAATTTTAGGGTCTGGCAGTCTCAGGAGAACATCTCTTAGTCATTTATGTTGACTACCACTGATGGTGAATTATCGCATTTTATGTTTGCTGGTTTTTGACTGTCTAAATTAGGTATGCTAGGTAGGGTTTGCATTTGCTTCTCCAGATACCCAGGGGGATTTCCGGAGGCATTAGTCTGCACGACATGGCACTTCGAAGCTGTGTTTTGGTTAGCTGGGAATGTTAAGTCAGTGAATATAGCGCACTAGTACTGGGGAGCCACGGAATGCAATGGTGGCTGCTGAGATCAGTTGTCTCTTCTTAAGGATAAAATAAATTTAAGTATTAGGGCAGTTGTTCTGATCAACATCCCGACAAGAAGGGCAGCCATTTTCATCCAAACAAAAATTAAGTGTTCAAAACACCATTTGCAAAATTTGAAAATATATTGTCTAAAAAATAAACTGGGGAAAATTCCATGTATTATGGAGAAAAATAACACTGGAAAAAATGAATAAGATTCTAAAAGCACTCTTTAAAAGAGACTACCTTCTTCCCAGTCTTTACTCATTTGTATGTTGTTAGAATAAATAGACATATTTCTCTCTCATAAGGTCTAAATACCATGTAAGTTTAGGGGAAAAGATTAGACCCAATTTTTAGATTAAA
Source organism: Callithrix jacchus (assembly GCF_049354715.1). Taxonomy (NCBI): domain Eukaryota; kingdom Metazoa; phylum Chordata; class Mammalia; order Primates; family Cebidae; genus Callithrix; species Callithrix jacchus. The sequence goes on along the minus strand of NC_133520.1, from coordinate 11,658,396 downwards.
AATGAATAATTATTATAAATGCTGATCTAAAATTAAATAGTTAAGGGAGAGAAATATTTTAATTTAAAAATGTATTCTTTATTTTTTACAAGTTTAAGAAATATAAATAAAATATCTTTTTATTCATTACTAGTAATCCTCAAATAGATTCCAGTAAACAATATATAAAATAGTTTACACTGACTTTTTAGTACCAAGGCAACCTAGCAACAATTCATTACATTTTTATAGGCATAAAAAAAGGAAATGAATGAATAAGAAGTTATCCTGAATTGCTTACCTGCTGGCTGTTTTCACAGAACAATTTTTCTTGTGTCCTCTTTCAGCTCGATTATCTCTCAGAAGCTGATGCTACACAAAGTGTTAAGACAAAGTCATAGAAACAAAAATATTTACATTATATTCTTTTGCAAGGAGGAAAATATTCTCATTCAAAGGGACACTATTCATTTATTTGAATGTTTGTTTGTTTTTTTACTGGTTTCTTTTAAAGCAAAGATTAGAAATACTACTTTTTCTGGACTTCAAGAGTTCAAGGAGACAATTTTTTAAAAAATTCAATCTTTATTGTCACTGTTGCCAAATTATTAGTGAGAGTTAGCACTCTAGTTCTTCCTGGACAGCTAAACTGCCCTCACAGTCATTCCAGATGTGGCCTGGAGCTGGAGCCCTGGAACTCATTTCTTTTTCTGGCTCACTGCAGTAGCCCTCGATTGTAATGCAACCTCTCTTGTCAATGGCCTTTACTGTGTCGCATTCAGCTGTGCGTGAATTTTTTAAGGCTGTGTTACCTATGCTGACATGAAGAGCTAATATTATTTTCTCTGTACCTACCGGCTTAACATGGTAAAGAAACACACTTAAAACATTCTTCTTCAAAGAGATTATTGGCTTGGAAATATATAATTAGAAAAAAAAACGTATTTGATTGCCTCCTCAAATGCGTTACCATCCACTTCCCTTCACACTTGCTTTACCCTAACTAATTGGAAAGAAAAATAACAAATAGTCAATATTCTTCACTATGTGCTCACTCAAACTGTAGCTTATCTTATTAATGCAGAAATATGATTATATGCAAGACCGGGCTAAAACGAAGTTATACAGAATATTAGCAATTAAACCCAACAAAAATAAAAGTCTTATAAGTAATAATGCAGGATAGAGCTGGGTTCTAATCCTAGCTGGGCCAGTAACTAAAAAGTCACTAGGTTCCAAAACACCTTTGCTATTTACAACCTGTGTAACTTTAGGCAAAGTACTTAACCCCTCTAAGCCTTGGTCTCCACCTGTAAAATAGAGATAACAATATCTACCTGTAAAGCTATTGTGAGTACTAAGTAATATAAAGCATTTAAAATGTTTAGCACTATAAAACTGAAACACAGGAAATGCTGAGAAAGAATATGGCTTAAATGCTATAATTATAATTATGATGATAATTAATGGGTCTGGCTCTTGGTAGGTATTATCTGGCCAGTATCAATAATTTCTAATGATGAATAACTGCTTTGAACTGTTCAATTACATCACTCAGAATCAATTCTTAGTTTACTTAGCTGTCTTTGAGAAGGAATAGACCTTAATTAATTATCAAGCATATGATTAGACTCATTCTTTCAGGAACATCTCAACTAAATATTATTAAATTTTCTCTTAAATATCTACTTCTTTCCATTCATTGACACCATCCTAGTTCAGATCACCGTTTTCTCTCTGCTGCAAAAGCCTCCCAAATGATCTCCTTGCCTCCAGGCCTGCCCTCTTCAAATCTATTCTCCACACGGCAGACACTGTGAACTTTCTAAAATTAATCTAATTATATGACTCTATGAGTATCAAACCCAGAATCTTTTACAAGGCTTTCCTGACCCATTGTAATTTGATTACATCTCTAAATTCGTAATTTATTATACTTCCTCCTATCCCAACCTAACCTTCTTCCTTCTAAATTATATATCCTAGCCATATTGAGCTTTTTAGTTTGGGATAGGTACCATGCTGTTGGGCATGACTGGCCCTTTGCATGAGTTATTCAATCTGCCTGCATCTTCAGGGTTCAAGCACTGTGTCTGGAACATTTTAGTGCTCAATAAATATTTGCAGAATGAATGAATGAATGAAGGAATGAATGCATGAAATAAAGAAATAGGGAATGAGATCTGGTATGTAGCTGAAGCCATATCTCATTATTACTACTTATAGAAAACAGCAACCAGTTATCTTAAATCCATTAATCTGAAAGTGTTTCAATTTAGAAACACTTCGTACCATGAACACTAAATTGTTTCTGAAAATAAAGAAAATTAATTACTTTGGCATTTCTAAGTCTAGTGCCTTTTAAAAAATATATATACAAACCAACATTTGTGACACAGATAGCTAGAAGTAAGATGATGAAATCTCTCTACTTCTCCCTTAAATTAATAGTAATAGTTAATAATTAAGTTTTCTAAGATAAGATACTTGAATACTATTCCTGAGGCTTGTGTTAAAACAGTTTAAAAAAAGAACTCCAAATCCCAAAGACAATGTTATGAAAAATAAAAAATTTATAGTTTAGTTTTGAAAAATGCAATTGTAAGGACCAAAATAAACATTTGGTTGTATCTGCTAGGTCTGGATAGTTCTCAGAGAGGCCACCAATCTGGATGAACTTAAATGAGATAGTATCCTGTCTGAACTTTGATGTTATAGCTCCTGTTATTAGATTAATGTGAGGATGTGTTTTCTTCCTCAAATTTATGGTTTTGATGGACTTTGTACATAAAAACAAGTCAAACAATGGCATTACTAATGCAATGCATCTATATGTATAAAAGCCATCACAAACTTATCTCACCTTATCAATAAATCTGGATATACCACTGCAACTTTAAAATGAAGCTCAGATACACCTACAGAGATCTCTGGGTCATGAATCACAAGTGAATATGTGAGCTTAGCATCTTTTATGGGGCAAAGATGAAAAAATTAATCTATGGTGTTACTTGAACAACATATATTTGTATTTAGAAGACTTTGGCCTGGTGCGGTGGCTCACGCCTGTAATCCCAGCACTTTGGGAGGCCAAGGTGGGTGGATCGCCTGAGGTCAGGAGTTCAAAACCAGCTTGGCCAACATGGCGAAATCCTGTCTCTACTAAAAATGAAAAAATTAGCTGGACATGTTGGCAGATGCCTGTAATCCCAGATACTCAGGGAGGCTGAGGCACAAAACTCACTTGAACCCTGGAGACGGAGCTTGCAGTGAGCTGAGATTTCACCACTGCACTCCAGCCTGTGCTATAGAGGGAGACTTTGCCTCAAAAAAAAAAAAATAAATAAATAAAATAAAATAATAACAACACTCCCAATATATTTTTTAAAAAAGGAAATCAGATTATAAATTCAAAATAAATAAGAATCCTTGATCCCTGCTCTAATAAGCAAGAGTAGCTCAAAAGATTTTGAAACTATTTTCATTCTTCTTGATACATATTTTTGTCTGTTTCCCTGGACTCCTATCAGTGTCACAAGTGAGGTTACTTTTCTGGATTCTGACTCAATAATGTCAACTCTGATCAAAAACAGAACTTCTGAATATGGTGCGAAGTGCTTCTTACCTTCCAACTTTCAGACTGCTGGACTTAGGCCAAACGAAGATACAATCCCCTTATTAGTGACCTGCAGATGTATATTAAAAAATAACTAATATAAGAATTACATTAAAATCCATAAGTAAAAAACCTAGGCACACAATTTGAAAAACTGCTGAATTAAACCAGGAAGAAAAGTATACCTTGTAGATAATGGTTTTTATATTCAAAGAAAAGGAACTAAGAATTTTTGTGGCTATTCATGACATTTCTCAACATTATTAAAAGTCTCAAATCCCAAGAGGAAATCCCAAAAGAATTCTGTAAAGAGCTCTTTGTAAAATTCTCATTCCCCAGCAATCCTCTCTTTACTACCTGATATACATAAGGCACTCAAGCTCAGGAGTGCTTCTTTTGGCAGCCACTGTTCAGGTAATTCCTCAAAGGTCTGCAAAATAATTTCAAGTCTCTTTACACTCAGCAGTGTCCTCAAAATTAAAAGTGGAACTAAGTAACATCTAAACTGTGATCTGACTCACTAAGATATGTCTTGTAAACTCAGTCAAAATGTCTCAAGGAAGCAAAGCTTGAGAACTGAAGAAGACAAAACAAAAAATGATGCTTCCTATAGTTGCTGCTCCCTCTTTCCTTCCAACCCTGAACCTAACCTTGACATTTCTCTTTTGTGGCCTTCATAATGCTTTCTCTATGGCTTTCTGAAATATTCATCAACATACTATAATTACTGCTTACCTGATCCAGACTAAAACCACCTCAGGGAAAAAACTATGTTGTGTTTTACAAATAACTCTTTTGATAAAAATTGAGAGTACTCAATAGATAGTGGCTGGTGGGTAAGTTATTTAATAAATATATCATAAAGGCACAATCACTATGCATGGCAAATTGAAATGGGACTTAACACTGAAGAATAGCAAGAAAGAAGAATCATTAAGATGGGGAAAGAAGGTGGGATTTAAAAAGTAGGGTTAATATTGTTTCTTTGTGTTAAGTTGGTATGAGAAAAATATAAGGTAATCATGCATGCTAATTAGTCATTCATTCAACCATATACTAAAGGATTTTATACTTCATGGTCTTGCATTTCATCACTTGCACCTAACTTTAGACAACAGTTTAGTTTGCTTTACACTTAGGTTTGTGTTAAACTAAGAAATTATTATCCCTTATATAAGTAGAATGTATTGTACGTATACATACAGGTACAATTCATTGTAATTATTCAGATTCCATATTTGCAAATTCACCTACTCGCTAACATTTATTTGTAACACAAAAAGCAATACTTCTCCTGCTTTTGCAGTCATTTGCAGACATGTGTAGGCAGAGTGGTAAGAATCTGAGTGGCCTGTAACACGTTTCCAGCTGAGCTCCAGCCAGGTGACTCAGCCCGGTTTCAGCTCTCATCCTGTAAACCGGTGTATTTCTTGCAGTCTGTGTAATGCTGTGTTTCATTTTTTTTTTTTCCTTTGGCATAATTGTGCTTCTGTTGGTGACTTCACTATTTAAAATGGCCCCAAGCATAGTGCTAAAGTGCTGTCTAGTGTTCCTAAGTGCAAGGAGACAGTGATGGGCCTTAAAGAGAAAATATGTGCTTCAGATAAGCTTCATTCAGGCAAGAGTTATAATGCTGTTGGCCATGAGTTCAATGTTAATGAATCAACAACAGACATTAAATAAGGTGTGTTTAAACAGAAACACACGTAAAACAAGGCTATGTATTGATCAGTTGATGAAGGTGTGACCTGGGGCTCAAAGAAACCTAATCCCGTATTTCCCCATAAGCAATGGTTCAGTATTCACTGATGCAGTGTTTGAACTGACTACATAGAACGTAACTACCATATGTCACAAGAATTACCTGTATTTGTTAATTAATAATCTACCCAGTAAGGATACAGATCCAAAATGGCATATCTAAGTTTAAGTAAAAAGCTGATTCAAAAATTGGTCAAAAAGATTTAAAAGGATAAAAAATAAAGCTGGCCAACTTTCTTCCTTGCAAGTTATTAGTTATTAAAGGTAATTTTAAATTTCAGAATAAAGCTTGGCTGGAAGCAATCTGGTATACCATAATCTAAAACCTAAATTTATAACATGGCTCTAGTACTTCTCAAGTTCCAAAGGTTAGAAAAGCAGCTTTATAAAATGATATTTTGGGATAACCTATATCCTGATGCAACTTAATGCCAAAAGCAGAATATTACCATAAGCATTGTACACAGAGGGATATGAAGCATTTAGGAAAGCTGAAAGTCTAATTTTTGTGTTGTAAATAATAAGTAAGAAGGGCCAGGTGCGGTAGCTCATGCCTGTAATGCCAGCACATCAGGAGGCCAAGGCAGGCAGATCACGAGGTCAGGAGTTTGAGACCAAGTTGGCCAACATAGTGAAACCCCGTCTCTACTAAAAAAATGCAAAAAAAAAAAAATTAGTTGGGCGGGGTGGTAGGCACCTGTAATCCCAGCTACTTGGGAAAGTGAGGCAGGAGACCTGTTTGAACCAGGGAGACGGAGGGTGGAGTGAGCCAAGATCGCCCCACTGCACTCCCGTTAGGGCAACAATTCGAGACTCTGTCTCAAAAAAAAAAAAAAAAAGTAAGTAGAACAAATCATAGATGTAAATTAGCTTAGTTAATTTCCAAACCCATAGAAATAGTGGCACATAGTCTATTATTAACATGAGAAGTATCTTTAAAGAGGTAACTCACTCTCATGGAAAAAAGCAAGTTAAAAAATTATGAAAATGAAAGGTATTTCTCTTAGGCTTATGTGTGTTAAAAAATAAAGAAGAGTTCATAATGAAGTGTGTAGCACCTTCCTTTCATTAGTAAAAGGAACTATGGCATATGCAACAGCTGCGAACCTGCTGCTCGACCCAAGAAATCAAACATTATAGAGTAATGTTACCCATTACCGTTAATGCACACAAAGTCCCCTTTACTACCTGTCTCTCTGCCTGCCCCTCAGAAAGATCCTTGAGTTTGAGGTTTATTGCTCCCCTGTATTTTAAAAATAATCATTCGCAATAAAAGATAAAAATTTTGCAAGAAGGCAAACTCTAAAACGTACATGCTTTAAAACATCACAAGTTTAAGCGTGCTTCCGAGAAAGAACTAATATACTCAAGGGGTAACTGCTGATTTTATATGTAAAAATAACTGTAATGAATGTCAACTTCTCTCTAAGTCAACTAATCATTGTGCTGTCATGTTTATCAATAAGAGATTTTTTAAAATCTAAAAATATAATGTAAAAGTGTAAGAAACTCTTCCTACCTTCTGAACTTCAGCTACAAATATTCTCTTACTGGCTGAACTTAGATTTAATACAAATTAATTTTTATTTTTTAAATATTTATTTATTTTTTTGAGATGGAGTTTGGCTTTTGTTGCCCAGGCTGGAGTGCAATGGCTCATCGCAACCTCTGTCTCCCAGGTTTAAGTGACACTCCTGCCTCACCCTCCCAAGTAGCTGAGATTATGGGCATGTGCCACCAAGCCCAGCTAATGTTTATTTTTGTTTTTGTATTTTTAGTAGAGACGGGGTTTCTCCATCTTGGTCAGGCTGGTCTCGAACTCCCAATGTCAGGTGATCCACCCACCTCAGCCTCCCAAAGTGCTGGGTTACAGATACGAACCACCACGCCTGGACAATACAAATTAATTTTTAAGCACATGTACTGTTTTGATACCTTACTTTGTGGAAAAGAAGGATCAGTAGTGAGGTCCTACAAATGAGCTTACAAAGGCTCTGAGTTTCAGAGCCTTTCCATGGAGGTCACACATATGACTGAAGACGGTGGCAGGAAAGAAAACTCTGATGCTGATTGAGAATCATGCATTTATTTGGTCAGTGTATTAATTGTTGGCATAATTAACACCTTTTAAAATGAGCTGGGAATTTGTATCTTTTTCTCATAAAGCTGATCTACTCTCCTGAAGGGAGTCAGTTAAAGACTTGAAAGAGGTTGAGTAACTTCCTTTTGGGTTAGAATGTTCCTTACCTGGTCATGTTCTGTCCTAGCCCCAGGGCTAAACCAATGGCTGCAGAGGAAAGAAAAAGGCAGTTAGTAGGAACCTAACTAAAAGCACATGTTCTCACATGATCAAGCCGCACGTGCTTTAAGAAACTTGTCACCAGCAACAGAGGCTGAAATATGCTTTATTTTAATGGACATTTCATGTAATTCTAGACTTAAACCAATTTTGACGGAAATGTAAGAGTGCTCATAACCCAGTAATTTTCAATTTAATAAGCAAACTGAGTTAGAATTACATTTTCATTTAATTATGTTAACATAAACTGCTGGGACTGTATTCATTTTATGAATCAATTCTGGTTATAAAATCTACAAATGCTATCATTTACCACAACTTAATTATGGCATCATTACAACAAATTATGACCTTTTGATTGCTGGAGTTATAAAAAAAAATGTTAAAAACACAAGAATATTATATTACCTAGCTATGCCCCCAGGAGCAATACACAAAACCCTTGATATGAATTCTGCAGCATCAGCTAAAGGTACCTTGGACCTATTCCCTGCATAGTTATAACAACTTAGATTCCGGCTGAGAACAAGTCAACAACATTAAAAATACAGAAGTCACTGCATTATCAAAGCTTGCCTTCTTACATAGCCCAGTCCAGCCCATTTTGCTTCAGCTGCCCCTGGGACTCTTAACACTGATGTATCTGGCAATACCTTTTCCATGGGAGTTGTTTTCATTAGCTATGTGCCCAGTTCTCTGGCAATATTTGCATAAAAAACTAACTATAAACATCAAGGACTAGGAAATTGAGAGAGGTATCATAGCAAATCAATCACTAAAGGCCCAGAATCACAGGGAATGACACTAACATTACTATTAAAGCTATTCATGATTTCAACAACAATAATACCGAGTAACTCTATGTACTAAGCATGAGACATGTTTTATTTCCCTCCCATCTTCATAAAATCTGTACAAGGTTAGGCTCATGTTCCAAACACAGAAGCGAGAGCTCAGATGTTAGCTTACTTGTATGAGGTGTGTTTTCACCACACCATACTGCAGAAAGGCAAGGGGCTAGAAAGGGTTTGCATCTCCTGAAACTCTCTAAGACTTCCTTACATTCTCTAGCCTCTGTGGTACTAAAACCAAGAACAAACAGCCTCTACATTAGTAAGCTTCGTCTATGCTCTTAATATAGTATTTCTCAAGCTTATAGATAGTGATCGCGATGCTCCTTGGCAGGTCAGATTCCACCAGTGATGGAGGAATGGACATTTATTGGTATCAGTAAATAACATCTGGATTAATTACCAAATTAATTCATCATTTATTGTAGTTTTTCTGAGAGCTTGACTAAGATATTGCCCCTCTGTTTTAGATTGTGCCTTTTTTTGATTTAAAGGAAAACATTTTTCTTAAATCAGATAGAAAAAAACTAAAAGGATTAAAAACAGTAATTTCTTGTTCCATCTATCCTGACTCCTAAGCTCTGTTAAGAGAAACCACTGTCAGCTCTTTTAGTTCTTTCATTTTGTATTTAATGCTACATTTCTAAAGAATATGGTTATACTGGTAGCTTGTGATTAATTGATTTTAGATGTGAAGTACCAACTTTCTATTATCACAGACTTAGCTCTCTTGCAACTCCCAACCCTATTTCCAATTACAGCATCTTTTTGATTAATCAATTGTGAATACAGACATTATTGTGACTATATGAATACTTTCTGCTGCTTTTATTTTTGTTTCTCCTAAAGTTGATATTTGTCTTGTTTTTGCCATTTTTTTTATGTACCTCTCAGGCTTATTAATTTTTCTGTGTACCTGCCTGCTTATCTTTATTTTTATTTTATTTTATTTTTTTTTGAGACGGAGTTTCGCTCTTGTTGCCCAGGCTGGAGTGCAATGGCGCGATCTCAGCTCACCGCAACCTCTGCCTCCTGGGTTCAGGCAATTCTCCTGCCTCAGCCTCCTGAGTAGCTGGGATTACAGGCATGCGCCACCATGCCCAGCTAATTTTTTGTATTTTTAGTAGAGATGGGGTTTCACCACGTTCACCAGGATGGTCTCGATCTCTTGACCTCGTGATCCACCCGCCTCGGCCTCCCAAAGTGCTGGGATTACAGGCGTGAGCCACCGCGCCTGGCCCGCCTGCTTATCTGTATTATATTCTTATTCTTATCACTGTTACTTTTCAAATATTAAAAAATTACCCGAAAATATGGACATCCCTTACTCCTCCCTCCTCGTCAGCCTCCAGTGATCTCCTCCCAAAGCCCTGCCTACTTAGTCTCATCTGAGCTGTTGTTCTCCAGATCTGTCCTGGAACTTCCTTGGCTTTCACTGGGCAGTCACATCATTTCTCTCCTTTGTTGCACCTCTTGTTTGCTGTGTCCTGCAGCTTCTCAGTTCATTTTCACCCCTTGCTGAAGAACTCACTCAAATAGTGACAATGGATGAGAAGTAAGTTGTTTGTCTGTTTTCTTCTTCATATTCTGAGTTTTCAATAGGCCAAAAAAATGCTTATTCTTGCTATGAATGTGATCTGTATTTTTTCCTCTGGATGCTGTTAGAGGTTTTTCATTTCTCCAGTAGTGTGTATTTTTCATTTACTGTGCTGGGTGAGACCTTGCAATCTGGAGATCTGGGTCCTTCTGTAGGAGAAAATTTGCTTTTGATTTTTTCTCTCTCTGGAATGCCTAATATTTAAATGTTAGATCTTCCGAATTGATCTGTTAGATTTTCTTACTTTTTCCCTCCCAAAATTTATTTGTCTTTTTGTTTGCCTGCTAAGTGATTTATCAATCTTTACATTAAATTAAATATTTCGAGATAATCATAGGTTTATGTGCAGTTGGTAGAGATCCTGTGCACCTTTATCCAGTTTCCCAATTGATAACGTTTTGCAAAACTATAGTGTAACATCGCAACCAAGATATTGACACTGATACAGACCAGATACAGAACAATTTATTACTGCAATGATCCTTCCTGTTGCCCTTTGAGAGCCACACCCATTTCACTCCAACTGTCACTGTCCTATACTTAACCACTGTTAACCCACTAACCCATTCTCTATTTTTGTGACTTTGTCATTGAAATCACATTATACAAATAGTATGATACAGGATGTAACCTTTTCAGATTGGCTTTTAAGCGCCGCACAGTTCTCTGAAAACTCAGTGAAGTTGTTGCATGTATAAGTAGTTTATTCCTTTTTATTCTGAGTAGTATTCCATTGTAGGGGTATAAATAGTTCGTTTAACCACCTATTGGAGGACTTCTGGGTTGTATCCAATTTTGGGCTATAATGAAGAAAGCTGCTGTGAACCTCAGCTTTTCTGTGAACAGAGTTTTCATTTCTGTGGGATCAGTGACCTAGAGTGCAACTGCTGGTTAGCATCTTAGATCCAAGTTTAGTTTTGTAAAACTGCCCTCCTTTTCCAGAATGGCTACGGCATTTTATAATTTCATCAGCAATTTATGAGTAATTCAGTTTTTACATATCCTCATCGGCATTCGATGCTGTCACTCTGCTTTACTTCAGCCATTCTGATACATGTGTAGTGATATCTCACTGTGGTCTTAATTTGCATTTCTCTAATAGATAATGATGCTAACATTTTTTGGTGTGCTTATTTGCTATTTGTGTTTCCTCGTTGGTAAAATGGATATTCATGTCTTTTGTCCATTTTCTAACTAGATTGTTTGTTTTGTTTTTTAACTGTTTTATAACTGTTAACTTTGAAAGGTCTTTATATATTCTAGATACTAGTCTTTTGCTAGATATGTGGTTTGCAAATATTTCTGTCAGTGTGTAGCTTCTTTTCATTCTCTTAGAGACGTTTCCAGAACACTAGTTTTAAATATTGTTGAAAAGACTATTCTTCCTCCACTGAACTGCTTTTGCACCTTTGTCAAAAATCCACTGACTATACTTGTGTGTTGGGGGAGCTATTTCTGGGGTTCTCTATTCTGTTACAGTGATTTATGTGTCTATCCCTCCACCAGTACCACACAGTCTTGAATACTGTAGCTACACAGTAAGTCTTGAAATCTGGTAGATAATTCCTACAACTTTATTCTTTTTGGAAAAATTGTTTTTGTGATTCAAGTTTCTTTGCTTTTCCACACAGAATTTAAAATAATCTGCTATTATCTAGAAAGTCTTGCTGGGATTTTGGTAAGAACTGCATTAAACCTATCTATCAACTTAGGGAGTACTGACATCCTGACTATGTTGAATCTTCTAACAGAAACCATGAAGTCTCTTCATGTTTTTAGATCTCTTTTGATTTCTTTCACCGTTTTAATCTCCCATTTTATCTCTCATTTCTTTTACTAAGTTTTTTTTTCTTCAAAATGTATGAAGAAGATGTTCAAATATTCAGACAATTTGAAAGCCTCTTAGAATGAATCCCCATATATCCACTATCTAGATTCTACTATTAACATTTTACTCTACTTGGTTTATAAATTATCTATTTACGACGTATTTGATAAGCAAGTCCTTTTTCCTGAAGACTGAAGTCTTTTCTCAAACATCTGGTGATCCTTCCTTATTTATTCGATATTTATAAGGCACTACAAAAATGATCAGAAGAGCTTTTTCAACAAGTAAGTTTATCTACAGGATGATCATACAAGTGTCTCCTCATGGGGGAAACATACAAGGGTTACTATTTTGTCTCTTTTTCTCAGATTAGTGAATTTCTGAAGAAAAGGAAGATTTACTCTCTTCACTGAGACACACTACATCAGCTCCACGCCTCCCCCTGTTTTGAAGTTTTCAGTTTTTCTAGGGCCTGTGAGGGACAAATCAGCATTTATTTCATCCGACTCTTAAGTTTATATTTCTTCTGTCTGCCTAGTACAAATCTCCAAGTGCTTTCTATCTCTAGAAATTGGCTGAAATCTCTAATCTGCTGAAGTGTCCCTTCTTGGTCATTGTATGCCTATATCTTTTTTCCTCTTTCTAGTGGGATATAGGTAGGAAACATAAAAATAAATGTTCAGAGCAGCAAACAAGAGACAGTGGTATCACTGAGGCCATGAAGAAACGCTTTAAGAAGGGAGTGGTCATTGGTGTTAAACATAGAGAAATCTGACAGGAACTGAGTAAACACAACTGGAGGGGTCACTGATGAACTTTTCCAGAGAAGTTTCTAGAAAGTGATGGGAAGAAATCAGGATTATAATATCATGGTAGGGTACAGAAGAAGGGACTATACTGTAATCTGCTCTTTCTAGAAGTCTGGCTTTCAAGGTATGAGAGAGAAAAATCACATTAAGTTAAAGAAAAGTAAAGGGGGGAGTTTGAATAACATAGTAGATGACGAAAGAAGCTTTTGGAAAGGAAATGAAAAATTCCTTTCAATCAAAAGCACAGGTGTTAGCCTCGGACAGAAGAAGAGAGATCTTTTCCTCTAAGACTAGGAAAAAGTTTACTTCGGTAAGTTTATCTAGATTAAATAGCAGTCTTAATGAGTCTAAAGAACATAGGTAGTGAATATAAGATTTTAAAAAGCTGAAAGACTATTAGGTTGTGGTAAGAAAATGGTATAATATCATTCAAAATTTCAGAGCTCTATTAGTTCTGAGTGATGGTTATATTTAAGAGCAGCCAGGGGAGTTACTTAAGTAGCAGTCAGATGAAGAACCCTGCTAAGTGCCAGTATGCACTATTCCATCCAACCATTGCCATGGCTCTGCTGGTCATAGGAGAACCCAACATGCACTGAGCCCTTACTAAGGCCATTTAATACTTAAACTACTCTGGGGGTATTTACTATTATCATTCAGTAAATAAACAGGCTCAGAGAGATTAAGATGTTTGCCAAAGATTTCATAACTAAGCAGCAGAGTGAGAATTCAGTTAGGTCTCCCGATTCCAAAGCCCACGTCCCTTCTAACTATTACACATGTTGTCACCAATTAGGATAGCTGAGGTTGATGTGGGAAAGGAAGACTAATTCAAGTGCCAAAGTCCTGTATGAATGAGGGCAAATAAGAAAAGGTAGATGGAAGTATGAACCTCAAACAAGAAAAAAAAAAATTTACCCAGAAGTAAAGAGGGAATAATCTGGAAGGGCTAATGAGGTGGCAGGAAAATGGTGGCCTCTGTGTCCTAGGGTTTACAGGAGTGAGAGGAGGTGAATGAATGACTTCCTCCTTTGGGTAGCCTGTTGAACTCAACCTGGCTGATTTAGATGCTTCCTCTTCCAAACTCCCAAAGTCTCTGCCCGTATCTCCACTAGAGCTGTTATATTCATATACTGCAGTTGATTACTTATCCTCATAATAAATCAGAGGTCCTTGAGGAAAGGATAACAGAATAGTGGTAGTGGCTGCAGAAAATGTGATAGAAGTAGTAATCAAAGTTGTAGTAAAAGCACTGTCACCACGCAATGAATGTTAGTTGTGTGCTGGGTATCATTCTCATGGCCGTATATGCATTATCTCATTGAATTCTTACCACAACTTTTTGAAATCGTCCTATTACCATTCAAGCTCACACAGCTAGCAGGTACTGGAATCAGAATTTGGATTCAGTCTGTCTTATATTTGCAACCATACTCTTCCCTTTCATTGCCTTCAAGTATGATCGTGGTGGCGGTGGGGGGCGGGGGTGGGGATGGTGGAAGGGTTGGTTTTCTTTTTCTTTTCTTTCTTTCTTTTCTTTTCTTTTTTTTTTTTTTTTGGTATTGCCAGAATCTAGCATAATACATGGAAAATAAAGGTTACTTAATAACTTTCTTTTCTTTCTTTCTTTCTTTTTTTTTTTTTTTTTGAGACGGAATTTCGCTCTTGTTACCCAGGCTGGAGTGCAATGGCGCGATCTTGGCTCCCCGCAACCTCCGCCTCCTGGGTTCAGGCAATTCTCCTGCCTCAGCCTCCTGAGTAGCTGGGACTTGAGCAAACAAGGAAGCACAGAGGGACCAGCATCCTTGAAAGCCAGAGTCAAGTTTATGTAAAGGCAGAAGAAGAAAAAAATGCTATGAAAGAGAATAAACATTTATTTATATGTATTTACACTGGAGCCAAGATTCCACATGGGCTTCACGGAGAGACTAACAGTGATAGAAAAATCTGGAAGCGGGGAGCAAGAAGAATTTAAAACTGATCAACTGCAATGAATGGTTAGGCTGAGAGACACAGGCAGATTGCCTGTTCTCACAATTCCTAAGGGTTGGATGTGCTTTCCAAATTCACTTCTCCCTCTAGGATACAGACACAGTTTAGGGAGGCCTAGGAACTAAGCCGGGTGTACTATTTCATTCAATCCCCATCGCAACACTGCCGATAACAGGAAGAGTCCTCACCTACTGAGCCTTCACTACAGTGCTCTTCCAAGTATAGCAGAGCAGTTGTGGTTGGTAACTCTTGGGAATAGAAAGAATTCTTTTTTTTTTTTTTTTTTTTTTTTTTTTAGCATGACTAGAAAATAAACCTTTAGGAAAAGAAGGTTTTTTTTTTTTTTTTGAGACTGAGTTTCGCTCGTTACCCAGGCTGGAGTGCAATGGCACGATCTCGGCTCACCGCAACCTCCGCCCCCCTGGGTTCAGGCAATTCTCCTGCCTCAGCCTCCTGAGTAGCTGGGATTACAGGCACGCGCCACCGTGCCCAGCTAATTTTTTGTAATTTTTAGTAGAGACGGGGTTTCACCATGTTGACCAGGATGGTCTCGATCTGTTGACCTCGTGATCCACCCGCCTCGGCCTCCCAAAGTGCTGGGATTACAGGCTTGAGCCACCGCGCCCGGCGGAAAGAAGGTTTTTAAAAACGAAAACCTCTGCAGATGGAGAGTTCCACACTAATTCCTTCTCGTTGCTCCTTAATCCCCTTTCTCACCCACAGTGTTGAACTACAGGTAGCAGAAGTGTATAGGATTTCATGGGAAGTCTATTAATATTACATCTAGACAAAAGGACAAACTCAACCTCAAGATTCTTAACTGAGGCCTCCTAAATGTACTTTTCAGAACAAAAGAGCTACTGCAACTTAAAATGCAGATTTTTACTGCTAGAGATAAGTTTCTATTTTTGGACTGAGAAGCATAATTTTAATTTAATAGCAGGTCTAATATATATAAAATGATCTAAATCTGTGCTGTCCAATATGGTAACCACTAGCCATATGGCTACTTAAATTTAATTAATTAATTAATTAATTTTTACTTTTATTTTTGAGACAGAGTCTTGCTCTGTTTCCCTGGCTGGAGTGCAGTGGCACAATCTAGGCTCACTGTAACCTCTGCCTCGTAGGTTCAGGCAAGTCTTCTGCCTCAGCATCCTAACTAGCTGGGATTACAGGCATGTGCCACCACACCGGCTAATTTTTGTATTTTTGCAGAAAGAAAGGTTCACCATGTTGGCCAGGCTGGTCTAAAAGTTCTGACCTCAAGTGATCCTCCCACCTTGGCTTAAATTTAAATTAATATTAAAAATTAAGTTTCTTAATTGCAATAGCTACATTTCAAGTGCTGAAGACATAGGAGGTTTAATAACTACCATTCTGGGCAGTGAAAATAAAGAATATTTTCATTACGGTAAAGAGTTCTTCTATTAGATAACAGTAGTCTAAGTAGATTATCAATAAATACATGAATTGACTTTGGAAATAGTATACAACCTTCCTTACTGACAGTTTCCCTGTGAACCATAACTACTTTGTTGAAGAGACTTGCAAGTATGAAAAACTATATGCAAGAGAGGAGGGAGGGGGACAGAGAAGTAGAAATATACGACAAACTCCTAACCCAATATACTATCACAGGGCTCCATAGATCAAGATACGGCAAGACTACAGAGTATTAAGAAGCCACGTGGCTAGGTAAGAACAGATCTTGGTAGCAATTACAACCAGAATGTCAAAAGGCAAATAGGGCACATTTGTCAATGTAGAAATTGACAGGGAGCTCATTCACACCAAGTGAACAACAAATAAACAAAAGCAAACCAAAACCTTAAGTGGCTTCCCAAACACTCTTAGGCGAAAGAATCTGCAACATGACCTACCAGCTTTGGCATCATGTGCTCCCTGCCGACCCTTCTCTGGTCTCATCACACACTACATGCTTTTCCTTCATATATTGTGTTCAATCTGCTTTAGCATTCCTTCAGCTTCTGGAACACAACGTGTATTATTTTCTCTGCTTGAAATGCTCTTCTTGCCACCAGTTCACTTAGATCTTAGAGATCTCATTAGCCTTCCGCATCTCAATGTTTAGTTCAAATTCAATTTTTACAAGTTCTTCTTTAAAGTACTTAGCTCAGTATATAATAATGCGTTTATGTGTCAGTATATAATTATACATTTGTGTGCATGCTTACTAATCTCTATTATTTCTATCACATTGTGAGTAATGTGAGAACCGCAAAAACTGTGATCATGTCATCTCATCCATTACTGTATACTCAGCACCTAGTACGCCTTCATAAATACCTTCTGAATGAATGGACAAATGAATGACTCGAAATATAGCATGGAGTTTCATCAACTATAGTTGCTATGCTATTCTATACGAAGGTAAAAGAAAGAGAACACTGGGCTGTGTGATCTTTTAAGATTCCTTGGCCGGGTGCAGTGGCTCATGCCTGTAATCCCAGCACTTCGGGAGGCCAGGGTGGGCAGACCACGAGGTCAAGAGATCGAGCCCATCCTGGCCAACATGGTGAAACCCCATCTCTACTAAAAATACAGAAATTAGCTGGGCGTGGTGGCATGTGCCTGTATTCCCAGCTACTTGGGAGGCTGAGGCAGGAGAATTGCTTGAATCTGGGAGGCAGAGGTTGCAGCGAGCTGAGATAGCGTCACTGCACTCCAGCCTGGCAACAGAGTGAGACGCCATCTCAGAAAAAAAAAAAAAGCTTCCTTTGGGTTCGTATGTTCCATGGACTAGAAGACCAGGATGCTAAAGATATTCCTCACTCAATAACATGCTCTATGTAACAAAAAGTCAACTCTAAAATTATGCTGAAGAGGCCCTACTAAAACTTTATTTCTTGTATTAAACTATGAATGTAAATTTAGGAAGTTCAGCCTGGTGTGTGTACTAAATCAGAAAGAGCTAATTTGGATACAGGCTCTGGCACTTACTGGTTAGGTGAATTCTGGCAAATTATTTTTATTTTCTGAGTCTCAGTTTCTTCCTCATGCATGAAATAAAATTAACCACTCTCAGTATTTGGAAGGCCGAAGACAACACTAAGAAACTGGCAGATGGTGTTTAAAATAAATACTAATTTTCTTCCCCTAACAGTACAGTGGAATATAGTAATCTGTAAACCTTCATTCCATAAGTTTTAACACACAGTGATTACCTTTGAATTTCTAAATGCCTATAAAAAAACAAGTGCTAAAGGACATTACTTAAACAATAATAGGTTTAGCACGTTAATCAACAATTAAGAGAGGCTCAATACATTTGACTTTGGTTGAGTGGTGTGGAATGTGTGACTTTAGAAAAGTCAAATTATCTATAAAATGGGGTCTAATACCTACTATAAATACTAAGAACAGTGGTGCATGTGAAAATTGTCTCAAAAAATAAAATACAGTGTATAATATAAAGTATCTATCATTTTCATCTTTGTCATCATCATTTTGAAATGTTTCATGCCTAGTTTAATAATATTTCTGTATTTTATCTAAGTACCTTATAAAAACATCTTTATAAGAAAGGACTGTTACTATAATTATATTTTATTCTATAAATAAAATTAAGACATGTAAGCTAAATGACTTACCCATGGGAATCACAATAAATCAGAGGAGGAATTGATCTATATTTCTTATTTATCTCAATCTAGAGTTAAAGACACTTCCACTATAAAGCAATAGATCCTAAATTTCAAAGTGTGAAAGTATTCCCAATGAACATAACCTTTAATCCAGGCAAATCTTGCTTTAAGCAAACTCGATATTTACACAAAAGATAAAATAAGGGGAGAATATTTGCTTTATAAAGGAATTCATCATAGGATTATAATGAGTTACCCATGTGCATTTAAAATAAGTTTGATTTACATACAATTCCTCAGGTAAATATCCTCGACTTAAGACAGAAATAAGAGTAAAATATATCAATTGCACAATCGATTGATAAGTCATATTTATCTCTATTTAAAAGCAAGTATCTCATAGGTGATTGGAAAGAGAGAAAGGAAAAAATTCTGGAACGATTTACAGTGTACATAAAGGGAGGTGGAATTAATAAGAAGTAACTATTTTTATGCTTAGATATATTTTTAATGTAGTCATATTTTAATTTCATTTTTAACATTTTAATATTTGTAAATTTAAAAAGTCAACAAAATAATTAAAAGAGAATTTCAAAACGTAGGTTACTTTTACTGAGAAATTAGATACTAATTTCCCTGCTTTAGCTGGACTGAAGCTCTTGTCTTTTTTTGTGTGTAGCTCTTTAGTTATCTTAGTCAATATTTCATTTCACTGTGCTAAATATTTCTGAATCAAAGAAACCTATCATACATTAATTACTGGATTGAAATACAGTAACCTATTGTACATTAATGATTGGACTTTAAACAAAGTAATGTTTTCCATGGAAATAATTACTAGATGTTATTTAAAACAATTCATACATTGTTGTTATTTTATTAAAATGATTGCATTTTCATAATTATGACACTCTGGAAGACTTTTTAGTATCTGTCTTAAAAAATAAGACTGCAGGGTCGGGCGCGGTGGCTCAAGCCTGTAATCCCAGCACTTTGGGAGGCCGAGGCGGGTGGATCACGAGGCGGGTGGATCACGAGGTCAAGCGATCGAGACCATCCTGGTCAACACGGTGAAACCCAGTTTCTACTAAAAAATACAAAAAATTAGCTGGGCGTTGTGGCGCACGCCTGTAATCCCAGCTACTCGGGAGGCTGAGGCAGGAGAATTGCCTGAACCCAGGGGGCGGAGGTTGCGGTGAGCCGAGATTGCGCCATTGCACTCCAGCCTGGGTAACAAGAGTGAAACTCCGTCTCAAAAAAAAAAAAAAAGACTGCAGTCCAGCATGGTGGCTCACACCCATAATTCGAGCACTTTGGGGGGGATGAGGCAGGTGGATCACTTGAGATCAGGAGTTCGAGAGCAGCCTTAGTGGCTAACATGGCGAAACCCAAAGATTAGGATTGGTAGGGGTGTCTTTTTTTTCTAAAGAAGAAGAAAGGCAATTGGGAAAAGTAAGAACCAGCAAAATAACCAGGGCTGATAATTTCCAAAAAAAAAAAAAAATTTATAAATGGAAGCATGGGATTTGAAAATTTACTCCCTTAAAACTAATGGTGACCATGATTCTGCTAGAAATTATTTGTTTATCCTGAGGGTATGAACACCTTAGTTTTCCTAATGAGATGCTGAATCTGAAACAAAGAGTCAGTTTCATGTATCTGACTCAGGGAGTAGGCGGAATGTAAGAAGGGTAACAGGCAGTACAGAACCACTTATTCCAGCTAGGAAGCTGGGGAAGCATATAAAACTCCCTGGCCAGACTTGATACTGGCCATATACCTTCTGTTAAAGGATCTGATAGGAAAATTTCAGATATTGAGTTTTTCTCCTAGAGCAATAAAAGAGACAAGTTGAAGTAAAATGGAGTTAGTTTTAAAGCAGGCAGGCAGGCAGGCCAGTCCCTAGAAGGGCGTCAGCCTATGGAAACTTAACTGAAAGTCTGTGTGTGTATGTGGGGTGTGTGTGTGTGTGTGTGTGTGTCTATACAAAGTTGCCTGTATACTTATTTATTTATGTAAAAGAAAATTCCCATGATGTGGTGTCCTCTCCCTTCTCCCTATCAAGAGTCTGTAAGGGATCTCCCCCCACTGGCTCTACATAGGTAAGGGATGGGCCTGAAGAAAGGGATGAAAATACAGACTTGCTAAATGAGCCTATAAAATATAATCAAGGCCAAGCATGTTGGCTCACGGCTGTAATCCCAACACTTTGGGAGGTGGAGGTGGCAGGATTACTTGAGCCCAGGAATTCAAGACTAGCCTGGGCAACTTAGGGAGACTCCCATTTCTAACAAAAAAAAAAAAAAAAAAAATCAGCCAGGCATGGTGGCTAATGCTTGTAGTCCCAGCTACGTGTGGAGCTGAGGCCAGAGAATCACTTGAACCTGGGAGGTGGGCCATGATAGTGATTGCATCATTGCATTACAGCCTGGGCAATAGAGCAAGACCCTGTCTAGAAAAATAAATCAGTGAAACAAAGTATAATCTAAATTGAATGAAAGTCTTAGAATTAGGGAAAACCACGTTCGGAACCCCTACACGGAACAGGCTGTGGCACAGAAGTTAGACTTAACAAGCAAAATGACACATGCCTGTGGCTCTAGTCTAGACCTTCCTGAATACCTCTCTGTTGGATTTCTCTGACAAAGAGCATGAGCCTGTTGACAAAGATGTCCTAAAGATCTATACCTACCCGTGGAGGCCATTGTTTTGAACCGCCTCAGGGCAGAAGCCATTAAACTAAGGAGAGTAAGAGTAGAGGGAGAACATCAAGGCCAGCAGCATTTGCTGGCATGAAATTGCAACAACAAAGACAACATAAATCCCTGTGTTTTTGATGGAATGCTAGTGCTGAAATAAACAACTTGAGTCTGTGACTGTTTAGTTCCTAAGGCAGATGACAAACCCCTGACTTTCACCAACAAGAAATGGGCTGATAAAACTGTGCAGTACCCTGTAAGGCATCTGCTGCAATGAACATATCAGCAGAGATCTTCAGAGAAAGAATAACAAGTTAGCTTCTCCAAGAGAAGACAGAAAGAATTGCTTGCCAAACTGGATATATGTATTGCGGCACGCTGAGTTAAAGTATCCCATTTCCTGAATGGGAACTTTTGTTGAAACAGCCTACCTTAGGCTGGGCATGGTTGCTCACATCTGTAATCCCAGCACTTTGAGAGGCTGAGGCAGGTGGATCGCCTGAGGTCAGGAGTTCAAGACCAGCCTCGCCAACATGGGGAAACCCTGTCTCTACTAAAAATACAAAAACTACCTGGGCATAGTGGAAGATGCCTGTAATCCCAACTACTTGGGAGACTGAGGCAGGAGAATCGCTTGAACCTGGGAGGTGGAGGTTGCAGTGAGCTGAGATTGTGCCATTTGCACGCCAGCCTGGGCGACAAGATCGAGACTTCAGACTTTGTCTCAAAAAAAAAAAAAAAAAAAAAGAAATAGCCTACCTTCTCCACAATTCTATAGCCTATGCATGCACTTTGAATTTATAGGCCACTATAAGATTATGATATCATTTTGCTCTATCTGAACAATAATTTCTGATTTATATTTAAGTAGTGGATTTTAAAAAATAGAAACTAACAGATCCTAATATGATTGATTGTCACAAAAAATTTATAATTAATTCATGTCTTCCCATATTTTATGGCCTTTCTAAAAGTTCAAATTTGCAGGAGATATATGGTATTGATCTAAAATATATAACTAGTTAAGCTTTTCCAGCAAAAATGTATTTACAGATAGAATTAACCCCTGGAAATTCAGCAATAATTTACCAAAGTCAAAGCTACAACTATTTAATTTTTAAAAATTATCTAGTAAAGTAGTCTCTTCCTTTTGTTGCTAAATGGAAATACATTCTGGTTGTTTCACAGCTCTTTATATTATTACCACGTGCTTGGCAATAGCAGAAAAACAGTCTTTTTATGGTTTTTTTTTTTTTTTGGAGAAATGGACGTCTCATTCTGTTGCCCAGGCTGAAATGCAGTGGAGTGATCTTGGCTTACTGCAACCTCTGCCTCCTGGGTTCAAGTGATCTCCTGTCTCAGCCTCCCAAGTAGCTGGGACTACAGGCATGCACCACTACACCCAACTAATTTTTGTATTTATGGTAGAGATCGGGTTTCACAATATGTTGGCCTGGCTGGTCTTGTACACCTGACCTCAGGTGATCTGCCCACCTTAGCCTCCCAAAGTGCTGGGATTATAGGCATGAGCCACCATGCCTGGCCCAAGAAAAACAGTCTCTCACTTTTTTTTTATCCTGAGACAAAGTCACACTCTGCTGCCCATGCTGGAGTTCAGTGGTGTGATCTCAGCACACTGCAACCTCCGCCTTTTGGGTTTAAGCAATTCTCCCGCCTCAGCCTCCTGAGTAGCTGGGATTACAGGTGTATACCACTGCGCATGGCTAATTTTTGTATTTTTATTAGATGAGTTCACCATGTTGGTTAGACTGGTCTCAAACTCCTGACCTTAGATGATCTGCCTGCCTCAGCCTCCCAAAGTGCTGGGTTCATAGGTGTGAGCCACCATACCTGGCTTTTTAGTCTTCATTTTAGTATTTTAGAATGGCTGGGATAGAGAATAAAGATAGAGGAGCAGAAGAGCTTCATGCTACTCAATGTAATGCAAATTTAAAAATTTTAAGATAACACATGAATTTCAATAATGCATGAATTTCCAATTCAATCACAAATAACAGAATAACTATATTTAAAAATCCCCATTTAAATTTTATCATGGTTTTCATTTAAATTATTCTTCTATTATTACCAATAGTAAATGATACTCTTTTTAGAAGTAGGTACAAATTAAATCAGCTTTACAAATATTAGCTAATAATTTCCCAAATGAGCTAAAAGTAGAATATTCCAATAAGGTTATATAAAAACATTGAGTACTCACTCATGGTGATGAGAATCTGGAGAAAAATGAACCATTCTCTTGTTACCCACTGGGCCAGGAGTGGATACCTACAGGGAGATTTAAACAGAAAAAACAAATTTCAGATTTGTTTATAAAAAGACCGTGGATAATAGTGATATACCCATTTGAGGACATTAAAATGGAGAATACAAGATTTTCACACCTCAGACAACATTGCGTAGACTGAAAGTATGATTTACTTCCTGGGGAGCATACTCTACTTGTTTTGGTCTAATGTACTTCCTCTGCTAGATTTTTAAGACTAGTTTAAAAGAATTTGGCTGGGCAAAGTGGCTCACACCTGCAATTCCGGCACTTTGAGAGGCTGAGGCAGGTAGATCACCTGAGGTCAGGAGTTCGAGACCAGCCTGGCCAACATGGTGAAACCCCATCTCTACTAAAAATACAAAAATTAGCCGGACATAGTGGCATTCACCTGTAATCCCAGCTACTCAGAGTCTGAGGCAGCACAATCGCTTGTGTCCCGGAGGCAGAGGCTGCAACTGAGAGCTTGCCACTGCACTCCAGCCTGGGTGTAAGAGCAAGACTCTGTCTCTCAAAAAAATCAAAATAAAAAAAATTCTTTAAAAAAGAGAATCTTTGCAATAGTGTAAATATCCTTTTAAGAATCTCAATCCAGTGACTTATTATGTGAAAAAAATGTTTAATTAGATCAGCTTTAGGCAGATATTTCCGAGGACCAATGTATTTGTAGCTAGTTCCTACATATAAATAACATGTATTATAACACATACAATTAAATATATACAAAAACTTAGATCAAAGAAGTAGTGAGCAGCCCTTTTCGTGGTTTCCCCGAAAACACAGGAGTCATCTGTGGATTTACATAGCACAAATGTAATTTCATCTAAGGGAATAAATAATATTTTCACTCCTGTATTTCTAAATAAAATTTAAAATCTGAAGTAAGCTACTCCTATGTTTTTTTAGAATTTCACAACTTTCTTATCGTATAGATGGTTCTCAAAGGGAATACAGCACTGCACAAGAATGAATCTATCAATCACAACTGACAAGGCATACATTTACAGCAAAAGGCTTTAAGTTATGTTCCACTGAAATAAAAAAATCCCTCTGTAATTCTAGAAATGCCATTTATATAGAATAGGAGGGAAAAGCATGAAAAAGCAATAAAATTCCTTTTTAAAAAAACCCTAACATTTTCAAAACCTTATTTTTTCTTGAATCACTTGGGTTACATGGATGCCAGTATATACTCAGAAATTCCAAGAAAGGCAAATACTGCAAATGTGCACAGATGATGACATTAATAACCCTATGGTTTGAGCACCACAGGTAAACATGTGGCTCAACTCCAGGACTACATCCTGCATTCACCTCAAAATGAGGTTTTCATGCTATTCCAGTGGGTATCCCTGGAATACAGTAATCCATTTTTTACACTGTGGCTATGAGAAAAGTCGACCGTGCCTATGTCATGCTTTGTTAGAGGTTCATGATCACATTATCTCATGGTGGACCTGACACTTTTATTCAGTTTACAGTATGTTCTATGTACAGGCAACTTATTTCCTTTGCCAAGGCTGCTGACAACCTTTTCCACACTATATTAATCTTGTTTACTGACTTTATCTTGGTACAAATATCAGAAAACTAAACTTTTTATCTCAGAGAAAAAATAAACAACGTGTTGACAGAAGCAGAAGCTATTTTCAGGACTAAAATTGCTTGTTTACCTGAAGCTATACTTATGGAAAAACGTTTAAGTCTTGCTCTGGTTTGAAATACATAATCTGAAATTTAATAAGTAAAAAAATTTCACATACACCCATGTGATAAATTGCCTGATGAAAATAAAGCAACTGAATACAATAAAACAGAATTTATAGCTAATTTATACCATAATACAAATGTAAGCTTTCAATCTAGTCAGAAATAATCATGCCATGTATTTCTCAGCAATCATATATATGTATAGAGAAACTGTAAGCTCAATTCAATTGCAGCAAATAACCCACAAAAGATTTACAGTTTCAAGTGTAGATATTTAAATGATTTTACATATTTACTTAGTACATCATCCTTTTAAAAAAGGTGACTATCCTTTATTGTTATTTTAAGTCAATTTTTGTTTTACTTTTAAAGATATGCAAAAATAGGCATAGTTAAAAAAATTTTTTTTAATGAAATAAATCAACATATGATGATCTCTTCAGGGTCAATGTCAGTGGTCTGCCTCAGGAGTAAAACATTCTTACAATGGGAACCTTTTGCCACTGTGGCAACTAGACACACTTACCTAAAATTTGAGAATAATATCTTTAATATAGAATTCAGCTTATGGAAAGCAGTGTTATATTTAAGTTTCAGTGGATTTTAAACTTTAAAACATGTTTAATCTGATTATTAGGAGAATACTTCAAAATATTATAAAACTTTAAGGAGCATGTTTAAGGAATTCTTCTAAAGTTTCTGTCTTATTAATTCAGGATAGAAAATAATCTTTATAAAAATAAAATGAAGCAGTTTTAAATTTCAGATAGAAGTGTTAATCTCTAGCAAACAATTAAGTATAGTGATTATTTTCTTCTCCAAAACACATGCTTTCTAGTGATTTTGGAAATGTCTGAGAAATCACAAATTTTAAGAAGTTGTTTCACTTTAAATATCTATAAAATATTCACATTAGGAAGAAAAATACATTTTATTCTCTAAGGTTAGATAGGAAACAGGTATTCTGTTTTTCATGAGAAACAGTATCTCTAAAATCCAATTCTTATAATTGCTAAATCTCTGGAGACAATCACTTATGTAATTAGACAATATTTAGTGATGATAAAATTAGACATAACATTACATGCTCTGAGTTCTTATGATTCATTTGTTAAATATTACTATGTAAATAATGACTACAATCCTAAATAAAGCAGATGTATTTCTTTTTATTAGATGCTTATCACACAAAGTCTTAAGAAGTTTCTAGAAAACGTAACTTTTGTGTCACAATTCTAAAAGATCACATGGGTCTTAGATTTTGCTGTTGTTTAAAAATTATCAATCTCAGGAAATAGGAATGCAGTAGCAAGAAATGAAAATTTAACACCAGTTGTGCAAATATCACTATCAATTCAGAAGGTCAATATGTACCAATATATTGGAAATTCTCCTACATGATCAATTATCAATGACAAAATATCTGTTCTCTGAAGGTTATTGGACATATTGAAAGCAATTTCTTATTCTTTTTGTCTTTGATGTATTGACACCAATTTTACAATTATCCTCAAAAGATAAAAAGTTGGTTTAATATCTCCTTTCATTTACTTTTGTCATTATCAAACCCAATGCATGCCATACTATTTTTCTACAATTACATAGCTGAACAAGTAATTTCCCAAATCAGATAAACTTATTTGAGACACAAGAGTCTTGTAAGATTAATACAGAGGTCATTCAATATCAATGATATCTTACTTATATTCTCAATGATTAAGATTCCTTCAGTAAATTAATGAAGGTTCAAGCCCACACATAAGAACAAAAAACCATCATCCTTTCTTCTCTCCCTCTAGTATAGCAGGTCCCCTTCCAATTTTGCTCTGCTTTTCAACTATAGTTTATTTGCCTTCCAAACGCTACTCTGCTTCAGTGCCCACACTGACAAACACTTATGTTGGCAAGCTGCCATTCAAAAGAGGGCCTTTCAATTTTGTGAGGACTGGTCAATCAAATCCCCCTGGCCTCCAGGCTGTAGGGAGGCACTGCTTAAGCCTCTGGACCAGTTTGCCAAGATACAGAAGTTTCTGGCTTTTCTTACGGCAATTATTAATTTGACTCAACATCTTTGAAGACAGAAACAACACTTTAAAGTAAAATAATATTCTATCCTTTTACAAGAATTCATTTTAATTAACAGACATTAAAATAAATGTGGTGGATGTTTATCTCTTATCCCCATACAGAAGAATGAAGGAAGACTGTTTGAAAGCATTTCCAGTGGGCACACATTTGTTTTATATTGGCGTTTTAAAAGTTACATTACAAGATAGTTGGAGGAATGGATAAAATATTTCATTGTGTCATCTGTTCTTTTAATATTACAGAATGGTCACAATTCACAAAAAGCACAATCTGTTTGGGTATGGGAAACATATTCAAGAAAATAACATTGAAATTACTTTTAAAGCAACATACAAAAATGTAAAAATTACTTTAGAACTGCTTTTAAAACAAATACAAAAAGTGATAATTCAAGGAGCACAAATTGGATATCGTTTATAAGATTAAAAGGAAACAAAGTAGTTATCTGATTTAAGAGGAATAAAGAGGAAAAAAATCACCTCTAAGAAGGGAGCTGGATGCAATTTATCTCCCCCTGCTCCAATCCATCTTACCAACGTGCCAAATTCAACTTTCTAAATTGCTGCTTTTCACATGTCAACTTTCTCATTCCACAGCCATCCATGGCTCCACACTCAAAGTAAAATGAAAACTAATGAGATATGCACACAAGGCTTTCCCTAAGCTGATCCTTACCTACTTGCCAATGTGATCTAGCACCTTATGCAGCCACGGAGAGCTTCTTATTCTAAATCCAGTACTGCTTACTTGGTACAATTCAACAAATACTCACTAGTAACCTAATGCACACATAAAATTGTGCTTAACTTTATTATATAATAAGGGACATGTGTTCCCATTCAGTTGGGTGATTTTAGTTATATTGTTACATCGAACTAATCTTTTTGATGTCTTGATAAAGTCAAGTTATGGAACTCCTTTGACTCCAAGGGTGTTTTTGATTGTTGTTTTGTTTTTTAAGAACAAGAAAAATATTAGTAAATATAATTCATGTAGTAATTCATATTTCATCTTCATTTGTCTAGATTTCTATTAAAGTAAAACTGTATTTAGATAGCAGGCCAGGAAAAATCCTCATCACTGGCTACAAGAAATGAAAAAATTGGTTCCTAAGAAATATATACCATAAAAATTAGAACATCTAATGTATGCCTGGTAATATGTCTAATGCTAGGGAGAAGTCACTAGAAATCCTCACCTACAGGATGTTTTAGTTTCAGACAATGTCCTCCTAGAAGGAATATTCAGGAAGGAAGATGATCCATTCCCGAGGACAACTGAATTACTGGAGAGTTCAAAACTGTTGTCGAAAATTACTAAATTTATAGAATATAACTCAGTTTTCCAATGGAGAAAATGCCTCAAAGTTTGGAATTTTATAAACTCTAATAATGGTACAAAAAGGCATGCCAGGTTCTTATCATTCATATGTTTAAAAATACCAATATTCACGAACCATCTTGCTCTTATCAGCAGAGCTCACAATGCATGACTTTTAGGGAAAAACTTTGAACTATGATTTATGTAGTATTTACTATTCATAGCCTTCGTGTTATCTAAATTATAGTATAGTGAGTGAAACTGATTATTTTTAGTCTTTATTTTTATTGTTTTGTTTGTTTCCCTGTAGGGGAAAAAGTACTAGGTGGTAAATAAATAGGAAAATTTAGTTTTCCTATTTGTTAGACAAGGTAAAAATAAAAGCTCTGGCCAGGCGCAGTGGCTCACGCCTGTAATCACAACTCTTTGGGAGGCCAAGGCGGGCAGATCACGAGGACAAGAGATGGAGACCATCATGGCCAACATGGTGAAACCCTGTCTCTACTAAAAATACAAAAATTAGCTGGGCATGGTGGCACATGCCTGTAATCCCAGGTACTCGGGAGGCTGAGGCAGGAGAACCGCTTGAACCAGGGAGTCAGAGGTTGCAGTGAGATGAGACTGTGACACTACATTGCAGCCTGGTGACAGAGCAAGACTCCATCTCAAAAAAAAAAAAAAAGTTCTATATCGTTTGTTATGTTTTTACAAGGCAATTTAAAATCTTTCTTGAAAGGACTTAAGCATGAACAAACTGACAAAGAATGTATAATAATGATCACAAATGATATATGAAGAAATAATATAATTAGTAGAAATATTTCTATTGTCATTAACAATGAACCCTTATTTTTAGTTGTTTAAATTTATTTAAATGTATTGACTTATTTGAAACAAGGTCTTGTTTTGTGACTCAGGTGGGAGTAGTCATGGCTCATAGCTTAATGATAACTTACTGCACCCTAAAACTCCTGGGCTCAAGCAATCCCCCTGCCTCAGCCACTGGAGCAGCTAGGACTACAGGTGCCTACCACCATGCCTAGCTATTTTTAAACTTTTTGTATAGAGCTGGGGTCCTGCTATATTGTGTGCACTGGTCTTGAACTTCTGCCCTCAAGTAATCCTCCCACCTCAGCCTCTTCTCAAGTGCTGCGATTACAGGCATGAACTACAGTGCCCAGCCACTCCTGTTCATTCCGGCTTGCTTTTCATAAACAAGGTGCCTAAAGTGAGGAAACATTATTATTCTCAAGTAATAGTGAAGAAACTAACATTCACCGAGGTGAGGGCACATGCCCTAAAGGGACTGAATTAAGCTAGCTTTGAACCAAAATGTTCCTATTTGCCCTAGCACCTTTTCCCTTACAGGGAAACTACAAAAAATAAAAATAAAAGACAATAAATATATCAAAACAAACGTTTTCTGTATTTGGGGATTGGTCCCAGGAGATGATAGCCTGAATCTAGAATATACTCTAGGAAAATCTTCAGTCAAGGATACTCTGGACCTTACCTGTAACTCTGGGTAGCATGCCGGGTATTTTAAGTTTAGACAAGGCAGGGCACGGCAGCACTAAACATGTTTACCAGCGCATTTATAGAAGGACTAACAAGAATAAAAACTGGCTCCCCTACTAATCATTACAGCAAAAGAAGGACAACATTTACAAAGTGTACTAGAGGGGAGTAAACACTCCACAATGAGAATAGGTAAGAGAACTTGGGGAAAATTGGAGAACTTAGGCTATTTTTCCTTCAAAAGCAGATATAAATCTAAATGTGTGATTACATCTTTAAACCAGAAAACTTTCATTAAAACAAAATTAGCAAGAAATAAACCACAGAGAAGTACAAGGCTTGCCTTTCTATTGAGGGTTAGCCTCCCTAAGGAATCTGTACATGTGTCGCAGGGAAGATGCTAACCTCACAGCGGCCAGCATCGAATTAAGTAGTGAATGAAGACACAGACTTCAGGTCCTTTTGAAGTAATCTTACTATATTTTCAAGTAATAGCAGCACCTATATTTCTCTAAGAAATGACAGAATGAAAATTATACTAAACTAAGATTAGAAATAAATACATATACATATAGTTATATATATGACAACATTAGCAATTATGTTTTTAACTTAAAACTAAACAGTGATTGCTTTAAATCTTCATTGTAAACAATTTTTTTCCTAGTTAAAGCCAGCCAGCATTGATAATTAAGAATTTAGAATTATTGGTCTATTCAAATAATAATCCTAATTATTAAACACATAAATTCTCATTTCTGGTATACACTACTAATGAAAGATCTAAATGCTTTCACAGAAAAGATTAATCACTACATAATTCAAAAACAGATACAGCAACAACTTTTTTCATACCACTCCATGGTAATATCTTTTTTGAATAAGGCACTAAAAGTTAACCAGCTCAGAAAGATGCCCAATAGTGACAGTAAAGAGTTTCACTTTGCCGTCCAGTTTTAGTAACAAGCCGTGAGTGGCCTCTACTGGCTGACCAAAGGCTTCCTAAATCCCTCATTTACAAAGCTTGCAATATTATGAGTGTCAAGAAAATAAGGATATGTCCACATACGTTTACGTAAAATCCACTGTGCATAAAGATCTGTTATGAATAAATGCCAAAGTAATAAACAAAATTTATATAAGATGGTGTAAAAATATTTTAGCATTTCATCCACTGCTATATGCTTGGATTATATTGGCAATCTATATATCTTCTAAAATTCTAATTTACATACCATGATAATCTACATGTGGATTTTCTTAATTCATAACAAAGCAAGTCATATCTGCATTTAAAAATAGTTTTGGGGACTCATTCAATACACACACACACACACACACACACACCCTTTCTCAAAATTAAGTGTATATTTAGGCTTAGCAAACTGACTTTGGAGGCAAACACAAAGAATTTTAAAACTTGAAATAATTTGTAATTTTAAAAAAGAGATTAATATTCTATGTAATGGTTTATGAAAAACTATCCTGGAAACATAGTAATCCAAAGCAATTTTAAAGCTTTCTATATTATTGCTCCTATGTTTGGGTGGAAGTAACTTCATATTCAAAATGAAATAGTAATTAAGAAGGCAAAACGTTGCTTGTATTAGGAAATATCAATTCAGTATTTATAATAGAGAAGAAAAACGTTTCAATTTTTTGCTCAGGCTTTCTAATAATAAAAGCTTCCTGTGCATGGGAAAATTTGTAATTTTCATTTATTTATTTAAACATATAATTATATATCTGATTCACTTCATCCTTTACCCAATCTGTTCACCTAAATATACTCTATTAAAAATTATTAGCAAATACACCTAATGATGTCAAAAGGTGACTACATTTATTTCAAAAAGTTATTGTTCCCACATGTAACAATATTCCAGTGTATTTCAACCTTCATTTCAGAATTCAGTCCCATTATCTTGCCTGCTCAAAATGGTTCACAGGGTTATCTAGCTGACATACAAGATAACCCTCCATCTCACTCGACACCACTGGGATATGACACACTGACCCACAGTAAGCCCTTAATATTATCCTGAAATATATAGCACATAATGTAGCTCCTGCCAAGGAATTTGTTTATAAAAATCTTTTTATCTCTCTAAACATTTAAGTCATTCTTTAAAAGTAGTGTTCAACTATTTTCAAGAATTTCAGACAATGAATAAACATTCTATTTTATGTTTAATGTCTTCATTCGCATTTCCCACAATTTTACCAAAGGTTACAAAAAAAATCACATACATAGACAGAAAATAGAAGCTGGAAAGTATTTTCTCCTTGTTGCTTAGGTTATATAGAGCCTGTTATATAAAGGATAAAACTTAAAAACAGAAGATATCTCAATAGTTCATTCCTAGGGAGAATAATACATATTGAATCTTGACACATGTAAAATTAAATGTTTGTCTTCTTTTTCATTTTTTGGGGGGGTAGCAGAAGAGGTCAGAGGGCAACATGGCAGTGAAGATAATGATGAGATTCAGCAAACGTGTCTGAGGACATAACAAATTATTAATATAGCTTTTTAGACAAAAATTCTACATGTGCATTTTTAAAATTTAAGAATATAAGCAGACTAGGAAAACTTTTAAGTGCTTACTTACAAATTCTTTAAATTATTTTGGTACTCAAAAACGTGATCAACATTTGGGCAGCTAAAATGTTTTTTTCCACATTATTCAGCAATGCGTCACATTCACTGTACATACTTTTTGAACTGGTTATTTCTACAGTTTTTCCAACTGTTTTTATAAACTAGTCAACTTCTTCTTAACCTGACAGTGGTGTTGCATAAAACCTTAATTTACATCCAGGGAAAAAATTATAGCTGGTTTTTATAATTAAAAGAGTGTTTCTAAGAATCTCAAGGACAGAGTAATTTATAAGAAAAATGCTGATAGTCTCAACATTTTTAAACTGTCAACTTAGTATCGTTTATATTTAGCCAATAAAACACTTAAAATATTGTTCTGTACAGGCTGTTCTAAAGCAAACATGCAGGCGACCATTTAATCATTCAATCTTATGTGATGCAGTTCAAGATCTTATTATATTGTTAATTGTACCAAAAGTTTCCATAAGAAAAACATGTAATCATAATTTGATGGGGAGGAAAAAGTACAAAAGCACAACATATTGCAAACTATTCTTTAAGGTATGAATAAATGAGTCAATTAGGTTAATTAAAAAGAAGTCAAATATTAGTTAATAATAGCAGTGTAAGTATAATCATAGCATATTACATACTCAACAAATGACAACAAAAATCACACAGAATAACTTTAAAACTTTAAAAAATTACTTGGCCAATATCTATTTTAATAATCACAGTCGGACTCTCCTATTTTTGGAATACTTATTAGCTTTACATTTATAGAAGTAAATGTCTATCCTCAACTCTTGTTGTTTATAGCAGGGGACCCCAACCAAGCCCCACACAGCAGCAGAGGAGCAAGCAAATATTCTTCTGTATTCACAGCCACTCCCCATTGCTCACATTACCACCTGAGCTCTGCCTCCTGTCAGATCAGCGGTGGCATTCAATTCTCATAGAAGTGTGAACCCTATTGTGACTGTGCATGCAAGGCATCAAGGTTGTGTGTTCCTTATGAGAATCTAAAGCCTGATGATCTGTCACTGTCTCCCATCAGCCCCAGAGGGGACTGTCTAGTTTCAGGAAAACAAGCAGAGTACTCCCACTGATTCTACATTATGGTGAGTTGTATAATTATTTCATTATGTATTACAATGTAATAATAATAGAAATCCAGTGCACAATAAATGTATTATGCTTGAATCATCCCCAAACCATCCTCCTACCCCCCGTCTGTGGAAAAATTGTCTTCTGGGAAACCTGTCCCTGATGTCAAAAGGTTGGAAGCCACTGGTTTAAAAGTCAGTCAGGCAGCCAGAGATAACTCACCTCACGTGGGGTGAGTTCTGGACTGTAAGAGGTACATGTAGTCACCAGGTGAAGCTTCTAAGGAAAGTTCTTTAAGTGACTGACTCAGCTAGCATGTGCCTTGTGCCCTTCTTTGTACTTCATGGTACCTGGGATACATGCAATCACATACTTTTTTTTTTTTTTGACTAGGAGTTAAAGACCTAAAGAATCAAAGGTTTCCACCTTGGCATCTTTTGTCTGGGTAACCAAGCCACCACATGCCTTTCTGTGCTATGAGAGAAACAAAACAAAGCAAAACCCTCTCTTGTTCGAGCCACCATTATTTGGAGAGCTTATTATGTACACCAAGCTCAATCCCTAATTAATAATAATAAAGCCAATTGTATCTATTAAATTCTACATTTAGTCCTAGAAAACAACATGCCATATGGTAGACCAGGAATTCACTAATAAGAAAGGCGGTAGTAAACAACTGCTTCATATGTCCAGCACTTAGGGGCTGTATGGAAGATTCTAATGAATTGCATAATATCAACCCTACTAGCTAATATGTTGCAGACTTAACACATAAAACCACATAAAGATTAAACAGCTACTAAACTGTGTGCATTTAGTTATAAATGCAACAAAAGTTAAAAAAAAAAAAAAAAGATAATTGAGCCCCAAATTAGCAAACGTGCTTTTTGGAGGAGATGAGACGCTGAGTGTTAGAGCTGGCAAGGATCTAAGCCAACGGAAGGAGGGGACACTATACACATAAACAAGCTATGAATTAAAAGGGTATATATATTGGAAATGAGGAAATAAACCTGACTAGAAGTTCATAGAAAATAATGGTTAGAAAGGTAACAAAGGTTCAGAAATCTAAGAATATTGTTCATCCTGTAAAATAATCGCTATGCTTAAATCTTTAAAAATTAAGCTAGATTTTTGGGACTAACTGACATCATCAGAGTCTGTTAAGAAAGGGTGGCAAGGTTAAAATCACTAAAAAGACATAAACCAGAAAAGATAATGTTTTCATGTATTAAACTGTTATATTTTTGCTTTTACTTCCTCACTGCTTTCTGGATCCTATATCAACAGCTTGAAGAAACACAGTTTCTTCTATATACAGCAGTATTAGGCCAACCCTTAGGCCTATGATGACTAGGACCTGAAGCATCCTGCCCCTTCTTGCTTCTTGGTGCATAGAAAGGAGAACTAAAGCTGAAGCAGGAGGAGTAAGTCAGAAAAAAACACTCTAATCATCTCCACACTCTTGAATGAAGTAAGGCAGAAGGCCAGAGAAGCATGGAGGACTGAGGGATGTCTGCTTCCTGAGGTACAGTTGGGGAGGTACGACGTCTAAAGAGGTGCCACATTTGAACTGACACCTTGCCCAACAGGGCACAGAGGTAAAAATGCTGCATTTTTGGAAGAAGGAGGCTAGACAGCCCGAGAGAATGCTGCTGGTTCCCCAAAGTCTGAGTGTGTGAGACAGGTGATCCAGGAGTTTCTGTGACCTAATGAGGGGACCAGTGGGTGAAGACTGTCTTGCGATTGAAGAAAGCACAGGGACTTGAAACTCCGAGGCAGATGGCTGGAGTCTATGGGCTTCAATAATGGATACCAGCATAATACCCCTAAAGTCCAAATGGAACCAGACTCACAGAAGTGAATGTGGTACCAGGATTCAGTCCGGACCAGCTAGAGGTCACCAAAGCAAAGAACATGGACAGACAGATGATGCATAGATCTAAGGTAACAGATTTCCCCGTAATCCACACCCCTATCCCAGGACACACAAGCTCCATAGTGCCACCATGGAGAGAAGGAGACGGGGGAGAGAGGAGAATTGCAAGAACAAGCATTTGTTAAAAACAGGCTGAGTTGCCCAGAGAAAAGGTTTATATAGAGATAACCGTAACTGGACAATCTGTTTCACTTCCTGCTATAGTTTGTCTGTCCCCACTAAAACTTATGTTGAAATTTGGTCCCTGGCATGATGGTACTGGGAGGTGGGGCCTAGTTGGAGGTGTTCGGGTCATGGGATCCCTTAAGAATGGCTTGGTTCCCTCCTCACAGTAGTGAGTTCTCCTGCTGGAAGACTGGATTAATTCTCATGGAAATGGATTAGTTCCCTCCAGAGTTGGTTGTTATAAAGCCAGGACATCACTCAGGTTTTTCTCTTCACATGTGTCTGTTTCCCCTTTGACCTCCTCCTCCATGTCACGATGCAGAACAAGGGCCCTCACCAGAGGACAGTGCTGTGCTCTTGAAATTCTCAGCCTGCAGAATTGTGAGCTAAATAAACCTCTTTTCTTTATAAATTATTCTGTCTTGGGTATTTTGTTACAGTAACACAAAACAGACAAAGATGATTCCCAGATTCCTGTTCCTCCACCAATGTACTTCTTTTCCCACACCCAGCTCTAACAGGCAGAAGCTCAGGAGAAATAACACATGTAGTAAATAAAGAAGCTACATTTTCTCTTGCCCAAGAGTTAACTTTTTGCTCACCACACTTACAAACTGACATCAACTATTTAGAACATACTCACGAGTAGAGAAATTATCCTTACGAATTAGAGCAGATGAAATTCTTTCAATGTGATCCACAGGTAGCAGTGTACTAAATACTAGTTTAAGCTTTTTCATTGTTTTATAGTAAAATACCATGTAATACATGTCATGCTTTTCAATCTACAGGTTACAAAATCAACAAAGACATAACCTTTGTAGTAAGTCTAGAAAACAAAGTAATATGGAGTCCTAACAGTAATTCCTGTTATAAAATGCAGTGATCACAATGAAATATGCTATCCACCAAGTTTAACAAAATAAACTGAAATTTGTGGATTTCATCATATCTCCCCCTCTGGTATAAAGTAGTTCTGAAGAACTGAAGCTGGAAACATCATTCTTAGCAAAGTAACACAGGAACAGAAAACCAAACACTGCATGTTCTCACTCATAAGTGGGAGTTGAACAATGAGAACACATGGACACAGGGAGGGGAGCATCACACACCAGGGCCTGTCGGCGGGTCGGGGGATAGAGGATGGATAGCATTAGGAGAAATACCTAATGTAGATGATAGGCTGATGGGTGCAGCAAACCACCATGGCACATGTATATCTATGTAATAAACTTGCCTGTTCTGCACATGTATCCCAGAATTTAAAGTATAATAAAAAATAAATTAATTAATTAAAAAAGAGAAGAGCATAGAGATGAAAACTGGGCTATGGAGCGAGACTACCTGGGTCCGAATACTAACTTCTCCATGTTTCAGTCTTACGACTGTCTCAATTTCCTCAATTACAAAATGGGGGTGGATAATAGCACCTTTTTTATTGTTTTATTACAAAAATTACATGAGATCATTTGTAAAGCATATAGATCAGTATATATGAGCTATTATTATTTGTATTGTTTCACAGTCTAATGCAAAATACAATCTCAATAATAAGATGACAATAAATGTTACAGTAGATGTTAGCAAGAATACGGAGTTTTTGTAGGGTTGGTGTGAGAAGGAGCAAAGAGGGTGTGTTCACGGAAAAATGGTGCAATCAAAGATGATTATTTATTGGGGCCATCACCATTTCTTTCAGTGAATTAACTGAAACCATCTTGGTGGGGTTTGACAAAAATCAAATGAATAATTTTTTCTCGTGATTGTATCAGAAGTGCAGATACATTTTTTAGTTTACAAAACATTGAATTTTTAAAAAGTTACTTAAAAAATAAAATTAAAGCCTGTGGTACTTAGTCTAAAT
Source organism: Callithrix jacchus (assembly GCF_049354715.1). NCBI lineage: Eukaryota > Metazoa > Chordata > Mammalia > Primates > Cebidae > Callithrix > Callithrix jacchus. The sequence goes on along the minus strand of NC_133520.1, from coordinate 11,620,757 downwards.
TATAAAACTTAATTCAATAATATCCACAAAGACATTATTAGTGACTGTATAGGCTGATAATTCTGATGCTTTCCAATTAGTGTAAAGGTCATGAGTTAAAATAAAATAGAAGTATTTTAGCTATAATAATTATCTCTAAAAATAAATCTCTAAAAAGCTGATTTGCTTTTCTTGGCCAATTCCAATGGCCTGAGAACTTGAACTGGCAGACCAGTTGAATACATGGTATTAGGCTGTTGGAAGTCATAAAGGGAACGCACCTCCTCCCAAGCCCACTTACACACACACACACACACACACACACACACACTTTAATTTTACACAAAATAAAGCAGAATCATGAAGCCTTCTCTGACCACACACAATAGAAGTAATTTCTTCATATAATTTTAATTCCTATATGTCTCTGTATCTTTCTTATATCACTTAACAGACTATCTGTCTCATGTTAGAATTACACATATAATAATATGTATAATTCTCTACAATAACATATCTTCTCTATAACAATATGTGTCTGGAAAGCAAGGCTTATCTTATTTACTATTGTATTGCCACCAGGATCTGGCACATTTGCCTACATTGAACCATGTGCCGAATTAGTCAAATGCACAAATACTTTTCATGAGACCTGATTAGCATTTTGCAATAATCATAAAAATTCAGTCTATATCTCAAGTAATTCACAAACAGGTTAAATACCAAAGTCTTTCAAAAATCTGGATATGGTGTTTTTAAAGCCACAATGCCATCTCTATAATTAAAACCATTTTAATATCAATCTCATGAAATAGTACACAAAGATAAAACTATACAAAGAGAATCAACTGACTACAGGAATATAATTTATTCAGTGTTTTGCATAAAGAGTAGTTCATAATTTTTAAAATATAGAAAATGAAAGAGATGCTTATTACTATTATTACATTTTGGGCAAGTTGGTCAAAACAGAGGAAAAAAGAATACAAGAAAAAAAGAAATAACATTGCTAAATTATCTTTCTGGGTAGCACACTTAAGAAATTCATTGACAGAAAGGAGGCTGTCCAGCACTAGCATATATGCTGAGAATAGGGCAGGCTATATCATATGTGCTTACAAACCCTTCTAGAAGCCACCCACAAAGCAACAGGGGCATGTATGCATCAATATAATTAAGAAACTGGAAATCACCAATCATTTCTTGAATTGTTTCACAGTATTAACTGTGAGCTCTGTGGACATTAAACCACACCATGGAATGTGAAATAATAGGATATTGTCGATCATAGTCAGTCGGTGAAACACTGACATAATGTCACTACAACCCAACTCCACTGGACCAGTACACAAACAGAATGCCAAGTAGCACACTCCTCTGGGCTGTGAGCAACACCAAGTGCAGAGGTACTGTTTCACTCTTTTGTCCTCTGTGATTAACCCAGGAGGTACTCAGTGAATAGTATCCATTATTATCGATTTCAACAAACAATGACTGAGCACTTCCTAGGTGGCAGGAGTCTCAGAAGCTACATATTAAATATTTCTAATGCTCACAACTCTGTGAGATTCTAATTATTATCTCAATCTTACAAATAAGGCACGGAGAGATTAAAACAACTCACCTAAGGCCACCTGCCTGAGAAGTAACACAGCCACAATTTTAGTCTAGAAATATCTGGTTCCTTCACTCACCAAAAAAATATTGAGCCCTTACTATGTGTCCTGAGCAAGAAAGAGGACATGTATCGGTGAACAAGACTGACAAGGCCCCTGCATTTATGGGACTGACATTTTACCCTAGGGAGCCACAATGAATAAAACAAACAAACAGAGAAAGAAGAACACTACAGATTTTAGAAAATGTAATGAAGGAAATAAATAAGGAGAAGGTGGTAGGGAAGATGAACCCCACCTGACCCCTAAAGGTTAAGATGGAGCAGCCAAGCAAAGGGCAAGAGAAATGAAACACTCCTAGACAAAGGAGGTAGCATATATGAAGGTCTGGAAGCAGGGAAGAGTTTACGTGTTCAAGCAGTAACATGGAAGTCTGTGTGGGGAAGGAAAGATGGGTACAATGTGAGGTCAGAGAACAGAACAGGGTCCCACTGGCCTTAATGGTAAAAAGTTGTGCTCTTTCCTTTATCTTTTGTTTTTCTGAGACAAGAGTCTCGCTCTGGTACCCAAGCTACAGTGCAGTGGAGCCATCATAGCTCACTGCAGCCTTGACCTCCCAGGTTCAAGCGATCTCCCACCTCCGCCTCCAAAGTAGCTGGGACTACAGGTGCATACTACCATGCCCACCTGGCTAATTTTTTTTGAAGAGACAGGGAGATGGGGTTTCACCATGTTGCCCAGGCTGGTCTTGAACTCCTAAGTTCAAGTGATCTGCCCGTCTCAGCCTCCCACCATGTTGGAATTACAGGCATAAGCCACCGCACCCAGCCTGCTTTTTTCTGTCTAACAGCAATTCTCAAACTTTATACTCTTAAAAATGATGGAGGACTACAAAGGGGTTTTGTTTATGTAAATTATATCTATTCATATTTACTGTATGAAATATTAAAACTGTGCTAATTTTTAAATCCAAGAATCTACAAGCATACTCTTCCTGGAGACTCTAGAAAATACCACTGCACAGTTGTGAAAAAATAAAGGTGAAAAAGACAAATAATATCTTAGTAATACAAAAACAGTTTTGCCCTTGGGGACCCACTGAAAGAGCCTCAAGGACTCCCAGTGGTCTCCAGATCACACTTTGAGAAGCACTGCCATATGCCGAGGTCATCCAAGTGTGGTTCCCAGACTAGCGGCATCTAGAGACTAGGGACTGTCTCTTACTCAACTTTGTTTCTCCCATACATTGCTCAGTGTCTGGCAGACATGGAATAAAACAACACTCACTTGTTGACTTAAGTATTTATGTTTTATCTTGATATTTAGATGGGTATCTCCATGAAAGTCATGCCAGATACTTTGTTCCGAATCATATATAATAGAATCCTACCTGCACAGCTTCTCATGTAGCCTCTTTTATTGAATATAGATATAGATTTGGTAAATAGCAATAGGGATAACAAATATAATTAGTAAAAAAAAACTGTGCTCTTTTAATGACGTATAGAAATACTTAAACGAATATAAAATAAGATCTATTAAAAAGATTCTAATAGCCAGGTGTGATGGCTGACACATATAACACCAGCACTCTAGGACGTCAAGACGGGCGGATCACTTGAGGTCAAGAGTTTGAGACCAGCTTGGCCAACATGGTGAAATCCCATCTCTACTAAAAACACAAAAATTAGCCTGGCATGGTGGGGGTGCCTGTAATCCTAGCTACCTGGGAGGCTGAGGCAGGAGAACTGCTTGAACCCAGGAGGTGGAGTTTGCAGTGAGCCTAGATCATGCCACTGCACTCCAACCTGGCCAACAGATTGAGACCCCCATCTCAAAAATAAATAAATAAATAAAAAGATTCTTACAGTTCTTAACAATTAATTTCCCTCTCCTATAAAATACAGACCACAACTTATGCCACCCGCATTTTGAAAATTTAGAAACAGCCATAAAAACATCCCAGGAAACGTGCATTCTCAAATCAGAAACACGAGACTGTAATTTAATCCTATTAGCAACTGGGTAAAGTATTAGATCCTAAGTAAACATTGCCCATCTTCTTATTAGTGAGCAGGACCGCGATGGTCCACTTAACTTTCATCTATAAAATAAGGCCATGTTTCATATTCAAAATGAAATTCTGTGTTAAACTCTTTCTTCCATTTATAGAATTACTTATAGTCTGTGAAAAAAAAAAAACATTTAGGATATCTAAAGATAATAAAAGCTCACAGCTGGTACCCTCTGCACTCACCACCACCTGGATGAAGCAACAGTTAATCGTCCTCTTTAAAGCTGGATCCTTTTGGAGCTTTCCCAGTTCTCACAGGATGACCAGATGTCACATGACCACACAGTGGGATAGGGTACAAAATTTATTGCAACATGAGCTGTAAAGGTACTAACTGCATTCAGCTCAGGATATTGCAGATGTGTCTCAGTTACTTAGCTCAACTTGACGCTAAATAACTGGAGATTCGCTTGCATTTTAAAGACACACCGTCTTGTTCAAATTCATGCTGTGTCACTTTCTAGCTATTTAGTTATTTAGTACTTCTGTTGCCTTACAGGCATAAGGTCAATAATAGTAAAACCTGCTTCATAGGGCTGTTATGAAAATTACATGAGTTAATACACATAAAGTGCTTGGGAAAATGCCTGGCACATAGTGAGAACCCAATAATGCTAGTTCTTATGCGTAGCAGATTTTATAGATTTTATAGCCCCAATCTGCTTTACCAACAGGCTTGAAATTTCAACTCAAACCTAGTTATTAGGACTACTCATTGCTGGAATTGTTGCTGGTTTTTAGTTTCAATCACTTGTCTTAATCGAAATAGAAAAAGTAACTCCCTCTGTATTAGACCGTTACCTCAGTGTCAAGTATCTACTCACTCAACTCCAGTTGAGTGGGTGAGTTGACATTGAGGTAAAGTCTAAAAAGGAAGTTATGATTCTCTTTTCAAGTCAATGTACAAGATTGTTTTAAGTCAAAGCCAGAAAGAAGACTGCTCAAAATGCATCCTGTGTACCTAAAATAGTATCTAGATATATTTATTGAATGAATAGACAACTGATTCAGGTTTTAGGACAACCCAGTGTACTTGGAATTAAAACTAAAAACCAGCAAGGACGGAATGAGCAGCCTGTCACAAACTCTAGAAATGGATTCACCTCATCATCTCTACCGATTTCAGATTACAAAAATGTCTTACAATTTTATTTACTTATTTATTTATTTTTAAAGATGGGGTTTCACCATGTTGGTCAGGCTGGTCTTGAACTCCTGACCTCAGGTGATCCGCCCACCTTGGCCTCCAAAGTGCTTGGATTACAGGCATGAGCCACTATGCCAGGCCATGTTTTTAAATTTTAAAATTTCTTTTAACTTTGCCCATCCCTATTTCTCTTTCAAATCACTTATACTGTCTGTTTTTGTATATGCTAAGAATCAGCTAGAACTCCTTATATCATCTTTTCCTAAAGTCCACCTTTAAAATTTCATTAGTATTTATTTAGCTACATATTTTTGGCTACTGGCGAATACCAGTACGTTTTTAGTCTCAGAGGTGAGAAAATGTGGGAAATCATCTATTAAAGACCTACAGGATAGTATGGAAGAAAGAATGGGTGCTTTGTAGCCAGATGAAGCAGTCTTTTACTACCCAACCTAGCTATGTTAATTAACTTATTCTGTGCCTCAATAAGCTCATCCATAAATTGATTGTAATTCTGATTTCATAGATTTTCTGAAGGATTAAAAAGAGAAAATACATCAAAAAAATTAGAAGCACAACATTCTGGCAAACAAGAGGCATACACACACTGAATATTTTATCAAGACTTTTGTGCCAGAAACTGTCATTCTTATGCTAAAAACTCATTCCAGCTTTAATTTTCTTTTCTTTTATTCAAACTGATACTCTCCATTTATCCAAATACATAAGGCTTAATTTGCTAATGCCTTCTACAGTGTATTCTTCATTTATATTAGCCTATTTCTGATCTTTGGGAAATCCCGTTGCAATTAAGGTGAATACTACATAATTTTGAACTTAATTGCTTGCTTTCTAGTCATTAGGAAGGTTTTACCTAGATGGTAACCTTTACAGGTACACTAAATCTGTGATCAATAACTATATTCTTAAAAAAGAAACAGATGTATGAGCTTTGATAAGTCATTTTAAATTGATGGACTTTGATTTTTGAATCTGTTAAAAAAATTCAATATTTTCTCTAAAATCCTTTTCATGAAAAACATTCAGTGATGCTATGTTGAGTACTTAGATCATTTTCATGCAGATTAGAAGTCAAAGAAAAGGAGTGCTTTTGGCTTATTCCATCTCTCTGAATTTCCTCAGCCTTTTGTTCATTCGATTAATAACACACTTTACCACATTATATTAAGCACATGTCTACCCTGCTAGGTAGCAAATCCCTTTACAATAGGATCTATTTCGATTAATAAACTTTGTATCTGGGCTTCTTAAGACAGTGTGTGGCACACAGTAGGTATTCATCATATGTTTGCTGCAGTGAAATTAATGATCTTAAGAGGTATGAAATGGGAAAGACTATAAGATTTTATAACATATAGTAGCTATAGTCATACATTATAATTTATAATGTATAAAGATTGTAAGTGCTTTGCACTGACAACAGGTACTCTCTTTCTAAAACACTGTTTCTCCTCACTACTCTCTCACTACTATCACTGTCCTAATGCTACTCAAAATATTAAAATATGAGGTGAAAGAATCATTACTACAACAAATAAAACCATTGGTCTTATATGCTAAAAGTGGTGAAACAAAAGAGTCAGATTCACCAAAGTACAATCATACCATTGAGGGCTTGAATGTCCATTTAGACTAAATAAGGAAAAAAGAAAATGCTTAAGTTAATTTGATAAATACAACTTTTCCCACTAATTCAATCATCTGGATAATTCCAAGAATTTCAAACTGACAATAACATAGAAATTTTATCATTCAAGGATTTCTCACTGCAATTCAACTTTTTTAATTTCAAAAATTACAAAACTTCTTTAAAGACAATAAGCAGATTATAATATCAAAGTACCATACATATTTATTTCTTTCAGTAATCAATAGCAGGTTTTTAATTACAGTCTTTACCTCCTCCTTACCAGGATCCTTTATTTTTAGACTGCATAAAGATGAAATAATACAAAACTATTATCTCAGCCCTAGCTTTCCATCAAAAAATGAATTGATTCTAACTTAGTTTCCTGTAGGTATCAACAACAAAAAACTCTACATCCATTTTTTAAAATAAAGTTTGAACTCAAGAAATTTTGCAAGATAAATATTCAAGAGAGCCGAAAGGCACAACATATTGTTCATGCTTCTGTGGCAGTACTGATGTGTGAATCACATACATGAAGCAGGTGCATGACAAGTTACCTGAGCACTTACATTCTGGTACACCTTTGTACACCTAAATCTCATGACATCGATCTTGCTTAAGATTTGCTGATTCTATAAATTTGGGGTTAATGTCAGTAAAATCACGTTATGCGCTATAGAGTTTATTTTATTGGCAGAATTTTCTTGAATAGCTGTACAAATAATTTAGTCTTGTGTTTTTAGAATCATTAATAGTCTCAAGGGTCAAAATTGTTTTTAGTTATACTTCACTAGATTTTATGGGGAAAATAATACGTAGTTACATTTTCCCATGTGCAGATACATAAAGGTCTCGGGGCAAATCTCTTGCAAATATCAAGGGTCTACTGTAATCGTTTCCAGTCTGCCCACTGAAACTTAGCAAATGGGTAACACCCTGGCCTTTCCATTCTGACTGTGGCTTGGGTTGGAAGGTTAATCACCATGAAGAGCAGAAGAGCTGAACTTTAATGTTAAGATGGGCATAAATCCTAATTCACAATGTACGCTTTTTAAAATATATATACCAATAGGCTCTTTGGGTTACTATGGGCCAAGTTATGTCCATCATCACCATACTTAGCAGTGTTGGGTTCTAATTTTTCACACTGTTATGAATGCTATACCGTCAAACAGCATGGGTATCTAGGGATAGATTCAGGCTGATGCCTTGTGCTGATGCCCAGTACCACCTCCTTTATCAAATCACTTTCTTATACCCTCTACTTATCTAAAAGCAGATGAAAAGGTGTATCCATGTGGACAAGATATGCCATTTGGGGTGTGGGTATGGGTATAGCATATGAGTTTAATAGAATTTCTGTGTGTTGATAATTAAATAGTTCCAAAGGTGAAAGTTAATTAAATCCATAATTCCACATAGGAAAACATTACTACAGTTTTTTTCCTTAGTACATTAGAAAAAAATAAAAAACATTGACAAGTATGACCTCACTTCTAATACATTAAGGCTAATTTCAGAATGTGAAGCATCTCATACTGTTCCAAAATGTAAATACCATGTTGAAAAAAAATGGTTATTCTCTCAGTAAAAAAAGGATCATTAATTTTAAATCAAGGAATAGTTTATATGATTAAACCAGTATATATTTGCTCAATTTACTATCCGGAGATTTTAACAACAAGATTGAAAGAGGCTGACTACTTAAAATTTGAAAAGGGCAATGTCCACATTGTTCCCCTGGTACTGTACAATGGCAGGTCAAACTTTTGTTCCTCTTGTCCTACAAACAATTTTCAAGCCCACGCTCAATAAATAAATTTGGTCTCAGCACTCCCAATCAGTGCTGCACAATCCCCTCAGTAGCAGACCTATGATAAATGGACTTATTTTCCCAAATCAAACACTTGAATTTAAATTCAGATGAGTTAATGCAAAGGTCAACATTGTAATCAGTTCTTTTGATCTTTATAGAATTTCTGGAGTAATACATAATAAATCTGAAACAAGGCAATTTGCAGCTCTGTATGTGTGGCTGGCAATAAAAATCTTAACGATCAGAGCCTTTATGTACTTAGGGAACGTTTTATCGTAATGGCCATGGTGAGGGCTTCAATGCATAGGAAACAATGGCAATAGATAACCGTGAAAGACTTGATTTCTTGATTGTTTTACAATTTATTTATATATGTATTTATAAAAAAATGTAATGAATATACATCTATGCTTACTGTATGTTTGAAACAGTCACTATTTTCATTATAACCACCTAGTTTTGAGTTAATAGGTTGGCCATAAAAACTGCCTATGATAAACATTTGCATATCAGGTTCAACCTGAAATTTCCCAATCTCAGTTAGAATTACATTTTATTAGCGAGTTTTGGAAGGGTAGGCAGTATACAAATTAAATACTATACTTCAATTTATAACTGATAAAGCACAATGAATGGATTATGGTACAATCACAAAGGGGTCCTAATGGCCTTGAAACTGAAATTTAAAGAAGGAAGGAAAGGAAAGAGGGAGGGAGGGAAAAAAACCAGACAGATGAACAGAAAGTGAGACAGACAGACATGCAGCTAAGTGCCCCTTTTGCAGCTGGCTGCTAGGTACTGTTGGGTCCTACGGCTTCAGGCTGTTCCTGTACTTTCTGTCTCCTGGAGCCCTCTGATAACAATTTATCTTAAAGCAGCAGTCCCAGTTATTCAACAAAATGCTACATGATTATGGGTGAAAGTAGCATGAATTTTTATATTAATAGCAGTAATAATGGCCTACGCATGTTTTCAAAAATATAAAATCTTTTTTCTTTTAGCAATATAGCAGTGATTGCTCCTTTCTAAACAGTAAAACCATTTTTGTCAACTTTATTACACTAAGGTGCACAGTGTTTGCACAATAGTGCTACTCTGTAGAGGATCAGTTCTAAACCATTTGAATGTTAAACAGGTTTCAACAAGTACTTAATATTCCAGATAAATTTTTTAATGAAATTAAAAATATGTAAAAACGATTCTACTTTTTAGCAGTGAGGAACCTAGTATATATAAATTTGAAGCAGTTGTCCTAGGGCTATGTAGCTAAAGGTGATAAGAATAACAGCTTCCTGGCCAGGGGCAGCGGCTCACACCTGTAATCCCAGCACTTGGGGAGGCCAAGGCGGGCTGATCACCTGAGGTCAGGAGTTCGAGATCTGCCTGACCAATATGGAGAAACCCTAAAAATACAAAATTAGCCGGGCATGGTGGCACACGCCTGTAATCCCAGTCACTTGGGAGGCTGAGGCAAGAGAATCGCTTGAACATGGGAGGCAGAGGTTGCAGTAAGGCAAGATCACGCCATTGCACTCCAGCCTGGCCAACAAGAGCAAAACTCCATCTCAAAATAAATAAATAAATAACAGCTTAAGAGCAAAACTCCACCTCTAAATAAATAAATAAGAACAGCTTCCCAGGTTGCATTTAATATGCGTGTCCACAGTCTCTTTATTCAGAACAATCGGCCCTTATTTTTGGCTAAAACACTGGGGCTGAAATATGGCATCGTGCACAAATTTATTGTAATACTGTTTTCTGGAGACTCAACGCGAGTACTTCAGAGCCAGATGTATCCTGTGTACTTGTGGAGTGACACCCATAACTCCAGTTGGAGCCGAATCACTTCACAGAATCTGGCCAAACAGCCAGGAATTTTAGAAATTTCTGGGACAAATACATTCATTTATAGCTTTTGTAACCACGTTCTTTTATTGGTAGGCAGGTTTGGTTAAGGCCCGTGAGCTCCTTTTGATAGAGTACTACCCTGCTACGGCTTCTGTCATCCTAAGCTTGCTCTCTAAAGCCCAGGTAAAGCGAAACATTACTCATACTGAGAATTCTGCCAATTTCTTCCAATTGTGACTTCATTTCTCTAATAAAGCCTTCATAAATCTCTGGTATCATTGAATGCAACACAATTCGGCAGTAGAAATGACTGGGCACAAGGTAATCACTGCTCTATTCAGAAGCCTGACATGAGTCTAAATTTCTGTACTTCCTAAGAAAAATCAGCAGTGTTTTTGTTTTCTTCCCCTGCAGTTTCATATTTAGGGTATACAGATGTCCTGTCACAGCAGTTAAAAAGTATAGTCTTGTGAGTCACTAGGGGTCTGACAAGTGAAGTCTCTCAAAGCCCGATAATTACAAAGAGTCCTTGATTTGAAGAGGGCTCATTTCATTTTTTTCCAACAAGTTTCTACATTGTAGCCTCCATTAAGAAAAGAATCAAACAAAACCATAACACTTAAGCTTCCATATTCTGTTCAGCCACATAAGTATCCTAAAAATTGGCGATAGTTAAATGCACACATATAGTAAAAATTCAATTATTTTCTTAATCCATGTGAATATTGATCATCTACTATGTGTAACTCAATGGGCTGGGTAATTCACTACAACACATAATAATCTGATCTGCAAGATAACAACACAAGCCTTTTAGATAAATGACAAAGCGGAAGCTGAGAACATCCGAGTTTAATTTAAATACAATGTTCATGCCTTTTTCACAAGCTATACATTAGGTGTTCCAGCTGGGAAGACTGAAGTGGAGTTTTTAATAAAAAGAGTAAACATCGCAATTTTCTTATTAGTATGTCCTTAGGTCCAACTAAGTCACTCATGCCCATAAATAATGTAAGAACTTGCTTTTTGGTAAAAAATTCTAAGGGGGGCTATATACCCTGAGGTCAAGAGGGCAAGATTATACAATATAAGCTTTGTTTCTTAAGGAATTTTGCGGGGTTTAGGCTGACTGATAAACATCTACTGGTTGGGTGACACTGTCTATTCCTTCTACTAATAATAACGTCCCGATGGTGAGCGACAGTGTCTATTCCTTCTACTAATAATAACGTCCTGATGTTTTCCACAGGAAAATATCCTTCTCCCATTCCTAGGGTAGGAGGTGCAGTGGCACAGTCTCCCATTCCCTGGCCCAGGCCTGGCCATTCACAACAACCCATCTTATGCCCATAGTTGGCTCAGGGATGTGAATGTTCCCTAGTGAAAGTCATCAAGAATCAATTCTAGAAGAGTTTTCAAATTGCTGGGAAGAGGAAATTCCTCTTTTTGGGGTGGGAGAAGCATTCCAGATATGATATGAGTTTCCAGTGCTGGGAACCCTCTGCCTCTAGAAGCGGGAGAGCCTACCCAAGAATTACTCAATCCCCAGGAAAGCAGCCAACAGGTGGAAGGAGCCAGATTTAGGACCAAAGCCATCCTTTATGCCTGTGGATTCAATATTTCAGTTCTCTGAGTCAATTAACATCTATTTCCTTTTTAAAATGTCTCAGCATAATACGACAGGCTGAGTTGGGTTTCTCTGACTTGAAACCCAAAAAATCTTAAGTTTAATACTAGAGTCCTAACCTGAAAGCTTTTGCCTAGGGTTTAGAATCCTCTAGAGCTGACAACATATTTTCTTCCACAGGATTTTCCGCTTTTCCTTAATCTGCAAGTTTTCCCCCTGCTTTGTCACTGGCACTGTAAGGCAGAATAGCATAGGGACATTAAAGAAAGGCAGTCAGCTGCAGCTCACTAAAGAGAGTAATCTATCCCTGAGCTTAAAATGCTGGGGCAGGTGGCATCTGGGGACAAGAAAGGGAACCAAAATTGCTAACCACCTGCCATGAACCAGGCACAGTTCTACCTGTTTTTACCTACATCGGTCCACTTAGCCTTATTTCATATTTCATATCTGCTTAACATTGTGAAGAAGAGAGAGATGCCTTAGGGATTAAGAAATTGCCAGAGAATATAGTGGATCAACATTTAGTACAGAGTAGCGGCTAGGTGTGTTGGCTCCAGAGTCAGTTTTAGATTTATGTCTCAGAGGCTACGTCACTGACAAGCATGATGATGGGAATGTATTAAATCTGCTCCATGCCTCAGTTTCCCAACATAAATATAAGTAATCTTTAGCTGACTTCTAGGGATAGTGTGAGAATAATTAAGATGTTACTCATGAAATATTTTAAAACAATACTTGGCGTATTGTGAGCTGTTAATAGCAAAGCCTGAAATTAAGTCATAATACACACCTAAATGTTCTATGAGAGATAGTGTATTAATTGAACTGATATTAGGAAATGACCAATCCAGCCCACAGTTTCATGGGAAAAGAGCAGAACAAACAAGGAAGGGCAGGAAGAGCCATAGTTATAACCAAAGACGAGAAACCAAGAAGAGAATCCTTCAAGAGGACTCTTTCTCAGGCTCGCTTGGCTGACAGCTGTATTGTTTCTGTAATGTGAATGGACTAGAAGTTAATATCAAGATGTTAATTTATCTTATTTGTATTACGTGTATATAGTTATACTTGAATTACTAGCTTTGAAAGTCTTAAAAAAGTTTACTGCAAATTTTCTTATATTGAACATCTGAACTGACATATGAAACTGCAATAACCTGGGAACAGTGGACAATGCCTGCAATCCCAGCACTTTGGGAGGCTGACAAGCAGATCACTTGAGGTCAAGAGTTCAAGACCATCCTGGCCAACATGGAAAAACCCGTCTCTATTAAAAATACAAAAATTAGCCGGGCGTGGTGGTACATGCCTATAACCTCAGCTGTTGAGGAGGCTGAGGCAGAAGGATTGCTTGAACCTGGGAGGCAGAGGTTGCAGTGAGCCAAGATCGCACCATTGCACTCCAGTCTCGGTGACAGAGTCTCTGTCTCAAAAACAAACCAAACTATGTGATTTTTCTGTGTCCACCATCTTTTCCAACACGAGGCTAACATTCTCATCAAAAAAAGTTTAATTCCCTTTGTCAGCTCTTCTTTCTACACACCAGCCTAAGTAAACCCTAATCAGAAGCAAACCAAGATTTCTCCACACACCTGTATATTATCTGCCCATTCCCAGGCTGCTAACTGCTGTTGGAAAAAGCCCACGCAACTGAGACGAACTCGATCCACGTATGTGCAAGTGAGCAATCGCAACAGTCTTAAGTGATCTCTCTTTTCAGTTCTTCACATAAGGCATTTAGAACTTTCTCAAGCTTATTCTAACCTTTTCACCCCTTCCCTGCCATCCCCCACCTTAGCAAACAAATTTGCCTTCTATCTTACAAAGTAAAATAAAAAGTAATGCTTTCTCATCTCCTGCCCTGCAACTGTAAACTTAACTCCAATCTATCTGCCCTTTATGTTCCTTCCTGTAAAATGAAAGAAACGCCTTTCCTCCCATCTAAGGCTAAGCTCCTGCTGTCTTTCACTTAATTAGGAACCTCACTTACTCCATCAACCCCTCTCCTTCTTGTTTTCTCAACATCTCCCTGTCTACCAGAGCCTTTCTGATAGGCATTCAGACATATTTTAGGCCCTCCTTTATTAAAACCAACCAAAACTCTGGACAGTACCATTTTCTGGAAGAACAGTCAACACATGCTTGTCCCCACTTTCTCACAGGTGACTACAATATGAAACCTGGCTGAGGTGGCCCAGCCATGGGACCATTCCATTCAAAAATGTGAGTGGAGAGCAACAGTGAAGCACTGTTTATTCACAGCAGGAGGCCCGTCAATGGACAAGCACTACCAAGACCGTATCTGAGACTCTGGGAAGACGACTGGCTGGTAAGACCTTAGAGTGAGGTCTTGGCCTCTTTTGTGCTAGTCCTTGTCAGAGAGGGTACTCAGGCAGCATCTAAAGTCTGAGGGCATAAAGGTACATACATAATATTTTTCTCCCACAGAAAAGGAAAACAGAGGATTTTCTTAAGAAATTCTCATCTTTCCAATCAAAACTGATCTGTCCTTCATTGAATGTCTAAACACTTTAACAGTAATTTGATTCAATAGCTACTTGTCTAAAGATGTTTCTCTTGATTATAGGCTTCTTGACAGTGGACTATGTAATTGTTTTTGTGTGTTGTCCATGGTTCCAAACACAATTAGTCACAAGAACAAGCCAGGGAATCATGAGGCCAAACTGGGATTCTCAGAGGCCCTGATGTATCAAAAACTAAAATGAAGATACACAAAGGGTTTTATAAACCACAAAGCTCCAAATAAGAATGAGATTATTTTACACACAGCTAGATCATAACATATATTTGCTAAGAAAATGGATAAATGTTAAACAGACATTTGTAACGTGATAAAGCCAACAATTCCATTTCAATAATTTTCTCTGGATAAAGAGTTAGACAATGGGTAGGATGAACTGTGGGTTTGAATATCTGCCCACTACTACGTTCTTACCTGTGAAATGAAGATTCTCTTACTAGTTTTTGTATCACAAAGTTTTTAATTTTTTTTTAATAAAATACCTAGGAATACAGCTAACTAGGGAGGTGAAAGATCTCTATAAGAACTACAAACCACTGCTCAAAGAAATCAGAGATGGCACAAACAAATAGAAAAACATCCCATGCTCATGGATATAAAGAATCAACAACATTAAAATGGACATACTGCACAAACAATGTATAGATTAAATGCTATTCCTATTAAACTACCATCGAGTTTCTTCACAGAACTAGAAAAACACTATTGTTTAGGCAATCTAAGAGAAAAGAACAAAGCTGGAGGCACCATGCTACCCACCTTCAAAGCAAACTGCAGGGCTACCGTAACCAAAACAGCATGGTACTAGCACAAAAACACACACATAGGCCAGTGAAATCTAATAGACAGCCAATAAGTAAGGCTACACACCTGCAACAATGTAATCTATGACTAACCAGACAAAAGCAAGCAATGAGGAAACAAGCGATGGAGGAAGAATTCCCTATTCAATAAATGGTCCTGGGATAACTGGCTAGCCACATGCGGAAGATAACACTGGACCCCTTCCTTACAGCATATACAAAAATTAAGATGGATTAAAGACTTAAATGTAAAATCCGAAACTATAAAAATCCTGGAAGACAACCTAGGTAATTCCATTCAGGACACACATGGGCAAAGACTTCATGTTGAAGATGCCAAAAACAATGGCAACCAAAGAAAAAATTGACAAATGGGATCTAATTAAAGAGCTTCTGCACAGACAACAGAGCTATCAACAGAGTAAACAGACAACCTACAGAATGAGAGAAAATTTTTGTAAACTTTTGCATCTGACAAAGGTGTAATATTCCAAACAATCCCATTAAAAAGCAGACAAAAGACATGAACAGACATGTTTCAAAAGAAGACATACATGCAGCCAACAATCATATGAAAAAAAAGCTCAACATCACTGTTCACTAGAGAAATGCAATGAAAACCACAATGAGATACTATCTCACATCAGTCAGAATGGCTATTACTAAGAAGTCAAGCTGTGTATGGTGGCTTATGCCTGTAAGCCCAGAACTTTGGGAGGCCCAGGTGGGTGGATCACAAGGTCAGGAGTTCAAGACCAGCCTGGTCAACATATTGCTAAACCCCATCTCTACTAAAAATACAAAAATTAGCCGGGCATGGTGGCACATGCCTATAATCCCAGCTGCTCGGGAGGCTGAGGCAGAAGAATCGCCTGAACCCGGGAGGCGCAGGTTGCAGTGAGTGGAGATCGCACCACTGCACTCCAGCCTGGGCAACAGTGCAAGACTCCGACTCAAAGAAAAAAAAATAAAAAAATAACAGATGCTGGTGGGGTTTTAAAGAAAAAGGAATGCTTTTACACCATTGGCAGGAGTGTAAATTAGTTCAACCATTGTGGAGATAGTGTGGCAATTCCTCAAAGACCTAAAGACAGAAATATCATTCAATCCAGCAATCTCATTACTGCAAATATAACCAAAAGAATATGTCATTTTATTATAAAGACACATGCACACATATGTCCACTGTAGCACTATCCACAATAGCAAAAACATGGAATAAACCTAAATGCCCATTAATAAACTAGATTTTAAAAATGTAGTACATACACAACAATGGAATACAATGCAGTCATAAAAAAGAAGTAGATCATATCCTTTACAGGGACATTGATGGAGCTGGAGGTCATTATCCTGAGCAAACTAACTGATATGGTTTGACTCTGTGTCCCCACCCAAATCTCATCTCAAATTATAATACCCATCTGTTGGGAGAGGTATAGTGGGCGGGTGATTGAATCATGGGCAAACTTTCCCTTGCTGTTCTTGTGATAGTGAGTTCTCACAACATCTGGTAGTTTGAAAGTGTGTGGTACTTCTTCCTTAGCTCCCTTATCTCTTTCCTGCTCCGCCATGGTAAAATGTGCTTGCTTTCCTTTTGTCTTCCATCATGATTGTAAGTTTCCTGAGGCTTCCCAGTCATGCTTCCGGTTAAGCCTGTTGAGCTGTGAGTAAATTAAACCTCCTTTTGTCATAATTTATCCATTCTCAGGTAGTTCTTTATAGCAGTATGAAAACAGACTAATACACTAACGCAGGAACAGAAAGCCAAATGCTGCATGTTCTCACTTGTATGTGGGAACTAAATGATGAGAACACATGGACACATAGAGGGGAAAAACACACACTGGGGCCTAATGAAAGCTGAGTGGGGGGAGAAGAGAGATGATCAGTAAAAAATCCAATGGTTACTAAGCTTAATACCTGGATGATAAAATAATCTGTATTAACAAATCCCCATGACACAAGTTTACCTATGTTACAAACTTGCACGGGTATGCACAGGTACCCCTGAAAATGAGAGTAATCTTTTTTATTACACGTGCCGCAAATACTAAAAGAGACACCTGCTTCTCTCAATCTGTGCAAAATTAGAAATCTCAGTTGTGAAAAGAATACTTTGAATATTTTACAGGATTTTAAAAATGAATTTAATAATTTATTCATTTAATACAATTTTTATAAAACTTTCTCTAACTGGGTGATATGATTTGGCTGTGCCTCCACCCAAATCTCAGCTTGTAGTTCCCATGTGTCACGGCAGAAACCCTATGGGAGGTAATTGAATCATGGGGACAGGTTTCACCATACTGTTCTCATGATAGTGAGTGAGCTCTCACAAGATCTGATGGTTTATAAGCATCTGGCATTTCCCCTGCTGGCACTCATTCTCTCTCCTGCTGCCCTGTAAAGAGGTACCTTCCACCATAATTGTAAGTTTCCTGAGGCCTCCGCAGCCATGTGGAACTGAGTCAATGAAATCTCTTTTCTTATAATGTACTCAGTCTCAAGTATTTCTTCATAGCAGCATGAAAATGGACTAATACACAGGGAGATATCACGGTTTGATGGGGGCGTTCTATTCTCTTTAAAAAAAAAAATCACCCGAGGAGTGGTAGTTGCCAAGTACAAACAAATGTCTGTATACCGTTGCTTTTTCTTTTCCTCCTTCTATACAGCTTTGTCTAGCAGTATCTAAACACATTCTTCCCAAAATACTTAAGTTTTGGCAGCTCTCATTTAAGGCCACAGTCTCTCAGTTCAATTACAAACCATTTGCCAAGCACTTATTATGGATTAGACATCATGTGAAATATATTTTATTTAATTTCAACTAATGACCATACAATTCATAACTCAGATCAATGAGATTTATTTAACTTAATTATAAATTTATATTTCTCAGGATATAGACTCCCCCCTCATGTTCCATATATCCATTATGTCAGGATTGTCAGTTTAGCTAATATTTGGAAAATGAAGATGGTAAATGTTGCTTTGCAATGGAAATGCTCCAGAAACATTAAAGATGTTCCTGCTACTGGGTACAGAAAGATTAGAATTCCATGAGAAAAGTATTTGATGTGGTACCTTCTTACCTCTCAATCTTTGACATTATAATACAAACAAATGGCTTCATTTTATCTGAATTACATCTCACAGAAGACCATTCAAAGAGAAATAATGAAATACTTAAGAGACTCTTGTCATTCATTCATTCATTCACTCATGTTTATTCATTCTTCATTCAACAGGCACTTGCTGATAACTCATATTCTTTGCTAAGATAAATCTACTAAGAACCATGTATAAGAATAAACAAAAAATGGAGCAATTTAATTAAATGACTGAAGTACTATCAAAATATAGGAAGACTTCTTAATCAGCAAATTAATCTATAAACTAACTCATCTTATGCAAAGTCACCGAAATTAGAAAAAAGAGAAGTCTGGAGACTGAAAATTTTCAGTCAATTTAGATTTGCTCTTAGTTGGGTGCAAACACCATACTTTGATGCTGATTACTTTAATTATATATAAATAAAATCAAACCTCATTTCCTTCTTGTTATTTAACAGGAGAACTCTATAAGGAGTAACTGTCTATTCGCCAATATTACTTTCCTATTCTTCTAAATGCCATTCTCTACACTTCGTAAATACTATATATGTTTCTATTTTATCCCACAGAATATAAGGCTTTGAGGTAGCGCGATTTAGTGACAAGACTCTAGGTTCTGTAACAGAGAGACAAGAGTTCACCACTTGTTGGCTATGACACATGGTAGGGTTCTGTAAGCTCCGGTCCTGTGTGATTAATAATGTCTAATTTTTATAAGGCACGATGAGGATAAAGTATGTACATTCTTAACAAACACCTACCGCAGAGTAAGTGCCTAATAAAGGATCATTATTATTCATTTATTCACCAAATGCTTGTAGGTATCTACCTGCTCAGTGCTGAGTACTGATTTGACCTTAAGGGCATGATGGGCAACAAAATAGGCATTCATTGTCCTCAAAGTTGATTCTCTTGAAGGGAGACCAACTATAACCACATTAAAAAAAAAAAAAATCTAGGATAGTGTTAAACACAAACTGAAATTATGCTATCATCATTAATTTAAATTATTTTTAGTGAATGACACTCATCTATAAGTGAAAGTCAAATTTTCTTATTATCTAATTGGTTTATAAAAAAAAACTTAGCAATAATCTATTAACAGAATAAAAAATGTTTAATAAATTGCCTCAATAATAGAAATCCATAAAGTAAAATTTGTTTCCAAAAATGAAGTCGCTTACTCTGTATTTATCACAATTTTAAAAGCATGATTTTAAAATCATTTTTAACTGCCACTAGTCTGCTTTACATAATTTTAATGAACAAATATTTTCTCTGTGATAAATAAAACATCTGTGACATTATACTATATTTTTAATTAGATACTATTTTAATATAATTACTTAAATACATGTAGGAAAGCAAGTAAGATATGCAATACTTAAGATTAGTAATTACATGATTAGTAAGACTAATTACATAGCATATAATCAGAGACTTTACGAAGAATTTTTGCTTACATGGACAGATGACTTTTCATATGATTGTGCATTTATAAATCTCTAAAAATTCTTAATTTAAAATAATATTTTAATCAAAGTCACTGAAGAAACTCTAAATTCTTAAGGAAATATAACAAGAATTATTCAGAAATCATGACAAAAACAGAGAGAAACGCAGACCAGTCAGGACTGCAAATCTGGTTATGTCAGAAACAGAAAAAGATGTGTGGTCAGTAAACGAAGTCTTTGCTCTTTGTAGCCGGCACGGTAAATTTGCAATTACCTATCAGTTACTAACATAACTTCAAATAGTATATCTAGTTGTGAAATACAGGGAAGGAATACTGACTGCCTTACCAACAAACTAACCTCATGTATATGAGTAAAATCTTGTAAACCTCTTCTATGTATATGAATAAACACTCTCTGATGTACATGAATAAAACCTTGTAAAACCTCTCTCAATCGTTACTGAAGCAACCTCAACTAAAGTTCAGCCTTTGCATATAAGGAGGCACTTCAAATATATTGGCATTCACTAGAACTTACAACAGATTCATACGGCATATCCATATACACACATATACTATTCAGAATTTACTCATATAATTTAATTTAATAACTTATCTAGTTAAAGATGTATGTGGCCTAAGACAAATTCAATACTAGTTTACCTGTTCCAGAAGCAGTAAACCTAGTAGTAAAAGTAGCCACAGGAGGGCAAAGGGAGAAGAGTCTATGTTCAACAGAGAATTTCAGCTGGACAGTGATGAAAAGTCCATATGTTATAGTGCCACCATAAATTATGTTGGAACGAATGGTCAGGCCACAAAGGGGTTCCAAAAATAGGTTGAAACTGCTCACAGTCTGAAAACAAATTGCCTAAATTCCAATATGAAAAAACAGCATTCTTGACATATATTTTCATGTGGCCACGACTGGGTGAAGCTAGGTCTACAGAGATGAAATACAATATGCTTTGGTTTTGAAATTGGAAGTTGTTATTCCATCAAGACACTAAAATGCAAAAAAATCTGCATGAGTCTAGTACCTCAAGGCTTAAAGATTTATTGCAAAGGAAAGACAAAATGAACGATGGCATGTCAGTTGGCCTGAACTCTGGGAGTGAACCTGCATTTTGCAGAGATGAAAACCTCAGAAGTCTTACCTTTCAATTATCTCAGGAGTGTGAATTTGAATTGCATAATTATTAGTTTATTTCAACTATAAATTTAAGTGATAATAATGGAACATCATAAATCAAAAGCAAAAGTACTCAGTTTCATTATTATTAACAAGTTCATTTTTTAAAAGAGAAACACCACATCTAGAATGTTAAGAAATAGTTATATGATCATTCCCCTTAAAAGATGAAAAATCGACACAGAAAAGGTAATAAAAACAAACTTAGGGGATACTTAGTTTATAACCTTTATTAAAGATGTCTGTGGTTAATCACAGGAAAATCAATTACCTATCAGTTACTAAATTTGCATTATTTCATTTTAAGAACCTGATAATCACAAAATACATAATTATATGGGCTTCATAAATGAGTACTCAACAGCTTCTAATCTGTACTTTAAAAAATTTGGTATGCCTCTAAGGGAGAACAATAAATCCAATCACCATATATTGATTAATTTCATCAAAGGACTAAAATGTTGAAGGACTATGTAAATATGGTTTTAAGTCTAACAATATTCAATTTTGACAGAACTGCCACAGGTATATCATTATTGTTATTATAAGAATACGTATACTATATGCATTAAAAATCATAAAGTATTTAAAGAATATTAATACTTTTAAGAACAATTTAAAGTTTCAACGTAATTTTTTGTATAGTCTATACCATTGCTTTGAAAATTAAAAGTGGTGAGTTGTATAAAGAAACAATAAATGCATTCTTATTCAACATCAAATCCTCATATGATTCAGAATGCAGGTTTTGACTGTGATTCAAGTTGCATTAAAATTATATTCTCATTTGAGAAATCATTTGCCTACAATGGAAAATATCATCACCTCAGTTTTGCACAATACAATGGCATTTTTACATAACTAAAAAGTAACCAAAGCTTCCAAACAGAGTAGAAATGTTATATTGAACAACCAAGAGAGAACCAAACAGTGTAAAGCCATATTGTCCCACAGCATGAAGTGATCAGATACCTGCCTAAAATGATGGACAGCTCTGGCCTAGTGAACAGGCAAAAAAAATCCCATTTACTTTCGTCCAGATGGGACCAACTGGACGCTTCAGCGCAAACAACTCATCCTTCTTCGGACCTCCTTGTCCAGCTCTTGAGCTAGCTCCAGCTGATAATGATGAATATCAAGGCCACAGTAAAGTGGGTGACAACAGAAGCCTTGTTATAGCTGCCAGTCTTTCGTTCTTGTCATTATTACACATTGAAGATTTATTTGAGTTTATTGTTGTGCACAGGGTCTAGCCATTTGCAATTCATCACCTACTACAGAAAGTTCAAGATAGTGGCCGAAGCTATAATTGCCACCTCCACCTGCTTCTGGAAATTATGAGGTCACTAGCTAGGGCAACCTAGTCCTCACTGAGCTCCACAAGTCACACCAGCATGTAGTATGAAATAGGCCCTATCTGTACCTGAGCATATCTTGGATCACATTAATAACACTACTTGCCTGGCAATAGATTAACCTGCATCTAGTACACTCGCTTTACAGCAAACACGAAGAGGTGACAGTCACAGAAAAGAAACAATGAAACTATTAGAACGGCCACAATTTGAACGTTATTGTCATTATAAATGCTGTAGGTACCCATTGATAAGGTACATTCTTTTCTTTAATCTGACATAATGTAATCTTCCAGAAATCAAACTAGTGTAACTGTAAATCTGTTTGGAAAGTAGGTGGAATGTAAATCCCATTAAAATAACAGTAGTATTTTAAAAAACAAGTACTTTTATACTTCTTATATGTTACTACACTAGAGTGTTCAATGAGTTTGACTTGGGGAAAAAAGTGAATAATAAAAAAACCATCCTCTCTCTTTAAATTCTCTTTTCTCCTATATTTATCCATTTTATTTTTTTTTTTAAGGTACAAACTTTTTTCTTTTCCCTGCAAAATAATTGGGAAATTTTTTCAGAGCTTTTGCCTGTACTACTGAGCACTCAAGGTTTTACAGCCAGTGCTACAAAGCGTAGGAGCTTTAAAGATTTCCATTCTTCTAAAATACATGAATCACTCATCAGTTTGCTCAGTGTACAGATGGCTTGAAAATTTATGACACCTCAATCTTTTTCTTCATGGTATTATGCTATTACTTGGTTGCTACGTTCTCACTGTTAATGGATTTCTAAAACCAAGATTTACTGAGATAGGTATTTTTTTGTTCAGGTCCTCTTTTTAAAAATCAACCTGGCAAGTAATGCAGCAAAAGGTAAGCCAGCATCATAATTTAATATCAAACCCCAACTATTTATAAAGATTGTCTCATTTTATCCTCAGAGTCCAGTGATGTTCAATAATTTCATTTTGTAAGGTGATAGAGGAACCAAAATTCTAAGTGGAAGTTTCTGTCTGCAAATTATTTTACAAGTGGTTTCATATACACACTATTGTAGCTTTCTGCCACACTCACTAAAATGTCAGTTTGAGCAGGACAATTTGCTCCTGCTTGTACATTAGGGTATGAAGGTTTAGAAGTTCTTATGTAATTTTACTATTAAATGTTTGGCCTTATTTTGAATCTCACCTTTACTTACTGTCAGGAGCACTGGAAGGTAAGAAAAGAAAAGTGTCCATAATACTTATTAATCAAATTGTTTCTCAAAAAACATGACAACGACATAACTAACATAAAGCAACACCTCAACCAGGTATTCTAGGTTATCACTTGGTGGAAAGCTGCAGAGAATTAGGTGCGGGAAACCCTCCCGACTTTTCCTCCCCTGCTGACCACCTCCATAATAAAGTAGCATAGGAACAGTGACCTGCAGTGACAGCTGATAGAGAAAAGCCTGCAGGCCTGGGAATAAGTCCGTAAGAGTCGTGACTAATAAAAATAACAAATTAAGGACATTAGCCCTGTTTAACCCATTTAGGAAATCTTGATGGCTCAAAAGAGTCAATTATAATTTTAAAATCAACTCCAGCAAATAAAACTCATATTTGGGGTTTAGCTAGGATGCTCAGCAACAGAGACTGGAATTCTGATGTCCCATACATTTTTAACTAACACCTACAGTACACTTCTTCTTAAAGTTTAGGAACATCTGCACTTCACCTTAAAGTTTACGAACTTCTTTCACGTACCTGTGTCATACAATCTTAAAGGTAAGTGTTAATACATGAATTTTATGGAGGGAGAGACTAAGGATGACACACACAAGTCACACTCCAAATTCTTTACTTTGTACTACACCACAGGCAGAATAAAATAGTCAACTTATAAATCATTTGAACTGCTCTCTCTTTCCTAATACTGAAAAGAGATTTGACACACGTAATGAATGGATTTAAACCTTTATAATTTCTCCAAGAAAAAAATTTTCTTTTTCTTTAAACCATTAATAGAAGAATACATAAGAAAATCCTACCATCCATTGCTTTGATCCCTTTTTAACTATGAAATATCGCTTACACAGTTAAGTCTGAACAAAAACCACACCAATAGTTTAAGGAGCAGTAACCCAAGCCAAGAGCTACAATGTGAACACACCTAAGTGTCCCCATTCGCCCTGTCACATTTGTATGTTCACCCTTCTCTTCAACCACTGCTGTGAATTCTGATTTAATCATTCTTTCTATTCGTTAGTTGTTACCACTGGTGTATGTATCCCTAAACAACATTGTTCTATTTTGGCAATCTTGGAACTTTACATAAATAGAAACTCACTGAATGCATTATTCTGTACTTGCTCATTTCTCCCAATATTGTATTTTGAGATTCATTAACATTGACACATCATCTAGCTGTAGTTCATTCATTTTTACTATTAATATTTCACTGAATAAAATATACCACAATTTACCCATTCTCCTGCCAATATACATTTATGATCTTTTTGTTCAGCCTTATACAGTTATAAAGATTACAACTACGGATATCTTTTGCACACGCCTCCTAGCACAAAAGTACGTAAGTTTCCTGGGAAATATACCTTGTGGGGCCATTTGCAAATTCATGAGATATACACTCTTCACTGGTTGGTGCCTTTTTCCATAAGAGTTAAATCAGTGTGTATTCCCAGATACAATGTTTCAGGGATACCACTGATCCTTACCTTGATAAACAATTTGTACCGTCTGCTTTTCATTTCTGCCAATCTGGTGAAATGGTATTTCATTGTGATTTCAATTACAGTTTCCTACTTTCTAATTAAGTTGAAAACATACCACATTTATAGACCGGTTGTGTTTCTTCTTTTGTAAAATATTTGCTCTTTTCTTTCACTCAACTTTCTGCTAATTGTTTATTTTTCATTTGAAAAAGCCACTCCCAGCCCAGTCTGTGGCTTAGTGTGTGTGTGTGAGCGCGTGCGCTGTTTTTCTCTCTTTACATTATTTATTTATTTTTATTTTTTGAGATGAAGTCTCGCTCTGTCACCCAGGCTGGAAAGTAGTGGGGCAACCTTGGCTCACCGCAACCTCTGTCTCCTGGGTTCAAGAGATTCTCCTGTCTCAGCCTTCTGAGTAGCTGGGATTACAGGGACATGCCACCATGCCCGTCTAATTTTTGTATTTTTAGGAGAGACGGGGTTTCGCCATGTTAACCAGGATGGTCTCAAACTTCTGACTTCAGGTGATCCACCTGCCTCGGCCTCCCAAAGTGCTGGGATTACAGGCGTGAACCACCCCGCTCGGCCAACTTGACAGTTTTTTTTTTTTTTTTTGAGAGGGAGTTTCGCTCTTGTTACCCAGGCTGGAGTGCAATGGCGCGATCTCGGCTCACCGCAACCTCCGCCTCCTGGGTTCAGGCAATTCTGCCTCAGCCTCCCGAGTAGCTGGGATTACAGGCACGCACCACCATGCCCAGCTAATTTTTTGTACTTTTAGTAGAGACGGGGTTTCACCATGTTGACCAGGATGGTCTCGATCTCTCCACCTCGTGATCCACCCGTCTCGGCCTCCCAAAGTGCTGGGATTACAGGCTTGAGCCACCGCGCCCGGCCCAACTTGACATTTTTAAAGAAGATGTAAAGAGGGCCAGGTGCGGCGGCTCACACCTGTAATCCCAGCACTTTGCAAGGCAGAGGCGGATGGATCACGAGGTCAGGAGTTTAAGACCAGCCTAACCAACATGGTGAAACCCCGACTCTACTAAAAACACAAAAATTAGCGGGGTTGATGCCTGTAATCCCAGCTATTTGGTAAGCTTGGGCAGGAATATCGCTTAAACCCACGAGGTGGCGGATGCAGTGAGCCGAGATCGCAGCCTGGGCAACAAGAGCAAAACCCCATCTCAAAAAAACCAAGTTATTCGTTTTAATGTGGTTTAAGTCTTTTCCTCTACAAACTTTTTTGTCCCACTTAAAAATTATTTGCCTTGAGGTCATAGAGTTGTTCTCCAATATTTGTTCAAACGTGTTGTAGTTTTGCCTTTCCATTTGTGTATTTAATTCACTTGGAATCAATTTTTGTATGTGCTGTAAGGTAGAAATTCCAACTTCATTTCCCCCTACATGGATAACTGATTATCTCTTCATCCTTGATTAAAAAGTCCATCCGTTTCCCATTACTCTATAATATGACCTTTGTCATATGTCAAATGACACTATTTCAGTACTTTTGCCTTGGACTCCTTGTTCTGTTCCCCTAGTTTATTTC
Source organism: Callithrix jacchus (assembly GCF_049354715.1). Classification (NCBI taxonomy): domain Eukaryota; kingdom Metazoa; phylum Chordata; class Mammalia; order Primates; family Cebidae; genus Callithrix; species Callithrix jacchus. The sequence goes on along the minus strand of NC_133520.1, from coordinate 11,594,274 downwards.
TCTTTCCCTGCACCGACACTATACTGGCCATTAATATATCTTTCTGAGAAAATTTTGAATTACTAAAACTTTTCAGTACATGATAATCATACTGTAAAATAAGCAGAAGTAAACTTTATTACCATTTAACAAGTTAATAAGCTGAAGACACAGTTAATCTGTAAAATGCTTCTGAATCATGATCCACATCTTACGATTTTCAAACCATTGATTTTTTAACCCACTGACTTTTTGAAAGCATTTTCATGTTATCTCATCAATCTTGAATTGAAAATAATACTAAATTTATATAATGGCTTCATATTATTGTAGAAAAAACATGTTTTGAAATTGCATGCACAAAAAAAAATTAGAAACAGGGTTCTAAAAAGACTGGCCCCATAATCTTAAACAAATCATTTACCTCTCTGAGGCTAAAGTCATCTCATCTGTACAGAGTTGATAACCACTGTCTTGAAGGATTTCTGTATGTAACAGAGGTAATGTATTTAAACGCTTAACACCATGCTTGACACGAAGTATATATGAAATAAATAATAAATATTTCAACATTGAATACATGTGAACTCATGTATCTTACTAATAGGGATAGGGCTCCTAATCTAACATTAAACAACAATGGAATTAAACATGGAAGGTACAAACTTCATTATCTTTCGTTGTAATAAAGTATCATAAAGCCTTTATACAGACTACATGATTATGAAAAAGTCAAGAACCAATGGAAGAAGTCCACCAGCCATCGGCCAGCCAATTTTTATTCTTTAGCATCGAGATTTTTAAATTAAATTCTGGTACATTCCCTGTTTAGACTTCTGTTTTCCAACCCATCAAAATTCAAACAAGTTGTGGTCATCATTAAAACAAAACAAGGCCCAGAGGGTGGCTCACATCTGTAATCCCAGTACTTTGGGAGGCCAAGGTGGGAGGAGTGCTTGAGGCCAGGAGTTGAGACCAGCCTGGGCAACAGAGTGAGACCTGTTCTACTAAATGTTTGTTTTTTTTTTAAATAATAATAATAACAATAATAAAGCATGTCAAAAGACCACAATCAATCAAAGTTAAGGCAAATCCTAAAAGTCATCCCTGACTACTCCTTTTTATTTCATCCAACTATACTTGGTAGTAAACAAAGCAAGTGGGTCTACCAGGCTCACTAATTCTCCCTCCAGCAAATATCCCCCTTCAGGCTCTCATTATCTCTCTTCTTTTTCAAGCTCCTCACTTAGCTGACCATAGTGCTCCAGATATTCCCCATTGCCTCAGGAATATGTATACTCATATTAATTTAAACAAATAATCAAAGAATTAATTTAAAATGGCACCAAATCTGCTTGGATGTTACAATAAAATCCTTTAAAAATACGTTTGTTTTACAGCTAAGAAAAGTGAGGCATGAAGAGGTTAGATGACATGTGTAGAGCTTTAGGTACTAAATCTAGAATTCAAACCAGATCAGCCAAGGCCAAAATATATCTCTCAACAACTATACTATGCCGTGGATCACGACTCATTCTAAAACATGAACATATCACACCCTGCTAAAAAAAAAAAAATTCTTTAAGATCGGATTCTAGGTATGTTTTCAATATAAAGCCTTCAATGGCTCCTCCATACCATGTGACATAAAAAATCAAACTCCTTTTTCTAATAACCCATTGAGAGCTGGCTACAGTCCTATTTCTCACCATCACCCACTTTGCACTCTTTTCTCCATCCTCAACAAATGACTGTCATTATCTTTGTCATACGGCATTACAAACATATAAGCTAGTTCAAGGAAACGGATAGAAAGCAGGCAGGGTGGAAACAAGAGGGAGCGTGATCCCGAGAGAGTCCAAGCCTGGGTGAGAATGAATGAAAAAGACAGCAGGTGAGCCTGAGAGAGAGCAAGCAAGCCGCTGCCCAGTTTGGGGAGAAACCAGAGATTGAGCTGGGCTGAAGACAAACACCACATCAAGTGAGAGCCCAAAAATGCATGAGAGACAGACAGCCTATGAACCCAATAGCACACACGAGAAACAGAGATCAAGAGACGCCCGAAAATCCAGATGGGGAGGGGGGATCTATACCCCTCACTGTCCAACATCAGGCTATTCTGGGCTTCAAATGCCTTTTTTTTTTTTTGAGATGGAGTCTCACTCTGTTGCCAGGCTAGGGTGCAGTGGCAGGACTCAGCTCTCTGTAACTTCTGCCTCCCTGGTTCAAGCGATTCTCCGGTCTTAGCCTCCCGAGTAGCTGGGACTGTAGGTATGCACCACCATGCCCAGCTAATTTTTGTATTTTTAGTAGAGATGGGGTTTCACCATATTGGCCAGCATGGTCTCGATCTCCTGACCTCATGATCCACCCACCTCAGCCTCCCCGAAGTGCTGGGATTACAGCCATGAGCCACCGTGCCCAGCTGGAATGCTTTTTATTCTTCCTCTCCACCTCATTTTCCTGGTTACTCCTTTTTGTCTTGCAAGGCTCCACTTAAGAAGCTTGCACTCCGAGAGCCTTGCCTGCATCTACCTTGTGAGTGCATGCTGTGTCCTTCCTCGCTATACCCACAGTATACTATTCCTTACATGTTATCACAGCTCTGAGCAAATGGTTTTGGAAGTCACTGTTTGACTGTTTTCATCCTCAGGGATATTTATTTTCCTCTTTGCTCATCCATGTCTTGTAAATAGTGGGGCTCATTCCATGTTGAAAGAATGAAAAACTCCAGGTTTTCCATTTCTGCAACACTTTCCAAATATAATAAAATGCAGTGGCCAACTCTCACCTATGACACACATACACACGCTTTCTTAAACACATTTTCCCTTAAATAAGGTTATCAAATAAAACAGTAAGTGAATATGCAAACTTCAAACATTCTGAATATAATGGCCCAACAAGGATGAATCTCCAATTCTGTAAGAATGTTCTTCATTTACAGCAGAATTTCTCAACCCCTGCATGATTGACATCTGGGGCCAGATTAATTCTTTGCTGTGGGAGACTGGTGTGTGCACAGGATGCATAGCGGCACCCCAGGACCCTTCCGACTAGAAGTTAGTAGTACCCACCCACCCTGTTTTAACAACCAAAAATAACTGTCTGTCTCCAATGGGGGACATATTTTTTGTCTCAGGTACTAAGCAGTTAAAGTTTTCATTTTTCACTTTCTCTGTGTAAGATAGCAACTTTAAAAGTCGGCATAAACAGTGGTTAAGTGTTATTTAATGGGACAAGAAAAAAAGATGCTCAGTTAGTCCCAATTTCACTTGAAAAGGTAAGGGAATACTGGAAGTTTAAAAATATAGAGTTTTAATAACGTGAGCAATTCCATTCACTTCTGAAAACAAAAGGTAAGGGCCAGGCGCGGTGGCTCAGGCCTGCAATCCCAGCACTTTGGGACGCCGAGGCAGGTGGATCACGAGGTCAGGAGATTGAGACCATCCTGGCCAACATAGTGAAAACCCGTCTCTACTAAAATACAAAAAACTAGCCAGGGATGGTGGCACATGCCTATTATCCCCCTTCCCAGCTACTTGGGAGACTTGAGGCAGAAGAATCGCTTGAACATGGCAGGTGGAGATTGCAGTGAGCTGAGATTGCGCCACTGCACTCCAGCCTGGTGACAGATTAAGACTCAATCTCAAAAAAAAAAAAAGGGAAAAGGAAAGAAAATACCTGTATACCATTTGTGCATTATTTACACCTTCTTGAAATGCTGCAGTTTCCAAAGTCACTTCTGCAATCGCTTGGTTTTCCCTTGTATGCAGAATCAAACAAGAAAAAATTACAACTCAACATGGGGTAAAAAAGTGCATCTGCTATACAAGTTAACAAAATAATCAGAAACACCAGTGTTTTGCTGACAGGAGGAGCTCTGGTATCATGAAAACTGAAGAAAAGGTTCATCTAAAAACATATGCACAGCAGTTACAGAGATAAAACCACATTTGGAGAATAAAAAATAGGTGATACTTCAAGCAACGAGAAGACTTATGACGATGTCTGTCATGGGGTGTGTGTGTATTTAATGCATTGTAGTCACGCCTACCACATTCAGTAGAAACTCCTCCTCTTTTTAACTGGACAAATTGTGCAGTTAAAAAGAGGAGGAGTTTCTACTGAATAATATTCTTTTCAAGTTTTGATTTGTGCCAAGTTCATTTTCAAAACTGTGTCTTCACACATTGGTATTTCCTCTTCTGCCAACGGTCTTTCCCCGAATTTTCTACTGAGACAAATGCAGTTATCTAGAGTTTGGCTCACTGAAAGTCTGAGAGACCTACAGACTTTCAGAAACCAGATCATCACCACTGTCTTCATCCCTTGACACGTGCAAGAAGTAGAAGAGAAACAAGGCGTGCCCAGCTCACAGACACCCTCCAGTGCAGGGTATGATGAGCTATCTGCCTTGCTTCTGGACTGAGCCAAAGGATCTCTGACAGGCAATGGCAGGCCCTTATGGACAGAAAAACTATTCTCTCTGGGGACTGGTTCTAGTTTGTGTTTCCTCAAGCAGGTATATTGGAATTTGAGGAAGAGTATCTCTCTTCAATCAGGCATGCCATGTTCTGAACACACCTGAGCATACAACTTTTCTCCTTCCTAATACCAAGCACCACAGTGTAAGAAAACTATCACCACACTAGTGCCCCAGCAGTCAAGCTCAACCAAATGATCTGAAAAGTACTCCAGTGCCTGGGGAGGAGACAAGTGCCTTAGAATTGCTACTGAAAATAACACAGAACACCCTCTCCCTTTTTTAAAACATTGCGTTGGGTTCATTAACTTCATAAACAGGTGTCAACAGAAGTCTAGTAATAATGTGACATGGAGTAGAACATATTATTTTGTAACTTTTTCGGCAGAGAAATTTTCCTAATAAAAATCTTGCTTGGAACCTTAGGCTAAGTGAACCACTACGACTGACGGCAGGCTGGATTCCTATCCTCTTACCCATGCCTTGGCACCTTCACTTGGCCTGAGGCAACTTACTGGAATCAAGGGCTTCATGGAAAACAGTCAGAAAACTACCAAGACAGAGCAACACTAATCAAGAAAACATGGGGCTTGGTTTTAAGAACAGAAAGGGAAATTAACAAAGGCTAGGGCAAAAACAATGAACCCAGAGTGAAAAGATCCAGATGTGAACCACACCGTACATTTACCACTGGTCTAATCTGAAACAAGTTTTCAGCTCGCTGAGCTTCCATATTGTCATTAATAAACTGGAGAGACACATATGACCAAACCACAGGGACTGCTCACTATCACATGAGTCACTTACTAGCAATGTGATCTTGAATAAGTCACTTAACATCTCTGCACTTTGGTTTCTTCATCTGTTAAAAAGCGCTAATAGTATCTCATTCCCACGGTTGTTGTAAAGGTTAACTAAGATACTTGGCACACAGAAAAACAGTACGGATCAGCTATTCCTCCTACTGTTTTCTAGCAGTAAACTTTGAAAAGTATAACAGTGCTATGAAATACTGGGCCACACACTATTTTTGTTCTATGAATAAACTTTTCTTGTTATTGCTGTTGTTAATGACTTTGGGCAAGTTGCTATAGGATTTCTATTGACTCCAAACTATACCGGGATTCCAAAGTACCCATTTGTTTGATATTTATTCTCAAATTTAGACTATCCCACAAGTAAAGGTAATATCTCTTCCTACTAGCCTAGCTTAACATCCTAGCTTGAATTCCTTTGCAGAAGCTGTATGAAGCCAGGAGATTCTCCAACAGAGCAACAATTTATCTTGCAGTTATACAGCCACGATTACGTCTTTCCCTTGAAGTCATGAAGTGCATCTAGTATATATTCAGGAACACTAAAAACCACAAAAAATTATACTGCTCAACCCTTCAAACTTCAAATAAAGCAAAAATTGCACTATATAAAAATGCTGCCTCCTCATGGACTGAGCCAAAATTAATAACACTGCTTCCATGGTAAACAAACATCTTTTATTCTGCTAAGACCTACCATGATAGTGAGACAGAAAAGATCTACAGGTTAATGAGTTCAGTCCTATGAAGACACAAGAAATAAATCTAAATAAGAATTTGACACTGATAAAGAAATAAAGTACATTTTTCTATGATTTGAACTTCTGACATCCTATTTTTCAATAGCTAAAAAAGCTTAAACTTCCAGAAATTAAAAAAGAGAATTTTTCACTCAATATAACTATAATGGTCTAACAAAGCAAAAAGAAAATAAATATTGCTATCTCTACAGTTTATAGATATGTCAGAAGAATAAAGAGAAAGTTTTAAAGAATTATGTGTAGGCTGTGTGTGGTGACTCACACCTGTAACCCCAGCACTTTAGAGGCTGATGTGGGCAGATCACCTGAGGTTGAGAGTTCGAGATCAGCCTGACCAACATGGAGAAATCCCATCTTTACTAAAAATACAAAATTAGCTGGGTGTGGTAGTACATGCCTGTAATCCCAAATACTCAGGACGCTGAGGCAGGAGAATCGCTTGAACCCGGAAGGCGAAGGTTGCCATGAGCCGAGATGGCACCACTGCACAAGCCTGGGTAACAAGAGTAAAACTCCGCCTCAAAAAAAAAAAAAAAAAAAGAAGAAGTATATGTAAAAAGGAAAGATAATTTATTCCAGAATAATCTGCAGACAGAAAGGAATGTTGTGAATTACTCAGAGTACAAAAAGTTTCTTTAATATCTTACTTGAAGTCCGATAAAAATCATCACTTAAAAAAAGGGTAACGTTATTTGCAAATTGAGCAAGAGGACCGGATGATAGCCATATATAATCAGTTGTCACCTTGCAGCTCAATTAGCCCTCATGTAAAAACGAGGCATGTAAGGAGAAATGAGGTTTTGACATTATCTCTGCCAGCAAGATAATTACACAGCCTTCATTTAACAGTAGGGCAACACTACTGTAGCAACAAATTAACTCAGCTCCATTTGCAATTCATGGTGTGTTTTCTCATTTAATACCATTTGTCTTACCCCAAGTGAATGTTTCCATTAGTTTTCTCCGGCACAGCAAATACTCCATTTGACTCCACACATTACATCACTGAGTCAAGGCTTACCTTCCAGCAACTCTTTGAAAACATATTCAAAATGTAACAGAATGTCCCATTTTTTTCCATATCAGCTACAACTTTTTTTTTTTTTTTTTTTGGTTTATGGCCAAATAATACAGCAGGTGTATGTATGTTGAACAACCAAGGACATAAAATTCCCCATGGCTACAGTCTATTTCAGAAGTGTCTGCTCCTTTCATAAAGAAAAAATCAAGAAAGAAACAAGTAACAGTGAAGTCCTAACGGATACAGACACATTTTAAGTTATTAATACATCTCCATAATGCATACTTTAGGAAAGACAAAAATGTGCTGCTCACTCTAAGCGTTAAGTTTTTAGGTATCACAGCCTAAAAAAATGACCCTGCGATCTCATGTATTTCCTTTACAGCTATTCCATTAAATACTTATCCTCTGCCCCTCAAACTAGACATGATTGAGGAGCCTTGAAAAAGAAGAAGCAGAATGTTTAAATAGTGATGAGCACAAAAAACAGGAACTGGTGGTCTTCTATGTTGTCATGAATAGGCTGATCATTAACTTTTACATTCAGCTCTAAAAGGTAATGCTAATTTAACTAATAATTTATTATTTGAGATTTTAGTCACTGAATTATTCATTACTGGCAATACAAAAGGCCCTAAAAATTCTAAGAACCTCAAGTCCCTGGAATTGCATTAGTCCAAGACTTAAATCTGTATATAAAAGACTGATTTTCAAATATGCAAATGTATAAAGGCAAGTGCATCTATTTATAATCAAGGTATGTTAATAGAGGAGAAAAAGAAAACTGAGCTATGTAACTGAATACAGAAAATTTCTGAAGTAGAGAAATTCGATTTTTCAAAATAAAGTTATTATTCTTCATAAAACTTAAGGAAGGAAATTTCTTCTCCTTTTGATCCCACCTATTTGAACTTTATTATTGATTGATAATAATAGATTACTATTACCCTGAGTAATTTCAATAGCAACATAAATACTTATAAATAAAGATCAACCAATAACCACCACTAACCACTAAAAAGGAAAATTTCCTGAAGAGAAAAACAACACTTTCCCAGAGTTGTATTTCATTTATCACAATAGTGATTAACAAATACATGTGTGGAAAACTGCATTATTTTATACTCTTAAAGAATTAGGGGGCGGGTGTGGTGGCTCACCCCTGTAATCCCAGCACTTTGGAAGGCCGACGCAGGCAAATTGCCTGAGGTCAGGTGTTCAAGATCAGTCTGGCCAACATGGTGAAACCCCGTCTCTACTAAAAACTACAAAAAAATTAGCCAGGTGTGGTGGCATGTGCCTGTAATCCCAGCTACTCTGGGAGGCTGAGGCAGGGGAATTGCTTGAACCAGAGATGTGGAGGTTGCAGTGAGCCAAGATCGTGCACTGCTAACTCCAGCCTGGGCGACAGAGTGATATCTTGTCTCAAAAAAAAAAAAAAAAAAAGAATTAAGAAAACATACGACATACATATGCATGCATTTTACACACAGATTCACTGTTACATGGTTACGTTGACACTGTAACCTGGCAAATAAGTATCCATGATGTGTGAGTTCTTTTTCTTTTTTTGTAACTATTAAGATAATTCATCAACATCTCCACACTTTCAGGTAAGTAAGTGTTCTAAGGAATATATTTAAGGCTTGAAACTTAAAATGTATAGAAAAAAGTTCTACGCATTTCCATGTGATCTAACCTAACATCTACAGTAAAAGAGATCGCCCATGAAATAAGATGAAAAAGCCAGTGTTTTGCAAGTTTTTACCAAAGCATTTTGTAAGTGCAACTTTCATCTAAATACAGAAATTTTAGATACATGGGTAGCAGTTATCCAGCCTCAGCTCAAGCCATTCAAATACAGAGAAAGGATATAAAATAAAGATACTGAAAACTTAAAACTTCCGTTTGTGCTCACTTGTCCTTACCAATTGAATATTCATCCTATGCAGTGGGTGGGAAGGGTAAACTCCTTCATCTTTAGATGTTCTTCTATCATGAGGTCTAAAACTGTGTATGTATCACTATTACAGATCTCCATCTTGTATACTGAAATAATTCATTACACACAAGTACGACAGGCATAGCATTATTAATTTTTTATATACGGTTCACACAAATTAATACATGGGCAAGAGATATGGATGAATATCACATCCAGTATACGAAAAATTAACTCATCAATCCAATTATTAATGAAATATATGGAGAAATATCCATTCCTTTGTTACCTTCCTTCATTATTCTTCCAGCCAGTTGGATCACTTTGGGAAAGATCAAGAAAGGCATGCATCCAAAAGTGATATTTAAATTAACACTTAAAGGATGAGTACAAATTACCTTGAAAGTGTGTTAAAATATGCAGTTGAAATATTGAGATTCCATTTTTGAATTTAATACAAAAGTGGACAGTTAAAATAGAATATAGACTGTTTTGCTACTGTGGCAGTTTTACTCTTAACAAATGTCACATTTAAAAAACATTATTGAGGCCGGGCGCAGTGGCTCAAGCCTGTAATCCCAGCACTTTGGGAGACCGAGGCGGGTGGATCACGAGGTCAACAGATCGAGACCATCCTGGTCAACATGGTGAAACCCCGTCTTGACTAAAAATACAAAAACTTAGCTGGGCACGGTGGCGCGTGCCTGTAATCCCAGCTACTCAGGAGGCCGAGGCAGGAGAATTGCCTGAACCCAGGAGGCAGAGGTTGCAGTGAGCCGAGATCGCGCCATTGCACTCATTGCACTCTAGCCTGGTTAACAAGAGCGAAACTCCGTCTCAAAAAAAAAAAAAAAAAAAAAAAAACCAAAACACTATTGAAACAATTGTTTCCATGAGAATGGAAAATTAGGCTTTTAGACTCACAATGATAGTTATTTTCAGGCAAACAGTTAATACTAAAAGGTTATTTATGGCTGTGAATGTATAGCTCTAATATCTAAACATTACTCAGCAAATATGGCTCTTAATTACACCTACCGTTTGCTTTAGAGTATTGGCCTTTCTTTTCCAATTCATGATTAGCATTATCATTAATGTAATGTTTTATACATTTTGAAAATCATCTAAGATAAAGCAGAAAAGCACTAAAACAATGTGACTGTAAGGTATGTGCAAGCACCCTACCTTAGCTGGTTCTCAGTGTAAATTTTGCTCCCTTGTATCTGATTTGCTTTATGAACAAATAGACACAATGCAGGAGAAATGCCCATATGTAATGTTGAGGATTGTGTGATGTTTCTGTTAGAGTTATCTAGGCACCATTCCTAAACTGGTATAAACCTTTTGGCTTTAAATATTTAGGAATATTTATAGTTTTCAACAAAGTAATTCTACTGAAGTAACTCATTCTAAGAAAAGAATTATGTGCCTGTGTGTGCATTGTGCTTCTCAGAAAAGAGAATCTCATTCACCAGAATGTTCATCAGAACATTATTTATAACAGTGTAAAAGTGAGCATCTAAACAAAGAAAATATTTATATCTACATGATAAAATATTATGCAACCATTAAAATGTATGGTTATTAATACATACTTATATATTAAGTTAAAACACAGGATTAAGAGCTGAACGTACAGAATGCATGCATTCACTCAAACACTGACCAAGTACTATGTATCAGGCACAGTGTTCTAAGTCATGGGCACACAGCTATGAACAAAATAGATGAGAATCTCTGCTTTCATGGAGCCTATATTCTACTGAGAGGAGGCACACAATTAAAAAAAACATAACTGATACATCAGATAAGTACTATAAGGGGAAAAAAAGCAAAAAAGTAAAATTGAGAGTACCAGGGCAAGAGGGGTATAGTTTTTAAATAGTTAGAGAACGCCTCAAACAGGTGAAGGAGAGAGCCATGCTTGTACCCAATGGAACATTACAGGCAGAGGGAAGAACTGCCTTGGGAGCATGCAGGCAAGATTGCAGGGACAGCATTGCTAGACAGAAAGGAGCAATGACACAAGCAGTAGAAAGTCAGAAAGATGGAGGGGGACTTTGATATAGGGTCTTGTCTTGTAAGCTACTGTAGGATTTTATTTTAGTGAGACAGGAAGCCATTCAAGACTTCTAAGTACAGAAATTACGTGATGGGACTTATTTGACACGGGCACTCTAGCTGTCGTTTTGAGAACAGACTAGACGGTAAAGGCAAAGCCAATAGTTTTTGCAAACATCAGAACAGACATGTAGTGGTGCTAGAACAAGAAGGTGAAGTTGAAGGGGATGAGAAAGGAAGTGATTCTGAATACATCTGAAGATAGATCCACTAGGATTTACTAATGAAGTAAAATATTATGAAAGACAGAAATCAGGATGACAGGAAGGTTTATACTATTAACAACTAAAAAGACAACACTGCTATTTACGTTTTTTTTTTTTTAAAAAAGAACTCCAGAAGGAAAATTTAATTTAAGACCAGTACAGATGATGAAATGGGAGCAGAGAGATATTTTGGGACACATGTTTTTAATCAGTTAAGTAACATGTTTGACTTGGATGAAAAAACTAAAAGAAACTATAACATAAAAAAGGATATGTTACTCTCTTCAAGATTTTAAGTAAATTTTGCTGTCGTTAAGTAAGCAAGTGGAGGGTGGGTGGATGTGTGTGACCCATTTTACGAAACAAGTACTTAAGGTAATAAATCAATAAGCCTGGCAGGGCTCAGTGGTTCACACTTGTAATCTCAGCACTTTAGGAGGCCAAGGTAGGCAGATGGCCCGAGGTCAGGAGTTCGAGACCAGCCTGGCTAACATGGCAAAACCCTCTATACTAAAAATGCAAAAATTAGCTAGGTGTGATGGTGGACACCTGTAATCCCAGCTACTTGGGAGGCTGAGGCAAGAGAATCGCTTGAACCCAAAAGACAGCGGTCGCAGTGAGCTGAGATTCTGCCACTGCACTCCAGACTGGGAGACAGGAGCGAAACTCCATCACAAATAAATAAATAAATAAAATAAGACCAAAGATTAAAAGAATATGTACAAGATATGGGATGAAGCCAAGGATGAACATAAAACACTGGCACAAACTCATGAGAAGACCACGAGGAAGACAAGAGCCCAAAACGTAAACTGGAGCTGAAGGAAAATGCCAAAGGCAAAAAAGAATGGGATTCTAATTGATTTTTGGAAATGTTTGAAGCCATAAAATGAACAGAAAACATGAAGATTCACTATTTGGAGGGTTGGTAGGGGTGACAAAGACTCTTCAAATCTTCAGATTTTTGAGTAAATTACTTAATCTCTCTAGGCCCAAATATAATCAGTAAATGTATGGGTAACAATACTTACATTGTAAAGATATTTTGATCAATAAATGAGATAACAAATATAACTCAAAACATATATATGTTTTCAGACGGAGTATCACTCTGTCGCCCAGGCTGGAATGCAGTGGCTCAATCTCACTGCAAGTTCCGCCTCCTGAGTTCAAGTGATTCTCCTGCCTCAGCAACCCAAGTAGCTGGGACTACAGGCACACGCCACCATGCCTGGCTAATTTTTGTATTTTTTAGTAGAGATGAGGTTTCACCATGTTAGCCAGGCTACTCTTGAACTCCTGACCTCAAGTGATCTGCCCACCTCAGCCTCCCAAATGCTGGGGTTACAGGCATAAGTCACCACATCTGGCTTCAAAACATGTATTTAAAGGGATATTAGTGTTTGTTCCTGTTTCCTTTCTCAACTCAAAAGCCGGTTTTATTCTAAATCTTTCTCTAAGTGTCTTGCAGCCAAAGACAGAGAACATTTTTGTTAATTAGTTCAAATTTCTAGGTTCATGTAAATATTCAGGGATAATTCCAATATAATCCTGGAATTACATTTTCTTTGTATCTATAAAATTTCAAGAGACCTACAAACTAATAACCAACGAAGTGATGGCAAGTAGAGGTAGAATTCTGCATCATATTATTAAACAATTTATGAAGACCCAGGAACAGAGATGATTAATCACTGGGAGCTAGCATAGGTTCACTAAGAATATGTTCCGGACGAAGGTGTCATTTAATTTTATTGAAAGGGTTACTAGCTGAAAGGATGATGGTAAGAGATATCATGTATTAGGACTGCAGAAGGGTATCTGGCAATCCTCAAACGCTATTATTTGCAACAATGAAAGTAAACTACGGCTAGCCCAGAGTTTAGTTCTTAGGCAAAGAAAACTGATTAATGAATTGGAATAAATCCGGAAAGACGTTTCCAATGGCAGCCTACCAGGTGCTACTCTCGGCTCTTTCAGTTTAATCGACATTGCTTCAAAGACTCAGAATTAAGAAATAGAATGTATACTTCTCAAATTTAATGATATCAGACCCTGTTAGGTGACAGAATCAAAATTCAAAAGCAAGTCTTCACAGGCTGAAATCCAGCCTTCAGCTAAGAAGAAGCAATGGAATAGGGACATTAAGCTGGAATTGATTTTAACACACACACTCTCCCTTTCCTTCTCTAACTGTTCTAGAAGAAAGAAAAACCGACCTCACGTAAGTTTGTGTAAATTGAGTTTTAGTAGTAAATCCAAACAGGTGCTCAGTATAATGTTAGCCTAAATGCAAAATGTGCATTTACCTCCCCCAAAATGAAGCATTATCAGACTGTTTTAACGTACCTTGTGTTCCCACAGCAAAAGAAGAAAAATATGCAGTAAACTCAACAGTATTTTACTTCTGGGCACCATGTTTCAAAGACATTAAAAAAAAGCATATTTAAAGATGAGCAGTCAAAAAGGTACAAAGGTTTGGAAAAGGATGAAAATGAACTGAAATTCGGTGATATATACTTGAGGCCAGTTTGAGATCTGCCTGGCCAACACAGGGACACCCCATCTATACAAAAATGAGTCCAGCGAAGAACAAAAACAAAAAATGAGACAAAAAAAAGAAAGAAAGAAAATTATCCGGGCATGGTGGTACATGTGTGTAGTCCCAGCTACCTGGGAGGCTGAGGCACAAAAATCACTTGAACCTGGGAGGTCAGGAGGTGGAGGTTGCAGTGGGCCAAGATCACATCACTGCACTCCAGTCTAGGCCACTAGAGTGAGATTCTGAGAAAGAGAAAGACAGAAAGAAAGACAGAAAAGAGGAGGAAAGAAGGAAGGGAGGGAGGGAGGGAGGGAGGCATGCAGGAAGGGAGGGATAGAGAGAAATTAGGTGATCTAGCATGAAAAATATATGATAAGAAATGTGCAAGTATTTGTGGGACTATCATGTGGCAACTCTATTCCTTTCATTTGTCTGATATCTTTATATACCCATCTTACAGGTGAAAAGACTGAGGCTTAGAGAGGATACATTGATAACTAGTAGAAGAATTAGAACTTAAATTTAGGTCTTATGAAAAGGGGGAATCGAACTTATTCTGTGTAATTCCAGAGGGTAGAACTAGACCAATTACATTGTGAAGCCAAATTTCAAGTCACTGTAAGAAAGAAAGAAGAAGAAAACAAAAGCTTAAAACCATATTACATGATGATGCCCAGAGTCTACATAAAGTCTGGACACAAAGGCAAGTATATAAATTGTCATTGAGAACAGCTTCAGTCTGTAAAAATGTATTTCCTATTGTTTTCAGGCTTCATGGGCACCCTGTATTTGCTGAACAACCATTAACCATTATACCAGGTGCTCCTTAATCCCTTAATCTCTACACAACAACTCCAATGAGAAAACAGAATCTTATTGAAGACTAACGTAATTTGCCCAGGGCCCCAAAGTGAATACATTAAGAACCAGAATTCAGTCACAGGTATTCCTCATTCTTTTAAAATTCTCTCACCCTGGCTGCATATTAGAATCACCAAATCTCTTTTAAAATGACAATTTCTGGGTTGCACCCCCAGAGGTTATGATTTAATTGATCTAAGATGTGGCCAGTTGTTGAGACCAGTATATGACTTTCCAAATAACTGGATATATACATGGCCACACATATAAGAGAGAAAGGCGACTTTTCTGGGTGAAGGGAGGGTTAATTGTGAAAAGGTAAGAAGAAACCTTAGCAAAGAGTGTTTAAGAGGTTTAGGGTTTAAACCTTAGCAAAGAGTTAAAACTAATTTTTTAAATGTAATTTTTGCACCTACTTAAGATACGTTGGAACAAAGTCCAGATGTCCTGCAATCCCAAACAGGAAGGAAGGAAGGAAGGAAGGAAGGAAGGAAGGAAGGAAGGAAGGAAGGAAAGAAGCCTGACACAAAAGTTCACACCCCTTCAACTCAAATATGCTTTTTAAGCAAATAAAAAAGACACGTTTTAAAGTCAAATACTGTAAAAGATGACTTGTCTTTTGCACAAGTGGCAGATCTGTTATCATTCTCATCATATTGAAAGCTTATCCCACAGATGCCCTCTCCGTACCCTCCAACAGTTCTTTGTGCACTCAAAATTAACCCCACTATCACAGTGTTTCTCTGCATTAACCAAGGTAAGACATTTGAAGAGGGTCTTTGTTGTTGTAAAATGAGGAAAGTTGCATTAAAAGCATTAAAATAATTGTGGTCACTTGGAAAAAAAAAAATCAGCAAAATACAGTACCAGCATTTTATGTGAGCCATTCCTTGGAAACAACTAAGTTTTCAACTCTTTAATTAAAGAGATATTCTTTAAAATTGGGAAGAAGTGTTAAGTTGAATGTCATCCCCTTTCTCCTAGAATGAATGACCTCTGATAAGTATCTGAACCATTTAAACACAAACACATATAAAATGTGATTTTATTAAATTCAACAAACATGCACTTTGGAGTGGTTGAAGTAAAACAAGAACTATCTTCTAAATTTAATTAAACAGAAAAAGACAGAGCTGACAAGCAGATGAGTTGTCTAAATAAACTTTACAAGCCAGATATTAAGAAAAGGAGTGTCATTTTCATGTTAGGAGCCCAAGGTGACTGTTTATGTTTTGAACACTGGTTAATTCTAGCTGGGGCACAAATCTATCTTTTCTTTTATAATTAATTCTCAATGTCAGAACTGCTAGATGTCCTTTTCAGAATCAACCCATCCTGGCCACTAATTATAGTACAGAAATATGTTCAAATAATGTTAATGGCCTGATTCTACGCTCACAGAACAAGCTGTAGGGAAAGCTCAATTAAGACTTTGCTAAATATGTTTACTTAATTATTTTGCAGAGAATATGAGAAAGGTTTGCTTTGCAAAAAATGGTATCTGAGAAAATGCTTTTTAAAAAGAAAAGAAACATCCAGTCTTGCACAGATACCAAACAGAAACAACTGTCTGAATATTAAGACAAATAATGATTATTCTGAGAAGTACCTATCAGTGAGATATTATTTCTTACAAGGTTTCTCAAATGCTGAGTTAACAGAAAAATAGGAAAATACAGTGAGGAAGAAAGTCTTTTGCAGGATAGTGATACAAAGTGTGCCGTTTTTTTTTTTTGCATTTTTATATATTAAGTTGCAGTGGTCTTGTTTTCTTAATGGTCTACTTTGGGACCATCCTAGCTCAGGCCCCACTGCTGCCATAGAAATTTAGATAGAACCCAATAAACTCAAAACTACCCAAGACAGGCTTTGAAGCTGACTTCAGAGTTGACTAGGAATCTCCTAGAGCTCTGAGACTAGCTTAAGTCCAGAAAATGGCCTTCCACTAGGCCTGCAACGTGGGATGACATTCAGCAACTGGGTTTAGTTACCGGGTGGTTTATCTGCCTGTGGATAGCTGGCATGCAACTGGTCAAAGTGAAACAAACAATAAAAGGAAAAATCATAAAGCTAAAAGAAGGAAATGAAAACATTTCTGGGCACCTGTGATGGGCCTGTTATGTATGTTATATTCATTAAACCTCTCTTCTCCCATAAACCGTTCCAGGTAAACATTACCCTTCCCACTTGCAAAAGTAGAAACCAAAGTACAGAGGTTAAGTAAATTGTACAAAATCAGTCCGTAAATAGTAAGCGACAGGTCCAACCAGGATTTGAGTCCTGGTCTCTTTGGCTCCAAAGACCAAGCTTATCTAGTAAACTACAAAGAAAGGTGGACGGGCGCAGTGGCTCAGGCCTATAATCCCAGGACTTTGGGAGGCCGAGGCAGTTGGATCACGAGGTCAAGAGATCGAGACCATCCTGATCAACATGGTGAAACCCCATCTCTACTAAAAATAGAAAAAATTAGCTGGGCATGGTGGCGCATGCCTGTAGTTCCAGCTACTTGGGAGGCTGAGGCAGGAGAATTGCCTGAACCCAGGAGGCGGAGGTTGCGGTGAGCCGAGATCGCGCCATTGCACTCCAGCCTGGGTAACAAGAGCGAAACTCCAGTTTAGAAAAAAAAAAAAGCAAAAATTAAGATCAACTTCAGAGATAAGGGAAACAAAAAAATTCAATCTCATATGCTCAGTACCCGAAATATGAAAGATTATTTTTCATCTTTAATTTCTGATCAATCCATACACAGGGTTGGAAATGTGGTACTTACATGTTTTTTCTTGGACTGAGACATGATTGAGGCCTATGGCGACCTTTCCACTTAATGTCATTATAGGTTAAAAATAAAATAAAATAGGCCGGGCGCGGTGGCTCACGCCTGTAATCCCAGCACTTTGGGAGGCCGAGGCGGGTGGATCACGAGCTCAAGAGATCGAGACCATCCTGGTCAACATGGTGAAACCCCGTCTCTACTAAAACTACAAAAATTAGCTGGGCATGGTGGCGCGTGCCTGTAATCCCAGCTACTCAGGAGGCTGAGGCAGGAGAATTGCCTGAACGCAGGAGGAGGAGGTTACAGTGAGCCGAGATCATGCCATTGCACTCCAGCCTGGGTAATGAGCGAAACTCCGTCTCAAAAAAAATAATAAAATAAAATAAAAAGCCTAAGGTTGCTTCAATCATTTCAATGAGGAATAAAGACAAAATGCTCAAATGTCTTGCCTAAAGTCACAATGCTAGATATCTGCAAAGCTGGGATTAGAACTCAAAGCTGACCCAGGATCTACCATTTTTTCCAGTACAAAGTATTATTTTATTCTGTTTTTCCTTGGCCCTAGAAAAAGGTGAAAACTGTTAGTTATCACATAAGAACATGAAACAGTCATAAGAATGATGTTAAAAATCCTCTAAAGATTAGCACATTCAACCATTACCTTAAAAAGGAAACCAAGGTTTAGGAAATTTAGGTTTAGATCAATTTTGTTTCAAATGGCATTAATAAAAAGACAAAACCAGGTAAGCTTACTTAATATAAAAGTTTGAATTTATTGGTCAAAATTCCAAGTGGCTCAGATTTAAAATACAACTGATGTAAAAAAATCAATGCATCATGACATGAGAAAACTGTTACTGATTCTTTATGTGCTTCCAATTTGATTGCTTTGGCCTTCCAAACAAATAAATGGCAGTACCAGAAACCTATTAGTATGATAATAAAGCCTCGCTCCTGGATGTATACAATCTCTGCACTTGGAGGATAGCAAATAAACAAACAAATATCAGTGTGAAGACCTGCTCTAGATTTAATTTAATAGAAGAATATTAGCAGAAATTATAAAATGTAACAAAAATCAGATTGCTTTCACTTTAGGTTCCTATAAAAGTTCATTTCTGTAAGAGCTAAAAGCTAATAGCTTCTATTTTTTAGCCCATTGTTCTACTTAATTTTTGTGGGTTTTTTGTTTTTCTTTTTCCAAAATTCTAAATTTTTAAAAATCCAAACCTAATAGCTTCAGGTTATTATTATCTATTACTATCCAAAACACAGTGAGTGCAGTGGGTCCTTTTATATACAGAAAATAGTACAGTTGGTAGAAATATACTAATCGAGGTTATGAACAGAGATAAATATACAAAAGGCATATATTAATACATAGATGAATATATACACACACGTACACACTTATATATCCATACTTCAATATCTGGAATGCTTCTGCCTGATTATATACCTCCCATCCCCAAAAATGAAAGTAGTTTTATAATTCAAGAATATATTTTCCTATTATAAATACATATTTTTCTGGTCACATGTAATGAATTAAATTGAATCAGTGATGACACACTATCTGGTAACAGCACAGGGATTAAGACCCTATTTAAAGTGAAAGTATACTTTCCTAGAACTTAACACTATGAAACCATTCATGTTTCATTACCACAAAGTTTATAACATCATAAAAGTAATAGTGATATCAAAAAGAAAATGCATAAGAGTTTTCCTATTTTTGTTGAACCTATGTAACTTCAAAAAGGAAACACATGTATATTACTATGGAAATGGGTCCCCACATTTTTATACCTTCTATTTACTCCAGTGTAGCCAGCCTCAGCCACATAATTCACATGCAGAACTATCACCCTTTGAACTAAATGAATTCTGTTATAATGGAGAGCTGAGACTTGAAAAAATTGCTTACAATTGCACATACAAGTGAAAAAGATAGCTAAGTCTAAATTAAGATGTTGGCTATGAGGTTTCCAATAGGACCTTGACATGACTGTTGACCTACTCATGACATGATCGCACCAGTACGGATTTGGAATTCTATTAGTATTACCAGAGGAAAAAAAAGTCAAGGAGTCATCAAGAAAACAAATCTATATCTTCTACTCCATCAGCCAATTACTGTTGTTAAAGTGGAATTAGATGGGTATTGACAATGCGAAGGGGATAAGGATTAAGCAGATGACTGAATATATCGCAAGCACTGGTGGTCATATTTTGGCTTTTTAGCATTGTTTTGCTTTTGCTGCCTAGTTCTTAAAAACTCTAAAACAGGAATGTGCAAAGCAGATTAATGGCTAACATCATGCCTGAAAAAATACAATTTATAATATATTTGCTAATTGGATAGTGCACAAATATTTTCACATAAGAGTCCTATTTCATACCGGCATAGTTTGAATAGCTAAACAAAGACTTAGTAGAAACCTGCATCTGTCTATAAGTACAGGACCACCGGAAAGATAATAAAAGGCTTTAACAAAATTCCTTATCCTACTTTAAGGCAGAAAATTCCCCAATCAAATTTCCAAAACGTTATCTTTTCTTTAAAAGTAAGGATAATAATACAACTCAACTGATTATAAAACCAGACACTTTTACTGGGAGAGGTGGCAGTATACTCTAACACTTAAGAACATGATCTTTGACTCTATGGAAACCCAGTTTCAATTCTGGCCTCTGCCACTTGCTATAGCTTTGTGACCTTGAGGAAATTATTTAGCCTATGTCTTGATTTCCCAATCTTTTAAACTGAGAGTATCCATGTTATATGGTAGTGTGAGTTTAAATGAGCACGCTTGTGTAAAAACTTTGCTTAGTATTTAATTAGTATTAGCTTTAGCTATTATAAAATGTTATCTCTATACATCCATTGAAATCAGGCAGCTATTTTGTCTACAGATAAAATTCAGTTTTATTATATGGTGAATGGAATTTCTTAAGTACTAACAGGTCAAAGTGAAGAAACCCGTAAAAGTATTGGTTATCAATAGCAAAGTCTAAACTATTATATAAAATCTGGCTTTGTTTTATTTATTTATTTATTTAGAGATAAAGTTTTGCTCTTGTCGCCTAGGCCAGAGTGCAATGGCATGATCTTGGCTCACCATAACCTCTGCCTCCTGGGTTCAAGGGATTCTCCTGCCTCAGCCTCCTGAGTAGCTGGAATTATAGGCATGTGCAACCATGCCTGGCTAATTTTATATTTTTAGTAGAGATGGGGTTTCTTCATGTTGGCCAGGCTGATCTGGAACTCCAGACCTCAGGTTATCTGCCCACCTTGGCCTCCCAAAGTGCTGGGATTACAGGTGTGAGCTACCAATGCTGGCCTGGTTTTAACTGCAAACTCTACTTCATCTGGGTGGGGGCGGGGGCGGGGGCAATCACAAAGCACCAGGCAGATTTGACTTAAGGGCAGGAGGAGATTTACCAGTTTAAACTGCAAGTTAATATCACCAAGACACAAAAAGTAGTTTTGTTGTGTTTTAAATAGAAATCTTCCTGTCACTTTTTAAATTTTTAAGACAGGGTCTCGCTCTATTGTCCAGATTTAAGGGCAGTGGCATGATCATAGCTGACTACAGCCTCAAAGACCTCCTGGACCCAAGGGATCCTCCCACCTCAGCCTCCCTAAGTAGTTGGGAATACAGGCACGTGCCACCATGCTCAGCTAATTTTTAAAAAGTTTTTGAAGAGAGAGGTCTCATTATGTTGTCCAGGCAGGTCTCCTGGATTAAAGCGATTCTCCCCCCTCGGTGTCCTAAAGAGCTGGGATTACAGTCATGAGCCTCTGCGCTTGGCCTACCTCTTGATAAGTTCACTAAGTCCTGATTAAGGTTTCTGGTACCACTTTCTGCCTTCTCTTCTTATATTAAAGTTTTTACCCATTTACAAACTATGTTTTACTAATTGAATAGCACTCTCACTTCCCTCTTTTCACACAATGCACTCATTTTGATTTTAAGCATACTTACTACATCTTTTGTCTTTTAAAGTCAACTTTGAATTAATGGCATATCAGGACAGACATATTGGTGCTAGTCTAAAATAGCTATGTAAAAACATAATCCAATGAGTACATCAATAAACTTGGAGTAGCATCACTTGATGAATCAAGACTACCAGAATTTACCTTTTTAGTGTGTGGACATAGAATGACCAATACTCTCCCACATCCCAAAGACTTGAAAACTGGTATTTTGAGGTAGTGAAAATATGCAACGTTTTCACTTATAACATCAAATGTAAATCCTTCATTTAGATGTACACTTTGATACTGTGGTGGATTATTCCTAAATCTTTTCAACCCTTGTTAAATATTTCCAGTGAGTTACGATAATCTTACTTTGCAGTATGATTTTTTAAAAGGTGTAACACACCTAAACACACACACATACAAAGGATACAAAGAAATACAGCTTAGTTTTTCAACATAAATAAAATCCAAACAATGATATATCTTACAATAGTATAAGAATACTTAAAAATACATTGTTTAAAAAAAAACAGTGGCAAAGAATGCCAGGCATCTATAGGGAAAGTGAAGGTTTGCAATGGCAAGTCATTAAAGGGAGCAATCACACAAAAAAGTCAGAGGCAATGGGAATGTGCTATTAAATTTTTAGTCGCATTTTTAAAATAAAATTCTAATCAAGAAAAAAAAGCAGAGATGTCCAAACACGACAAGAGAAAAAAACCTATAACAAATCTAATAAATTTAACTTGCCCTGCCAGATCTTTTTAACTTATCGGAAAATTCCCTTGACTTAATATTGACACAGAGATGTGTAAATCAATACATTCAGAATGAAAGATATATTTTAATTTAAAAATGTTCAAACTGCAGCAGTAAATCTATGCACTTAGCACATAAAAATCATTAAGAGTTTAAATGTTCAGACATTACATTGGGGTTGACCAACACACCTGTAGGTGAATGCCAAATACTAAATTCTGACCACCCAGATATTTGCTCTTTATGTCCGGTATAAGGCAATCTTTACAAAATTTACTGAAAAATACTTATAAATACTAGACAAACAGATTTTCATTGAGAATCCATCAAAGCCTGCAACCAGGGCACCACCTATCTGCTGCTGATAAAATGTCCTACTTTTATATATTATACAACTACAGGCTATTGTGATCTTACCAAATGAAATGAGAAAAATAAAAGAAATGAAGCTACCCTTAAGCTCAGTGATTGTCTATGTGGTCAGAGCCTTTAGCTGGGCCATCCAATATGGCAGCCACTAGATATATGCAGCTGTTAAATTAAGATGTATTCAAAGTATAAAATACACAAAAGATTTTAAAGATTTACTCCAAGTATAAAATATATCATATTTTTTTGCTACAATAACTTCATTGTTATGTACACACATTTTTAGGATAAAAATCAAACAATCTGTTTCACTTAGGAATGTATCATAATTACATAAAAAGTGAGACTTCAACAGACAAGCACAAGAGTTTACTATAGTTTAAATTTATCTCCTTAAATAAATCTTTTTTGATGCATAAATTTAAGTTGGTATATCACATCAGAAATCTAAACCATCTTGAGTTTAAATATATTAGTACTGTCCTCACTTCCCCACCTTCCACAGATGGTGACACAAAGGATGAAACAAAAAATGGGGCAAAGGATGTATATCAGATGATGTACAAAGAATGCATCATTTTCTTTAAACCATCATTAGAAAAGCCTGTTGTATTTCAGAATGAAAAGTGCATTTTGCTGAATATATTAACAGATGCTTTCAACAACATCATTTACTTAAAACTTTGTGTTTCCAAATCAGATATGTAAATGTGATACTAATCAAAATTCTGTTATACATTTATAAACTTGCAGTTCATTAAAACAAACTAAAATGTCAAAAAAAAATTATGACCCTGATCTCTACTAAGCTAACCTTTCAACTTACAAATTTATAAAAAGTTAACAGGGAAACATTTTAGTTCTAAAAACACAAAAGAAATCTGTATCAAACAAGAAGTGCTTATATGTACTGAAGTATATATGATTATAGCAAAAAATTTCTCAATTATCTCAAAATTGAAGCAAAATGAACTGCTTCTCACATTCTACTATAATTTTTCTTTATAATTAGTATACAACATTACCTTTGATAATCTCAGTCCCTTTACTCTTAATCACCCTTCTCCTTTAAAATCTCTCCTTTCCTCAACTGTGTTCTTAAGCTTTGCTATTTACTATGAGTGGGCCCCAGGCCAGCATCATCAGCATCTTCTGGGAGCTTGTTAGAAATGCAGAATCTCAGGCTCCTCCTACTGAATCAGCATTGACGTTTTAAGAAGATTCATTCCCACCAGCCCCCATGATTGGCAGGGAGATTAAATTTAAGCATCTCCACTATACACTTGCTGGAAAGGATTTCTAGCCTCATGGTCTGCGTCTCTTGTCCTTACCCTTTACATGTTTTCATTGGTCCTCAGGTTAACAAGGTTAGAAATCATCTTAAAAACCACTGATTTCAACACCTCCATTTTATAGATACGCAAAGTAGAAATAAACATTAATGCCTAGCACAAGACCTGACAACAAAAGGACCTTAATAAAAGACAAGTTGGAAGACAAAGGCAAGATGAGAGAACCCGAAGCTAAAAGAGGTTAAGGACTTAACACAGTTTCTACAGTTAATTACTTGCAATGGCTAAACAAGAATCTGTGTCCCATGTTGACTCCAAAGTCCAACACTCATTCCAACATACGATGCAAGATAGAGCCAGAGTTTCTGAGTTCCACCTCTCCCAACTTCCCACTGGGATGTATGCAAGAGAGCATGTCCTTGTGAATAGGTGAATGTACACACGTGAAAACCTAGAAACGCCCAGCTCTGGAGCACTTCCCAAGAGAATAGTGTGAAATATTAAAAGTTTATAAATACAACTTATACAAATATGGCATGTATTTTTTTCAGGTTAAAGTCAGTTTTGGCAAGTTTCCTGTACTATACCCTTTGATCCTCTTCTCCTCTACTAAGGAAAAAAAAAAATCTGTGGTCACTGCTAGGTAGGAATCAAGAAGTGAAAAGTAGAAGTAATATGAGACAACTTTCAAACATAGAAACAAGCAGCCTGAATTAGGTCAGGCATTATTACTTGAGCATACCACTGTTCACTCTCCCCTACTTCTTTTCATCTATATCCTTCTTCCTCTTTGTCACCCTCTTCCTGTGCCACTGCCCAGTGCTTCTTTGATTTAACTGTCTCAGAAAAGACAAAGTTGAAAAGTTACTTGTACAATGGTTGCTGCTCTTTGGAAGAAAAGCACTATGTAAATCCTGTAATTATTACAAGTAGTAACTTATAATTCTATAGTATTTTAAAATTTCTACCAGGTATTTTCATATAAATTATCTTAAAGTCATTATAACAGCATGCCACTGTTTTTGATAATAACAGTGATTATAAAAAGATGGTCAATTTTTGGACATGGTAAATCTATTTACGTTTTTTTCAAATAATATCATATTATGAAAGCTGTAAAAAGAGAAAAAGTCCATAGATTAATAACCCCCAAAAAAGAAAAAACAACACAATAATTTTACTTTTAAAAAAGCAAAGAATCCAGTATTAAAGTTGGTATAAAATATTGTAGTAATGCTCCAAAGACAATGCCTTAACATCAAAATATTGTGGCGCTAAATATAATGGATTAAATCATGCCTTATGAAAAGACAAGAAGAAGGTGACAGGTATATAAACAATTCACAGTGAAACTAGCCAGCAGGTCAGTTAACAGAGAGAGCTTTAATGACCTGAATATTTGATTTGATTTCTTACATATCAGTACCTTATGCCTATTTAACATTTGACAATAAAATATAGTTAACTATGACTAAGAGGAGCAACTGAGATTGCAGAGTTCATACCACAAAATAAATATAACTACTGAAATACACCATTCACTGTAAGAATCTGTATTATAGCTAACCTGATTACAAAAGCATTTATTGGAATTTTAGTCTCCCAAACTCCCTCTTAGATAAAAGACAGTAGAAATATGGGTAAATAAAAGACTACTAGTACTTTGTAAATAATTACTGCATGTATTAGATTATTCCTACTAACAGAATAGATTAATTAAACAACACATTAGATGAAGAGAAAAAGAGAATTAAATAACTGGAAGCCAAAATCAAAGATATTATCTGTGATGTGGCACACACACAAAAACAACTAAATGAAAACTAGGAGAAAAGGGCTAAGACAACTGGGTCAGGAGCAGTGGCTCACACCTGTAATCCCAGCACTTTGGGAGGCCGAGGCGGGTGGATCATGAGGTCAAGAGTTTGAATCAGCCTGACCAACATGGTAAAACCCCATTTCTACTAAAAATACAAAAACTAGCCAGATATGGTGGAGCACACCAGTAATCCCAGCTACTCAGGAAGCTGAGGCAAGAGAATTGCTTGAACCCAGGAGGCGGAGGCTGCAGTGAACCAAGATCATGCCACTGCCCTCCAGCCTGGGTGACAAAGCAAGACCCCATCTCAAAAAAATATATAGAAGACTGATAATAAACAAGAAGTAGTATTTGGATAGGGCTGAAATTTTTTTAAAGAACTAATTAAAAATAAGAATTCTCAGACATAAGAAGCATGCACAACATAAAAAAAGCAGGATAAATAAATGTACATCTATATATTGTTGGGAAACTACAGAATATAAAAAATATATATATTTTTTCTTAAAAGCAGCCAGGGAATAAAATAAAATGCATTATTTGCCATTAGTGGAACAGATTTCTCATAGCAATTGTGAATGACCGAAGACAATACAAGAGTATCTTTCAAGCACTGAGAAAAATTATTTAACTCAGAATTATATACCCAAAGAAACTATTATTCATTAAAAAGGGTAAAATACATCTAGTTTCAGATTTAAAAAGGAAATTTATCTGTTTGAGATTTTTCACCAAAAGAATTTCTAAGCATAATGGAAGAAAAATGACCCTGCAAGGAAGGTCTGAAATATAAGATTAAAGGTGAGAAAGAATCTGGTAAACCTTGTAGATCTCAATAAATGCTATACATTAATAATAATGTCTAATTTATAGGTTGACAAATCTAAAATACTGGAAATCAAGAGAATATTTTATGTTCAAAGAGTGTGATCTTTAGGCCTGGGCATGGTGGCTCATGCTGTAACGCTAGCACTTCCAGAGGCCGAAGCAGGCGGATCACTTGAAGTCAGGAGCTTCAAAGCAGCCTGGCCAACACGGTGAAACTTCATCTCTACTAAAAACAATACAAAAAAATTAGCTGAGCATGTTGGTGGGCACCTGTAATCCCAGCTACTTGGGAGACTGAGGCAGGAGAAATGCTTGAACCCAGGAAACAGAGGTTGCAGTGAGGTGAGATAGCACCCCTGCCCTCCCAACTGGGTGACAGAGTGAGACTCCATCTCAAAGAAAACAAAACAACTAAAAACAACTTAATGTTCTAAAGCCCTAGTATTATTTAGGAGTTTAAATATTGACAGCAGATTTTAAAAACTATTAAACACACACAGCAAAATTTCAAAGACATCAGAGGCATGGAAGCAACCAGGGTAGATACCTAGCTTCCAAACTAGTAAAATGAAGGAGAAAATTAGAACAAAAAAGAAAAGAGAGCAACAAGTCAATACGAGAGGAAAAGAAAAGGTAAACTTTTAAAAAGGAAGAAAAATAAAAATATGGAGTTGATATAAATACAAGTCTACATATATCAGAAATCATAATAAATAATCTAAAATCATTAGTTATATGGTAGACAATAACATAGATTTTTAAAAATCCAACCATGTGCTGTTTACAAAAGACATACGTAAAAGAAAAGGACACAGAAAGGTAGGAAAAGTAAAAGAGCGGAAAAAATAATACCAGGAAAATATAAACCAAAGAAAGCTGAGGGCAGACATGTTAATATAATGCATAATAGACCTTGTATGATATGAAAAGCATTATTAAAAATAAAAACTTTAAATTAACCAGGAAGGTTTGATCCACTTCAAACACTATCTTCTTTAATTTTGTCTGTGTTTGGGTACATATTGATATGATAGAATCTTACACTATGTTTTCTTCTATAATTTGCTTTTTTTCTCTCAATGAGACTCATCCATGTTAATGTTTGCAGTTACAGTTCTTTCCACTGCTGAATGCCATGTATGAATATATCCATTATTAATGTATTCTAATATTAACTGGTAAAAAGTGAAACAGGTGACAGGTATAAGAACAGCAACAATGTTTGCAATAGCCAGAAACTTGTAACAATACAAAGACTCACAACACTGCTTAGAGATTGCACAAATATGTAGCCCTAAAGCCATGCATTGCTTAACGCCAAGGATACATTCTGAGAAATGCATCATTTGGCAATGTCACAGTCACACAAACATCATAGCATATGCTTACACAAACCCAGATGGTATAGCCTATTGCTTCCAGGCTACAAACCTCTACAGCATGTTACTGTATTGAACAACATAGGCCACTGTAACACAATGGTAAGTATTTGTGTATCTAAACATATCTAATATAGAAAACGTATTGTAAAAAAATATGACATAAAAGGTTAAAAAACGGTATACCTGTATAAGGCACTTACCATGGATGGAGCTTGCAGCACTGGAAGTCACTCTGGGTGAGTGAGGGAGGGAGAGGTGAGTGAAAGTGAAGGCCTGGGACGCTTCTCTACACTGATGTGGACTTTATCAACATTGTACACTTATGCTACACTAAATTTATTTTAAAGTATCTTCTTTCTTCAATAATGAATTAACCTTGGTTTACTGTAACTTTCAACTTTATAAACATTTAAAATTCTTCACTTTTTCATTCTTGTAATAACATTTAGCTTAAACCATACATTACAGAGCTGTACTACAAAAATAGTTTCTTTATATTCTTGTTATGTAACCTTTCTTCTATTCTTCAATTTTTTTTTTAACTTTTAAAACGTTTCGGTAAAAACAAAGACACAAACACACACATTAGCCTAGTCCTACACAAGGGAGGAATCATCAATATCACTGTCTTCACCTGCACGGCTTGTCTCACCGAAAGGCCTTCAGGGGCAATAACACACATGGAGCTGTCATCTCCTGTGATAACAATGCCTTCTCCTGGAATACCTTTTGATAGACCTGCCTGAGGCTGTTACAGTTACATTTTTGAAGGAGTATACTCTAAAATGATGATTAAAAGTATAGGAAATATATAAGCCCAATATAGTTGTTTAACATCATGATTAAGTGTTACGCACTGTATATACTTGTATGTGTATACTTTGGGAGCACCGTCATTGGTTTACATTAGAATCACCACAAACATGTGAGTTATGTATTGCACTATGAAGTTACAATGCTATGAGGTGACAGGCATTTTTCAACTCCATCATAATCTTATGGGATCACCATTGCAGATGCAGTTCATTCTTGACTGAAACGCTGTTATACAGCACATAATGGGATACACTGTACTATAAAACAAACACAAAGCTAGAAATAAAGACAAGGATATGATTAACATAAAATTCTCAATAGTAGTAACCTCTGGGAGAAGAGGTGATGTAACCTGGAAGTATAACTAAGAGCCTTGGAACTACTGATGGTGTATGTTAGGTACGCAGGCATGTTCTTTAAAGTGAAAATGTAAATATATGTATTATATGCATATATATATATGTACTTTTATATACTATATATACACAGACACGTATAAACACACATCTTATGCATGCTATGTTTCAATTTTTTAAGGTAAAGGCATATTATGAAATTCCCTTTGATTAGATTGTATATATTTTATAATTTAAAAAATGGGGAAGTTCTGCAAGTTTGGATGATTTTCTTACCCTAGGATCAATTTATCTCAGATAACTAGTTAAAAGCAGTAAAGAGATGGAAAACTAAATTACCTGACTCTAAACAGGTTCCCAACAGCATTTCCAAATGACAGTTCTAAAAACTAGTTCTCAAAAAAAAAAAAAAGAGGGTGGAGGGAGGAGTTCCTTTGGGATACATTACAAATCATATTTCTCTATAAAAGTTATACTTAAAAAGCTTTAAAGTCCTAAATTTCAGAAACTTAAATTGCTTTAATTTGGTGTTTCCCAAAAGTGTACTACTGGACACTCCTTTTCCTTTTCCATATCCTACATAATGACTATGTAAAATCCAGGATTAAATTTTTAATAATTAAATCTCAAAGTGTGGACACCTAAGATAGAAAGACACTGGCCAAATTACAGAGGACCTTGAAAGCATAAGCAAACGAGAACCAAAGAAAATTTGTGAACAAGTCCAAACCAGAGCAATAAACAGAACCAGGTGTTAAGAAGATTATGGTAAGAATAATACTCCACTCTGCATGAACAGTAGTGTGAAATTGTGGGGTACGAATCATAAGGCTACTGCCAGAGTCTGGGAACTTAACAAGAAACTGGACTAAAACAGAGGTAGTACACATGGAAAGGCAGGACGCAAATTTCAGCAACGATATAGAAAGATTTTTCTGGATTTGACAACTGACAAAAAGAACTACAATATTTTCAGTACAGTGACTAAAATACATAATTTCTTTAAGTCTTCACAGCCAGCCTATTAGATAGGTATTATGAAAGACTCAAAACTTAATTTCTCCACAAGCACGAAGGTAGTAAATGACGAAGCTATGCATTGAGCATTTCAGCTGAATACCTCAAAAACCAAAAATGCAGTGAACTTATCTTTGGATCCATAGCCCAACACTGTTTCCTTTATAGCAAGAATAAGACTTTAAGATTTCTAGACAGGTGACCAGGAGATAGTGATGTTACCAGTATATAGAAATCAGAGGCGCTAACTTGTCAGTGAAGACTCAGTCTTCAATTCCCTCCCTCCCTTGGTTAACCATCTTTCATATCCTTCCAGGGAATTGAAAAAAACAGATCAATGAAGAAATAAGTTACAATTCTTGCAGAGAACTTAAAAGCTTTTCTCAGAAGCACAGGAAAGACTCCAGTGCAAAAATCAACTAATAGCAATGACCTAATTCTGATACCTGGCCAGCACAGCACCCAATGACGGTGCCTAAGAATACAATGAAGAGTAAATCCACTGGGAAGCTATTTCAATGGGAACAATTTTTTCAAGTACACAGCTGTGTTTTTAAACATTGTTATTATGACTATCAGGATGATCTCACCATTATAAAGGTCTACGTTTCTTTTTTATTATTTAAATGAAGCACTTTACCTATCATAAGGCATCATCCAGTATTGGCATTCTCGGAAAAATTCCAGTCATATAATTAAATGTCCTTTCAAAATGAAATAGAGTAAAAAATAAAATAAATAGTGTACAAATTTTAGCTCAGTAATACTTTCTTTATGGTTCTTTATTCCTTACTCAGTATCATCATTCATGCAAACCAATGTATTTAACTACTGACATAGAACATAGCCTCCTAAAATAATAGATTCTGAAACAGGTAACAGTTAAAACTACTGTCAGCTGACATCAGTGAGAAAATCTACCCTCTTTCCCCAAGGGAGACAACAATTTCATGGAGAGCACAAGTTAAAAAATATCCCACTATTCCACTATGATCATATAAAACATTTTAAACACAAAATATAATTAAGCGTGTAACTAATAACATTTACGCAGTCATCTACTTACATGAACTAGGCTGCACACAACTTTAAAAGGACATGTTTTAGGACACTTTCCTTGAAGGAAGCAAACTGAGCAATTATGAACAGGGCATTACAGCAGAAAGAGGTGAAAAGTGAGCCTTCCAGGTGGGGTCAATCATTTCAAAATCTAAGAAACAAAAGTGACTCACTCCTGTTTGGTGGTATCAGAGGTGGTTTCTTTCATACGTGAAAGAATGGGAGCCCACATGTCATGCCAAGTCACTTAAAATCTCTCAGAGGACCTGAGTGCTATCATGGAACTGTCCAATCTCCATGCATCCCATGGCCTGCCCATCCCTCCTCTACTGCCTCGTGTCATCACTGCCTCTTCCTTATGTTCCCCTCTAGAAGCACATCATGCTGCATCATGACCTAAGTCCTTGCTGGTGCCTTCCCCTCTGCCTAGAGTGGCTACCCTGCTATTCTTCACCTGGATAATGACTACTTCTTTTCCAAGACTGCTCTCAATGTCTATCTCCTAGAAAAGTAATTCCCAGACTGCAGAGACGGTCATCTCACTTGTAAATATGATAAAAATACAAAGAGTATGACACGTTGCTGTCTTTTGGGTCTTTGGTTTGTATTTTATTGTTTAACAAAATCTATACTACATTCTTCTAAAGATCCAATAATTAATTTTATCTAAATCTAAGTTCTAAAAATGGCCCCTAACACATTCGAGGAGATATATTTAAATCTCCAAAGATGAGAAAATAAAGAGTACACATTTTCCAGATCCCAGGGAAAAGAATCATTAAATCCCAAGCACTAGGGTTTTCTTCAGCCAGTTGTCAAGGATCAGAAGGAAAAACAATTGAATGGAATAGGCACTAGACTCAAATTTACTGCTGTATTCCATCTGCTGGAGGCTGCCAATGCAACGGGACAGGGAAAATAACATCTTTACAGTAAAATGCCTGAATTCTCAATAACTATAATAGTGCTTCTGTAACCAACTCTATTTGAAAAGGAGTTAAGGCAAAACTGTGTGTAGCATGTTTTCTAGTGAAAATCCAGAAAGTTTTCACTAGAAGACCAAAGAGAAACTATGGTCTGTACAACGATTTTTTGTTTTTTCTTTTTGGGATGGAGTCTCATTCTGTTGCCCAGGCTGGAGTGCGGTGGCATGATCTTGACTCACCGAAACCTCCACCCCTGGGTTCAAGTAATTCTCCTGCCTCACCCTCCCTAGTAGCTGGGATTACAGGTATGTGCTACCACGCCTGGCTAATTTTTGTATTTTTAGTAGAGACAGGGTTTCACTATGTTGGCCAGGCTGGTCTTTAACTCCCGACCTCACTAGGATTACAGGTGTGAACCTCCACATTCAGCCCTGTACAATGTGTTTTTTAAACCTCCTGCTCGCTAAACAGGAAAACAGCTTAAAATGCAACTGTCTCATTCTCCATATTATACATTAAATTTCACTTACTTATTTAAGCCACCACTTACCCACCTACCTCTACCACCTAAATGTTGCATTAAGTACCTGCAACATGCAATGCTTTTGTCAGATGAAATGATACATCTTTTTACAGAAGATGATATACACAAGGGGGCAGCAGTATTTGACCAGTCAATGTTTTTTTTTCTCCCTTTTACAGCCATCACAGCATCTAATAAAATTTTGAATTCAAATATCTTTAACCAGGAAATGCACTTTCTAGCGTGCTGATACATCCCCTAACACCAAGGTACTTCATACCTGTACATTATCTGCTTGGCCCCTAGAAGGTATTGAGCTTTAGACTCCTGGGGTAAATGAGTGATAATAGTTCCTTTACAGTTGCAAAGTCCTATCACATACACTATTTCTTCTTATCTTTATTATCCCAATCACAGGGATGAGGAACCTGAAGCTCAAAGGGGAGATGTCTTGAAGGTCACAAAGCCAGTAAATCATGGATCTGGGAGAGGTTATTCTGCATCAATTACAGATAATTCGGATATGAAAATGAAAAGGTAAGTAGAAGCACTAGTGGCAGAGGCCTAGAATTGCAGAAAAAAGAATTTATATTTTATTTTGTAAACTAAGGAAAGGCAGTAAACAATTTAAATTAGAAGTCAAAAGGATCGCAAAGGTCATGTAAGAATTTGAGGAGACTTGACAGTGGTAAAAAGGATAGTAGAAAAGTTAACAATTAAACATGGAGAACAGTTAGGCTATGTCAACAGCCAAGAGACTGAAATAGAACATACATACATGTTGAATATGCATATACATGATAAACATATATATATATGAACTTTTGACTTCTAATTTAAAGTGTGTGTGTGTGTGTGTGTCTGTGTGTGTATGTTTGTGTTTGTGTGACTAACAGACTTATTCAAAAACATTTATTTTGCTTTAAACTAGTAAAATTTATTTGGTAATTTTTAAAAGCATAGTTAAAAACATTGACAAAATTTCTGTCTCTAGGATGAATTCACAATCAGTTAGAAAGATTAGTGAGGCAGATGGAGGAGATAGACAGTAGATGAGAAATAACTAAACCCTGGCTAGTCTCTTATTATGTGAGTTACTTATTTTCTCCCAAGCATAACTTCCTCTTTGGAAAGGTGGGTATAACAAAACTGCTGTCCTTCACAAAATCAAGTACTAACCATGCAAAGGTGACAACTGTGACATTACAGTTACAGTTAAAGTCTATATTATTGGCAGTAATAGAGAAAAACACTAAATATTAGCAATACATGAACTGTGTATTAATCAATTCTATAAAATAACTAGAAGAACTCACCAAAAACTATTATGAGTATTTTAAAAGAAAGGCATAAGCATTTTAGTTTATCATTTTTTAATTTAAAGGAATATGATCTGATTTACTTTTCTATTTAATGTGATGGGAAAAAATTAGAAAGTACAAATAAGTCAGATTATTTTTAAAGTTTTTACAGCTAGCCAAATTTATTAAAACCCATAATTTGTTAATGTAGAAATTAATTTGGCTAGTCCAAATGAGTAATAGATTTTATATTAAAGACTTCATACATCAAAAAAATTAAAAAGTTCACAACTTAAAAAAAGAACTATGTTTTGATGAACAAAAAAGACTTGGAATTAATTTCTGATCTTTGCCTTAGAAAACATATCTTTTCTTCACTATGTAGGTAGCCCAAATAATTAATTCTACTCCATCTATTCTGGCTACACAAGTTGTATTTTTTAACTGCTAACTTAATCATATGGCATCTTGTATGATAGTAACTACATAAATTTGCCAATAAGTTACCAGTCTGAGTCAAATTAATGTCACTTTCTATTTTAGAATTTTAATTGATATAACTCAAAAAGTATATGCTTAACACCAAGCCTCAGAACATGCTGATTTCAAACACATTTTTATTAAATTGGTGGGAGGTAGATGGCTTCTCACTTTCATCTTTAAAGTTCATATACTAGCACAGAGGAGGTAAAGGTATATAAAAAAAGGATACCAGTATGACTTCACTATAGAATTAGTGAAAGTATAAAATTAAAATGACAAGAGTCAGTGTTCACCCTATGATACTGAAATAATCTAATTTAAGTAACACGGAAGAGTATTAAGAATGGGAGATGTTCATGAATCATTTATCCAATTTTTAAAACTACATTCTGTACATGTAGTGCGCCTGGAAAACCAAACTGATTTCAAACACTTAGGGTACATTATAAAACAATCTGAATGTGCATATTTAGAGATTAAAAATATATACCTGGAGATTAATAAGAAGACATTTGTGTAAGACATAGAGATAGAATATAGCTTCCTTTTAATGCCACTTTTGGGTTACTGCTGTCAACAGAAAATCAAAGCAGGCTCCCAATCTGATCAATATCTGAAACCTAATTCAAATGGTTATTTCTCTTCTTTGTACCACTTACGTGAAATGATAGTACAACCCCATGTATTTCTGCCCACCCCCAACTTTTGATTCAAAAATGGATCTATGACAACAATCATCTAACAACCTCTGAAGTGCTTGTTTTATGAATCTGGCCCTTAAGAAGTTGCATTGAAAAGTCTTTTAATCTCCTTCTGAAAAGAATTTACAGGACTGCATTTAAGTTCAAGTTCAAGGGTATTAAAATGTACAAAGGAGAGTGAAAAAGGTGCTAGGTTATAGATTTTAACTTCTTAACTAGAAAATTGACTCAAAATAGATTTTCTAATTTACAATGAATCAAAAGAGAAAACATTAGACCATAGCAGAAGTGGCACAAATGTATCAAAAACCAAATGAATAAACATTTGAGGAGATTTATTATTAGAAATTGCAATAAATTTTGGAAAGATGAATTGATTTTAGTTAAAAGGTATAACTGACAATTTATTGGGCGGGAAGATGCATTATTTTCCAATTGTTATCCATCTACAGTAAAACTGATTTGTGTCCTATTGTATTTTATGGAAAAGGAGAGTGCAACTTTCAGTGATTTAGATTAAATGTATTAATCATAACCAAGCACTGTGAACTATATATCTACTATTAAAGAAGATTTTTGACATTTAATTCTGTAGCAATATTTTGGCTCTGTACCACTCTTCCTAAATCCAATTCCTGCTACAGTTGGCAGATTTCTCCCTTTTAAT
This sequence comes from Callithrix jacchus, assembly GCF_049354715.1. NCBI lineage: Eukaryota > Metazoa > Chordata > Mammalia > Primates > Cebidae > Callithrix > Callithrix jacchus. Next base: position 11,558,478 of record NC_133520.1, on the reverse strand, counting down.
TTTATGAGGCTTAAAGTAGCATTTAACCACCCATGCGGTAAATAATGCGGGATTAGAAATATTTAGTGTTTTGTTTCCCTTTCAAGAGTGGTAATCCATCACATCCAAAAATGTTCTCTAAAATTTTTCTATATTTTTGGCAATCTGTAATATATGGTATCATAAAAACCATAAAATTAAATAAAACACATTACATAGCTAGACTAGATCTGCTTTTCTAAAGAACTGCGTTAACCTAAAAAAGCAGCTAAAATTCACTTTCAACCAGAAGCATGAATCCTTATTGTAAAACAGAACAAAATTAAAATTAAAGATTAAGCATTATACTTAATTAGAATCTTTTAATTTTGCTTCTTCAGGTAATGAATCTTAAGGAGTGTGCAAATAATTTCTAGGCAGTTTAACCATTTACTATCTACCTAAACAAGATACCATTTCAAGACAAAGTATTAGACTAATACAGAACAATTATTTAACTTATAGATGCTGTAGGTTCACAGCTAAGTACTCCATAAATGTCAAACTAAATTTTAAACTTAATGTATCATTTGTGCTGCATATCTGTTTCTAACAAATACATTTAACTCATAATTTTTTCATACATGTGAGGCAGAAGGCAAAAATGAATTGATTAGCCTACAGAAGCTAATATTTCTAACTATAATTTAGAACAGATATAAAACATTTTTATATTTAATATGTGAGCTTAAAAATAATTAACTGCTGTTTAAAAAAGTATATTTTATTATTAAATCAAAATAACCAAGAGAAGTAAAACTCACTTTAAACAAAATCAAATTCCAACTTTTAAATTTTAATTTATATGAAATGCTAATTTTTGTTATTAATGATTCCAAATTATTGCAATAATCACACTATAACTGCTTGTGGTACTCTGAGATATATCAAAGTAATAAAGTAACCTGTCAAATGAGTAATTATCTATATTTAATCTATATATAAAACAAATGGCCCAGAAATGAGCAAAGTCAGTAACTCACTTAAGACACAGTGATGCTATATATCCATGGTTAGAAGCTCTAATTTCTTCATACATATTCATATCTTAATTCACTTTTAACAAAATTCATGATTATAACTGTTGTAAAAATAAGTTCATATCCTCATAGTGACTAAATGAAATCAAGGATTATTTGTTAGAAATAAGATAATCTAAAAAGAAAGTGTGTGTGTGTGTGTGTGTGTGTGTGCGCGCGTGCATGCATGTATGTGTGTAAAGGTACCTTTGCCATATATAAAGTGCCTGCTTTGCCCTCCTTGTCCTTCACAGTGCTACACTATAGAGCTGCGAGTTATATATTGGGAGAGATAGGATGAAAGAAAATGCATCTAGTCAGCTAGACAGCTAGCACCTTTAAGGAGCATTCCAAAGGAAAGTAAAGGCATTTCAGTAACAAACATATGATTACAGTAATATGTTAAGGAAAAAGGGTGACTCAGAGGAATCAAGTAATCAATCAAGGAATGAGTTAGATTAATTGGTATTTCCTAAAAACAGTCAATTCCAAAAGTTGAGCAAGCATAGTTTTGAAAAGCTATATGAGGAAGAAGGACTCGTGAAAGGAGAACAGGTCTGATATTAGTATATATGAAAAGGGCTAATGCCAAATATGTGGCTTGAACTAAATTATTTTAATATCATTTACAATTTTAATGAGTAAACTAAGGATTCAATAGTAAAAACCCTTGAATCTTTCCCTAAAAGTGGAACTCGATCAAATTTTGAGACAGGCAACATTGACAAGTTCACAAGTAACATAAGTTTCAAGTCTCAGTGTTTCCAAGAGTTAACATTCAAAGAAGCAACATCACTATAGCTCTAGCTGAAAACATGGAGAAAAGCACATTCTTCTGAGAATTTTAAATTATAACAGAACTGGAGTTCAGAGAAGTGAATGTGATCCTTTTTAAAGAAGGTAATTCTTTGAAAATCTGTTTGTGAGCCCATAAAATGGATCACATAAAGGTGCTCCTTATAGAACATTAACTATTATTCAAATATTTACTGTCATCACTAACCTTTTAAAATATATTTTAAAAAGAAAACTTAACTGACAGGTAACAGAATAATTTAGTTTTTAATAAACTTGAGAAAGAAAAAACTTACATGTCACAGTAGAGACCTTTTAATATACCTTAAATCAAAAGATACCAAAGAATAGGAGAGAAAACATTAATTGAGGCGAAGTGGTAGAAGAAAGAATTGATAGAAAGAAGGACGAGGACTATCTTTAGATGATGAAAAATGATTACATTGAAAACAAAACATATTTACAATTCAAAAGATTTAATTTCATAAACCGAACACAGAATAATGACTTGTCCAGTATATTCATTAAATTGATCAAAATATCTGGCTGAGATATATTATTTAGTGGGCAATTAGGTCTATCCAATTTTTAAAAAATTAATTGGAAATATATATTTTACCCTTACAGGAAATGCTGTATAGCTTGATGGTTAAGTCCTTGGGAAACTGGCAATGGGATAGAGTTAAAATCCTGTGACCTTGAACAAGTCATTTAAGCCATTTGTCCCTCAGTTTCCTGGTCTATAAGATGGAGAGGAGATAATATTGACCTAATTAGGCTTTTTGTGAACATTAAATGATTTGATGTACATAAAAAGATTAGAATAAAACCTGGCAATTAATAAGAGCTCAATAAATGTTAGCTATTATAATGAATAGTAATCAAATATTTCTGCCCTTTTATATTAGTTTAACACAAAATAAAAGCTGATATGAAAAATAATTTAATAATATTCCATAATGAAAGATACTGCCAAATGAATGAAAATAAAAGTATGATTTAGAATCTCTCAAGTTATTTTTTTTAGAGTGTAAAAAGCAAGGTTAAAGCAACAGAAGCTCTATTTGTACAGATAAGTATGGAAGGGACTGGGCATAGGGAAGGACTTTCTACTGAATTTTAAAACCTGTGTATTCATTACTTTTTAAAATAATGAAAATTAAAAGAAAAGGATATTAGCTAGGACTTCCCAGGAAAACACGACAAACTGATCATACATTTATTTCAGCTTCCTCCCAAAACCCCATTAAAATCAACAGAATAAAAAGGTACAACTCCACAAGGACAAAGAGAATAGAAATGAAGATATTAACAGACAAAATATGTCAATAGGCCAGGTGTAATGGCTCACACCTGTAATCCCATCACTTAAGGCCAGGAGTTTGAGACCAGCCTGAACAATATAGCAAGACCCCCTGTCCCTACCCGCCCCCCACCCAAAAAAAGACATTAAAGATTAGCTGGGCATGATGGTTAGTACCTATAGTCCTAGCTACTCAGGAGGCTGAGGCAGAAGGATCACTGGAGCCCAGGAGTTCGAGGCTGCAGTTAGCTATGATGGCACCACTGCACTCTAGCCCGGGCAACAGAGTGAGACTCTTGTCTCAAAAAAAAAAAAAAAAAAAAAGGCAAAATCACAGAATACGAAAATAAAATGAATATGAGGCTGACTGCTCAGCTTCTTCTATGCGCAATAGGGTGGGGAGAGGGTGGCAATAAAAAACAAGCTGATTGAAACACCAGACTCCAGAAAAGTTCACAAATTGGAGGCTCTAGATACCTCAATTCGTGAACAGCCTATTTTTTAAAAAGTTGATCCCCAGATCCCATTTCTCAGCCCATACACTCAAATGTTACAACTTCTCCCCTATATCCCAGTAGAAGCTCAAAACTGATTATATGAAAATGTTAAACTAGAAAGAAGCCATTCCTACAAAGTACAGGATACCTACCCTTTTACTAAAATCCGGAAAATGCAGTGAAAGTCTGCACAATGAATGCTACCTGTCCTTGTTTACAACAAGAATGTTGGCTAGTGGACTCTTTTCTACCCCCACCCCTAAGGACAAAGGCATATCATTCTCTCTACAACTCATCAAAGGGAAATCTCTATGGAAAGCAACACTTACAGATTCCCCAACCAAAATGTCTAGCAAGCCCTGCATCTGCACACTAGGCATCCAATTATCTTTTTAATGTGCTGTCAAATGGAACTGTATATGCTATCATTTCATGAAGCACATAAAAGGACAAATTTAAAACAATGAAAACCTTGGAAACTAACATTTATCAGAAAGAAAGTTATGACTTAAAGTTACACTGGCAATATAACTAGTGGTAGAAAACTACCTACAAAACAGGGTCGTCAGGCACAGTGGCTCACATATGCAACCCCAGCACTTTGGTAGGCTGAGGTGGGAGGATTACTGGAAGGCAGGAGTTTTCGAGACCAGCCTGGCCAACATATTGAAACCCTGTCTCTACTAAAACTACAAAAGAATTAGCTGGGTGTAGTGGTGCATGCCTGTAATCCTAGATACTTAGGAGGCTGAGGCACAAGAATCACGTGAACCTGGGAACTGGAGGTTGCAGCAAGCTGAGATCGCACCACTGCACTTGAGCCTGGGTCACAGACCCAGAATCTTGTCTCAAAAACAAAACGAAAAGCCATAAAGTCATATTCGAAAAATCACCATCAACATTTAAAAAATATTAAACACATACAATATGCTAATAGCTGGACTCCCATCATTGGATACACGTAGTTAAGTAAGCAGATGAGTAACAGTATAAAACACTAGGTTATCCATGAATGAATTGAGTGGCAGAAACAGAGTCATTTCAGATATCACGGTGACCTCCAAAGTGGGAAGAGTTGGAAAGGTTTTGAAGAAAAGGTATAGAATTGAACTGTTACTTGAAGGACATGAAACTAGCAGGAAGAAGTGAGGGGTAAACTTCTTGAACAGAGGTGTGAGGTACATGGATGATATATGAACAGAGTGTGAATAGAGATGTAAAATATATGGATACGGTTGAATATGAGAAGGCTGAAGAAAGGGTGGGGACACTGAGAACACAGCACCACCTGGAAAGGAGTGAAGTATTATAGATCATTGGTGAAGAGTAAAAATAGGAAAGAATAATTCTGAATTTTATTAAGAAGGTAACGGGGCCAGGCACAGTGGCTCACGCCTGTAATCCTAGCACCTGTAAGCCGAGGCAGGCAGATCATCTGAGGTTAGGGGTTCAAGACCAGCCTGACCAACATGGAGAAACCCGATCTCTACTAAAAATACATAATTAGTCAGGTGTGGTAGTGCATGCCTATAATCTCAGCTACTCGGGAGGCTGAGTCAGGAGAATCGCTTGAATCTGGGAGGCAGAGGTTGCAATAAGCTGAGATGGTGCCATTGCACTCTAGCCTGGGCAACAAAAGCAAAACTCCATCTAAAAAAAAGAAGGTAATGGAAACTATTTCTTGGCTCATGAGTGACAGGAGCATAACCACACTTTAGAAATCTTTACTTGGAATTATGTGTGATATGGCTTAGAGGTGGGAAAATAAATAGATCATGGAGGAGGCTATAAAAATGTAAGGCGATGAGATACTATATTTAGGGTAGTGATAGATGAAATTGAAAAGAAGGGGCTGATATGCCAGATAAAGAAATAAGGCTTAGACTCGTCTAGATGTTGCAAGAGTGGAGGCAGACAAAGATAATACAGATAACCAAATGTTAAGTTGAAGGACTAAAACCCACTTAGGATCAATGCTTCCCTTAAAAAATGTTAGGTCTCTGTTTTTGCTTCCCTTTCTCAATTAATTTTCAGTACCCAAACTGTAAGGCACTTGAGGACAAATTTTGTATCCCTATACCCTTGAACAATGAAGACATCATAAGTCTTCATCACATATGCATACAACTAAACCAAAAACTTTATGGCTGAAAACACAATTAGGCAAGACATCAAGTTTCTCAGTCAAATGTAGTATATACTTATTTATTCATCTGACAAATAATATAAAATACTTTTGTGAATTTTTTATAAGTATTTTTGTGAATTGAAAAATTAATTCGTTAAGGATATATAAATGAGATAAAATGAGATGAAATCTAAGTAATAAACATTTAGTTTTTAAAGAACAATTTCTAGATTGAATACTTCAAAATTGATTGAAATATGAAACACACCTCAGAAAAACCAAGTAGACACCATTAAATGTTACTACACAGACACAGGTAACTTAAAGGTAAGCACTCCTGCAAGTTCAGCATTGTATGGACCTGTGATATTTCAATGGTAAACTGTCTATGATCAAATATGAGATTTAAATATGAAGTTCTAAGAGAAGATTAATGGCACAAGTCATTACTCCTTTGGTATGCAAAAAGAAAACAAAACAAAAACACAAACACAAAAACATCATCAAATTGACCTTATTAAGTCCTGGTCAGTGCTTCAGGTACTTGGGATTCAACAACAACAAAAATTTTAGAAGTTTTATTGGTTTAAAACATACATAAATACCTGTTGGCATCTTTGGATTCTCAGAATCCCCTTTCCTGGATGTCAGTCAACAAAATATCTGGTTGGCATTCTCTAACTATAGTCAAGAAAATTCCTATCTATATGATTCCATTATGAACTTTCAGTTCTTCAAACTGACCTTCAGTTGGAGGACTTGCAGGTGACTTCCATATAGAAAGTGCTTGTTAACTATTATTTGGAAGTGTTATGCCCATCAGTGATTTTGAACTTTTCTGATACTAGATATATGACATATCTGAAGGGAAATTAGAAAATTGAATTTTATAGACCATCAGAATAATTCTATCAGCAACAAGAAAGGCAGAAAAACAGAGTAGAAGCTTCCTAGAAAGTAAAATATTTGCAGCATTTGTTTCCCTGATTTTGATTTTTAAAAAATAATAATAATGGGAAGTCTAGCAATGTCATCACCATTTTAAGAGACAACTACAAAAAGGTGTTGCGTCTTGATTCGTGAAGTCAAATGGTTACCAATCAGCAGCCTTAATTTTGAGAGAGCATTTTAAAACGTATTTCAAAGGTTTCTTCGGGTATAAAAGAGAAGAAAAGTTTTTAAATGATAATCATGGTCTAAGAAGTATTTTTAGAAAACCTCACATTTGCAAATCAAGAGATTCATTAAAAAGTCTATAGATTATAAATATATCTCAAAAACAAAAATATAAATCTGAAACAAATCATTTCTTTTCTAATAAAGGAATGACTTAAGAATTTGTATGCAAATACTAAAGTGAGAAAAATAAAAAGCAGAAAGCATGGTATTTCATGCATTTTAAAAAATGTAATAAAAAGGCTAGTTGTATTGCATAATATTTAAGTTGCCATGAAAACAGAAGAGTGAACTGGTAACCTCTGCAGCAAAGTTCTTACATATTAAATATCAGGACATACATTATAATGAAATCTAAAGGGAACATCCAAAATACTATATAAATAATTAGCATCTGCAAACTTTCTTTAAAAAAATTATTCAGAAGTTACAAAGAAACAATAAATGTTTGAGGTGATGGATATCCTAATTAATCTGATTTATTACATATTGCATATGTGTTTCAAAATATCACATTACCCCACAAATACTGTCTCGATTAAAAAAACATAAAGGAAAAAAAAAAAAAAATCAGAAGCATTAGTAGTAAAGCTGTACCTGGTAAACAAAAGTGACTTTTTTGCCATTCCCAGGCCTACCCAGAGTGACATTTAAAAGCTTGGGCAATCTGATCAGGAATCAGGAGAGATGGCTAAAACCTATCCCAACTTCCTGAATGAACAGGTATGAATAATGTACACCCTTGCTCCTTTCCCCAACTGTTATAAGGGCAATAAGAAGAATGGCACTAGATTTGCTAAAAATTTCAGCCTGCAAATCATATTCTCTCCAATCAACTTCATATTCTGTAATTCTCTAACACTTACCCTGCTTAATTTTCTCCATGTCCATTTTTATTTCCTTATTCTCCTCCCAACCTCGGGCAGGTTTATTTTCGTTCATTAAAATGTAAGCTCCAAAGAGATCCTATCTAACTTGTTCATCACTAACACCCGAGGCCCAGCGGTATCTGATACTGGCATTACCTGGTATCAAAAGTCTTTGTTAAACGAGTGGATGCCATGCAAGAGTTGATCAGAATATCAGGTACCATAAAAATGTAAGGGTTTAGTCTCATCCATGGGTCCTACCTACTGTGGAACAGGCATGGATCTTAGTCTCCTGATACAGTCTTAACTTGTAATTACCTAATGTACTCTCCATACTACTGCCCATGTAACCTTTTAAAAAACAAATCTGGTAATTTTTAACCCCTTGGAGATTACAAGGGTTCACATGCATTCCCATGGACCATAACGTCCATAAGTATCTAAACCCTGCCCACATTTTCAGCCCAACCCTCCCTGCTACTACATATCACTCCACACAAGCATATCTTATACCTCAGTAACACTGGATTCACAGTTTCCTGAATATGCCATGCTGTTTGAAAGTTAATCCTTGACCATGCCTTTCTGTCTGTCAATTTCCTTCCCCAATCAGTTAGTAAGCCCTAACTCATTCTAGAAGTCCCAGCTAAAAAGATCATCCTCCTTTAAAAGATTTTCCCAGAGCTTTGCTAAGTTACATGAGAAAGGAGGGGAAAGGAATGTAAGAAATACATAGGATATCATCACAGCTGAACTAAAATAGCAATGTGACAGCTATGAGGCACACTGTAAAACAGGTTGGAGAGATGATGAGGGTCCATAGAGAGCAGGCAGGGAGAAGACAGAGCAAGCAAGCAGACCAGAAGGTGCTAAAACTAGATCGGCAAGAAGGTACTATAGACTACCTGAGAAATATACAAAGGGAAGAAAGGATGAAAATGAGGGTTGGGTTCCAGTGATTCATCTGATAGAAGCAGTAAAACATTTCATTATCATTTTTATTACGGCACACATCTTGATTGTGCTTGCCATTCGAGATACAAAGAGTGCCTGTGAGTATTTCAAAAATAATTCACACTTTGTAACCAGGCATTTCGTAACCAGGAAATGAAGACTACTTAAGAAAGAAAATTTATTTATATTTATTAATATTAGCAACATGACAGAAATATGAAAAACTTCCAAATTGTATTAATTTTGGCTTGTGAAAGGAAGAACATGTAATAAACTGTTTAAGTTGTAGACATTAATGAATATTATAGATATGTTAATAAGATTAAATTAATGAAAAAAATATATATGAAAATATCACATAGAAAAGTGTCTGGCACATAGTAAGCATCATCGTGTCTGTTATAATTACTAAATTACTAACATTCACTTTGCAAGGTTCCAGATTTCCAAAGTATCACAAACCCAAATGACAATGACATCTATAAAGTCATACCAGTTCAAAGACTAAGCTATCATAGAAGCAAGAACCAATATTTTAAATATATGAAAAATAGATGTTGTCAATTTTGGTAACACTGAAATACCAAGATTGAACACCAGTTTATACAATTTTTCCTAAAGGGTTTCTAAGGCTAAATATGGAGAATAAAATGAACATTAAAATACTGCTGATTGAAGAAAAGCAAAGCACACTGCCATGTGTGTACCTACGCAACTGTCTTGCATGCTCTGCTCATGTACCCCAAAACCTATAATCCAATAAAAAATTAAAAAAAAAAAAAAAAAATACTGCTGATTGAATAAATATACTGTATCTGTACTATTTAAGTTTGTAAATATCTGCTCTTTTAATAAAGCATAATAAAAGAATACCAAAATAAACAGATATCATTTAATAGAACCAAATGAAAAATTAATCAAATCATATTTTAAAATAATTACAGATATTAAATTTCTCTGATATAGAATACATAGTTGTAAATGACATCAAAATGGAGAATTTTTTTTTTTGAGACAAAGTCTCACTCTGTCACCCAGGCTGGAGTGCAGTGGCATGATCTCAGCTCACTGCAACCTCCACCACTCAAATTCAAGCGATTCTCCTCCCTCAGCCCCCCGAGTAGCTGGGATTATAAGCACATATCACCATGCTCGGCTAATGTTTGTATTTGTAGTAGAGATGGGGTTTCACCATGTTAGCCAGGCTGGTCTCAAACTCCTGACCTTAGGTGATCCGTCTGCCTCAGCCTCCCAAAGTGCTGTGATTATAGGTATTAGCCACCATGTCCTAGACCAAAATAGAGAATTTTTAAATAAAAGAGACAGTATCAAAATGTATTTTGTAAAAGAAATATTTATTATAATTCTATTAAGTTGTACTTTTCTAAGATACAGAATCAATTTATCTCAAAATAAGTTATTTTAAAAAGTGTCAGTTTCTGGCTAGGCATGGTGGCTGACACCTGTAATCCTAGATTATACACGATATATATTTAAAATATAACAACAGTTCAAAAATACTTTCTTCTTGTATTCTACAAAGTACCCCAAAATTCCTTAAGGATATAAACATATATCAGTTCATAGGGCTTAAAATAAAGCATTTCGCTAGTAAATTTCACTCAAAAATTGTTAGATAATTAGTCATGGTCAAATTACAGTTGAGGACATAGGCTGTGTGCATTTTTAAAAATCATTTTAGAGTTGCTTTCCATGATAAAAGTTTTCCTTTCTCTTAGACTATGAAGTTCCCTTATGTAAATTAACTTCATTTTAAATGGCCCTTCTGGCTGAGTGTGGTGGCTCAAGCCTGTAATCTCAGTATTTTAGGAGGCTGGGGCCAGTAGATCATCTGAGGTCAGGAGTTTGAGACCACCCTGGAACATGGTGAAATCCCACCTCTACTAAAAATACAAAAATTAGTTGGGTGTGGTAGTGGGTGCCTGTAGTCCCAGCTACTGGGGAGGCTGTGGCAAAAGAAATCACTTGACCTCGGGAGGCAGAGGTTGCAGTGAGCCGAGATTGTGCCACTACACTCCAGCCTGGGGAACTGAGCTAGATTCCGTCTCAAAAAAAAAAAAAAAAAAAAAATTAAATGGCCCTACTGTTGTAAAAGGCTATAAAGAAGACTAAATATTCCTACTCTAGTTTCTTAAGAAACAATAAAAGTTGAGCAAGACATACAGAGTAAATCATTACGGTATGATTATCATTAACAAAATGCCACTCATGTAATCCTGATTTTCTATGACTTCACAGAAAAAAATACATACAGTATTCTTTTTCTCCTATAGAATGAACTGACTCAAGATTCTGAAAAAATGCAAATGATTGTGTTCAGGGTTTTTGTACAGTGAATGTAAACAGTATGCTTATTTGTACAGCATGATAAACTGATTAAGAGCTAACGTCCACATTTGTTTCAGATTTTTGAGCTTGATAAACATATATAAATAAAAAGTCAATTAAATCAGATTCATTTTCTTTGGCAGAATAACCATCAATACCACCACCAATGTATTCTTATTCCAACCATACAGAAAAGTAGACTGAGGGAATTCTAACATTTTTAAATAAATTCCTATAACTCTTACGTAAAATTTCCATGTAATACTCATGTTGTCATCCAACAATGTATTTTAAGCTGAGTCATTTATTTCCTGATCTTTCAAAAGACTGCAAAATTTGAATGCTAATTTTCAGTAGACCAATGTAACACCTGTTGAAAGACCATTAATTCAAATCAAAAAAGAATTTTAAAAAGCTCTGACCTACAAAAAACACTGACTTTTTAGGACGCATAGGAATAGGATATATCTTAGCTAACTGGAATGCGATGCTTACGTTAAGGTTACTTGGATGCACTTTATAGGTACTATATCCCAAAACAGATTCTGCCATCATTATTCTGAGAAATATTATTCTGAATTAAGCTTAATGAACAAATTATGGAAATATAAGAGATTTGGGCTGAATATCCCTTGAAATTAATTATCATTTGCTTCATTCTCCTAAATGTAGGGAATAAGAGATGCTAGTTAGCTGAGTTTTAACAAATTGGTACTTTACTAGGATAGTAATTCCTCTCAGCATAAAAATCTCAGGACTCTGGTTGCATGCATGCATATGAGCATAATTAATTTTAAAAATCAGGTAGATCAAGTAGATCAGGACCCAAATCTCCTGAACAGTATAGGTTCAGGAATACCTATTAGACCTTCTCCCTGCATCGTTTAAGCTACTCATTTGTAGCTATTAATTGTAGAAATGAATAGTTTAAATGATGGGGGGAGAAGGTCTATGCGGTCTGTGATCAGGATAAGAGTTTAGAGAAGTTTCCCAGTTTGCAATTAAGTTTTAAGATTTAGTGGAGTGGCTGTCAATCTAAAATTTATTTGCAACTATGAGTCACAGATCATATTAAAGACAGAGGCCAGCTCAAATATAAATAAGGTATAAAAGAAACATAAAAGAATGCCATATAAAGTACTTTAAATATTAAATGTACAGGCAAATTATGTATAAAATATGAACAGGCCAGTTGTGGTGGCTCACACCTGTAATCCCAACACTTTGGGAGGCTGAGGAGGGAGGATCACTTGAGCCCAGGAGTTTGAGACTAGCTTCAACAACATGGCAAAACCCATCTCTACTAAAAATATAAAAATTAGCCATACATGTTTGCAAATGGCTGTAGACCCTGCTACTAGGGAGGCTGAAGTAGGAACATCCCTTGAGCTTGGGAGGTCGAGGCTGCAGTGAGCCTTGATTGTGCCACTGCACTCCCACCTGGGTGACAGAGTGAGACCCATCTCAAAAAAAAGAAAAAAGAAAAACCAGAAAAGTTTAAGGTCCAAAATTCTACACTTTGGCTCATAATACAAATGTTCTCTAAGTCCCAGCTATAGTGTTTTATATATCTAACAATTTTAACTATCATTTATTTAATATATATTATGCACCAGAGATAGTGCTGGGTCCATATTATGTACACATAATCTCATTTTAAGAACCTGATGACACTTATGCAAAAGTAAGCGTTGTCAGTGTTTAACAAAAGGAAGGAAGGAGGTTCAAAATGTAACTACAACTAAAAAGAAGAACCAGAGTGTGGATTCACAAAGATCTGACTTCAAAATCTAGAAATTTTCTACAATACCACTTTGCTCTCTATAAAACTAAATAGAGTCAATCTCCTTCCCATTGTGGATTCCATATTTGCAAATATGCCTACTTGCTAAAATTTATTTGTAACCCCAAAATGTAGTCATTCAGTGACATGTGCAGAGCAGTGAAAAATGTGACGTGAGTTACCTGATACACATGTGCATTCCTAACACAGGTTAACGAGGTGACTTTCTTCCTAATTGTTTAAGCTATCATACTGTAAACACATGTCATATTTGTAATCTAAATTAGTAACAGATTGTGTTTGTATTTCTGTGATTTTTGTGGGTGATTATTCTGTTTTAAATAGCCCCAAGAAGAGTGCTGAGAAGTGCTGTCTACTGCTTCTAAGTGCAAGAAGACTGAGATGTGCCTTATAGAGAAAACACTTGACAGATAATCTTTGTTCAGAAATAAGTTACAGTGCTATCGGCCATGAGTTCAATGTTAATACGTCAACAATATATACTAAATGTCTTTAAACACAAACATACACAAGACAAGGTTATCTACTGATCAGCTGGTGAAAATGTTATGACCAGAGGCTCATAGGAACCTAACCCTGTCTTTCCCTTAGGAGCCATGATTCAGTATTCTCGAATTCAGTGTTTACAGCAAAATGGCAAAGAGTGAGAATCAACTCTAATACAATGGAAAACTTTCCCCCCAAAAAATGTTTAGATTGATATTTCAGTAGAAGATTCTCCTTCTGTCATTTCCTTCAAAGATATTACATCATTATACTTGTGCAGTCATCACTCATTTGCTTAAGGAATATTTTGTTGGCATTCTGTTTAATGGGTTGCAACTCCATGTGCTTGACTTTGCTCAGAAAATTAATCTCTCTTAAAAGCAATCTGGCTTTCCAGTGTGAAAGTCTAAGGCAATTAAATTTCACTTCTTACTACCAGATGTCATGAGTACTGTGTAAAGATGACTGTTTTGTGAGATTATGATTTTTAAAACTAGATATTACAGTTATATGTAATATAAATAACATAAGCAAGAGCAACAACAAAAACTTAGCAAAGGAAATCAGAGAAATATCAGCACAAATTGGAACTCTTACCTTTCTTGCCCAAGTCAGAGATTTTATTGAAAAAAAAAAAAATTACAGTACTTAAAAATCCAAACAAGGACAATTCAGGGTTGAAAGAAAGAAAACCCGAAGGAGTCTATTATCTTCAGTAAAATTTTAAATACAAAAAACATAGACCAGAAAAACAGTTTATGGCCTAATGCACTAGTTCCATGATAAACACACATATATAGTATATCTCCATCAAGTGGAAACTTAATCACCTTTTTACAATTTAGAGAGGGAAGGCAGCTTTTAGTATGGTTAAGCCATGTATCATCAATACCATGAAGCTAGCCTATCAGTTGTAATAGCTTCTATAAAATACCACAGTGAGATTGCAATAAGCCTAGAAAATGGGCTACAAATCCCAGCTATGCTCAAGCAAGCAGTGAACCAAAAATAAAAATAGGTAAAACTGAACCAAGAACTAGATAGCATTCATCGAGATTCATGATTGATAAGGCAAAGTTCATAGGCTAAGGTTGTAAAGTGACTTATTCAGATCTAAAAGACAATCATACAAAATAAAACAAAAGCATTTATGTAATTCAGAAAAAAACATGAATTTTCACTCCAAAGACATAGCACAGAAAAGCTTACTTACAATTACCAACACCACACTATTGTACCTTTAAATATCACTTTAAATATGCAAAGGTGAAGAGACTCAAAGTTGCATTTTATCATTTTTAATCTCTCCATATTAGACAAGCAGTCTAAAAGGAGATGTCACACATTCCTGCTTCATGCATTTGCTGAAATAGTCCAGACTTTAAAAATTTTAGGTAAAGAGAATGGCAACTTAAAGTTTCCTTTCCAATCATATTTAAGTTAAATGCTGAATTAACAATTAATCCATACAATAATATAAAAATACACATATTAAATCACATTGTTTTTCATTATTGAAGCTTAATAAAAATATCATTTTAATATAACCATTTTGAAGAACTCAAATGGTCTGAACTTACTATAGTGTCTAAATTATACCATCAACAGAAACATTACATTTCCCCCCGCTTGGTGAAAATGAGCTCATGCAAGTATTTCTGACACTCACAGTGACACATATGGTCTGCCATTCTAAAGATGTACAAGCAGCTCTCACTTTTAAACATGATGATATGATTCAGAATCACACAGTATTTGTTAAAAATACCAGCTTTCACATGTTTCATTAAGCTCTAAACCAAAATAATAATTTTCATGTGTTTCAGGTATCAGACAAAGCAGATAATTTAAAAGGTAAATGATTCTACTAGTGCAGACTAGTTATCACTGTGGCTAATTTAGAAAGAGGATGATTTTTGCAGTACAATGAAAACTATACTATAAAATACAATGAGTTTGCAATACAGAGCAGATTACCCAAGTAGAAAGTAAGCTGAACAAAATACAAACTCCAGCAAAGATTATCAACCTTACCTACTACTCATCATAGCCCTTGTTAAAATACCCTGAGTAAAATGCAAATATTTTAAATAACGCTGGTTATATAAGACTTCTCTAAAAATGAACCATAAATGTCAATGCATCACGATTTTTATTTACAACAGTCAGATATGAAAAATTAATTCTTAATCAGTCACAATATAAACATTAAGGAATACTTGTTAGATTGGGAAGTTTTAAATTTCTAGCTTTGTTAGCATTTTGGCAAAGCAAGTATACATAAATAGATTCAATGTAAAAAAAATCATAAAAGAGAAAAATATATAAAATGTACAGTAGTTTCTATCCACCCTGGGCCAACCTAAATGCCTAGAAAGCCTCCCCAGTCAGGTTCACTTCTGACTAAAAGGAAGAATACCAGTCCTCCAGCAAAAACAGCCCCATCTTTTCATCAAAGAGGCTCTCACTTCAGTGATATTCCTCCAGGGAAGAGGACAGGAGCCAGGTTCCCTCGAATGTCATTCCCCAGATGTTCAAAACGTAACTAATTTATTAGCATTAGAAGATTTGGTTTATAGGGGAATCTCACTGGTCCAGTTTGTAGCCTACAAAAAAATGGATTATTTTTAAGTATAACATTAGAATATGAATAAAGGATGAGGATGTGGCTTTTTATTCCATAGAAATGGAAACATTTCGAAACATGACAATTACACAAAAAAAGTATGCCTACCATTGAAGTTGGAGTCCCTCCAGATTTTTTAATATTCTTTGAAGACATTCCATGAAGGCGACTGAGTCTAGCTTGGAAACCTGGAAAATCAAAGTACTCAATTTAGAAGATTCTATGATCGCTGGAGCATAGAAGATGATCTATCAATAGAGAATGAAAAGTTAGTTGGTAGTGGCGGTGAATGCCATGAATATTATTGGGGAAAATGCAAAACTCACACTTTAAAAAAATTGAAGCAATGCCTTGCAAAGTACTAATGCAGTCAGCACTTAACTATCCAGTGTTTGAACACTAGAGTAATAAATATCCAGGCCATTTCTTTTGTTCCAATTCACATTCCTATCATTTCAACATTTTCTCCATGAGCCTAGCAAGAAAGCAAGTCAATTTTTCTACTAATTTGGAAGCATGATAAATGTAGTAGCTGTATTAGCGGCCAATATGTTTCTTTCCAGTGTCTTGTGTTTACATTCTCTAATTTCCACTTCATCTTATCCTCTCTAAATGAATATTCCTAGATTGACCTTAAACCCATTGTATCTACCCAGGAGCCAGAGCTACTGACCTCTTCTGCTTGGATGCGACATAAGGGGAAAAGAACCAGTTAAGATACTTTCAAAGACAGGATCTGGTAAATTTTTGTCTAGCTCAGTAGGATCTTCCTTTTCCCACCAGGGCACAACTCCAGTGATACCACATGCTCCACCTGACTCCTTTTCGTAGAACCAGTCACTCTGTTCGTCATCACCTGTGCAAATACAAGAAACCCCCACCACCAAAGATTCAGTTTTATCATCCAGTTACACATTAGTGTTGTCAGGTAGTAAAAAATACAAGATGGCAGTTAAATTTGAAATTAAGATCAATGACTAACTTTTACTACAAATATATAGTATTTGCACTAAATTTTTAGTGTAAGTATGTCTAAGTACTGCATGGGAAATACGTGTTCTAAAAAATTGTGTGTTATTTACCTAAAATTTAAATCGGGGATCCTATGTTTTGACAATTGCATATATAATTTATAAGAAAAACTTTTTATTTTATAACACAGCTTCACTTAAGAAATGTTCTCTTAAGACTGTAAGAACTCCATCAACAAAAACGCAAAGTATTATGTTTTAGAACCAATTTTAAAACATGAAAAACAATAATTAACTGGTTAATCCTTTGGCAAAATCTATTGGAAAATCCACTTAAGTTACTACCCCTTCCACATTAAGAAAAAACAAACCTTAATCTGCTCCCGGGAATTAAAAAGTATTAAAACTGTGGAACCCTTTCTTTGCAGCCGATATGGGTACATAATTAGCTTAATTGCATGATTTGTATGGCGTGTAAAAGGGGAAACAATGATGAACAGATGTGACTAAATGAAATTAATCCAATTAAGCTCATTAAGAAATAGTTTTGAAAAAGTTGATTTTAAATGAAAAGTGACAATACCTTAGAGTTTATGAAGAAACTAAATTGAATAAGAGATATTTTTGCCCAGCACTATCCAGTAATTCTGACTTTTTGGAACATACATGAGTGTAACCATGGAACAATAAATGATCAATTGAAAATTCAGTTTGAAATGTGTCATCAGTGAGAATCAGTATTTTGTTTTTTGAAAAAAAAAGTAGTTATGAAGAGCTGTATAAAGAGACAAAAATACAAAAGACGGGTGGCTTTTAAAAGAAAGAGAGATAGGCCAGGCATGATGGCTCATGGGTATAATCCCAGTGCTTTGAGAGGCCAGAGTGGGAGGATCACTTGAGATCAGGAGTTCCATATGAACTTGGGCAAGATAGTGAGACCCTGTTTCTACAAAAAGATTAGAAATTAGCCGGGCATGGTGACATGCACCTGTAGTCCTAGCTACGGGAGTCTGAGGCAGGAGGACCCCTTGAGACCAGCAGTTTGAGGTTACAGTGAGCTATGATCGCACCACGGCACTCCAGCCTGGACGACAGGGTGAGACCTTGTCTTAAAAACAAAAAAGAGAAAAGAAAAGAAAAACAGAAAGACACAAATAGCATTTTGAAGATGATCTGAAATTCATTAAAGTATCCTCCCCTTGATTATAAAAAGCCACCACTAATTCTGGTTTCTAAGAGAGTCAGCACAATTGTCATAAACTTCTTTTGTTTAGAGAAAGATAATTTCTGATTTCTAAAATATCTTACAACAAACATATTTAAAGGAAAACTGAAAATACTCTTAAGCTTCAGTTGAAAATAATTTTATGAGAAACAACTAAATTTCAACTAAGAAGGAATGGAAAATTAAAGGCATTTCAAAAACTAGAGTCACTAGAGCTTGTTTCTACTGGGAAATTAATTTAAAAAATAATTTTTCAAAAAACACAATTAACAGTACTTAGAGATCAGGACTTTTACTGAGCTTTATATTAAAAATATACAGATCAGGTTTCAGAATAAGAAAAAACCAGTCCTCACTTGAAACTGACTACCATATATCTGAATTCCAACATTATTATAGAAAAATAAAAAATTTTTTTGATGTGATACACAACTTTATTCTTCAATAGGGAAATCAAATAGTCACTGAATAAGAACTTCCTGTGAAGTCAGACAGACCAATTAGAATTCCTGTGTTCTCTGGTATCAGGAAAGTTACTTCAACTCTATTAGCGTCAGTATCTTCATTTAAAAAAAATTGGGAATCTCAAAGGGATTGTTAAGAATTAATTAAGAACTTAAAGGCAAGAAAAGCGCTTAGCAATGTGAAATATAGTAAGTTTACAATCAATGCTAGCATAGCATTCTAAGCCCTTCCACACTTATCCAAGATTGACAGCCTTGTCAAGGTTGTTTTTTTACTTTTTTCATTTCATTACCAATATCAACATTTATAATACAATCTTGAGTAAAGACCTGTATTTTAATGAGAATTTAAGTATATTATCAAGGTAGTTCACTTTCCCATTTAGCCCGAGCATTTTAACGTATTTCAGCAAAGTCTCGACTTTAAAGCCTATGGTCTTTCAAATAGTTATGTACCTATTTATCTAGGACAAATAGTTTACAAATAGGCAAAAAAGAATGATCACTTCATTTACATTTACTGTGCTGCCAAGAGGATGAGCAGACTAAGGAAAAAAGTGTACGCGGCAATTACTTTGTCCTTTTTTATAACATCATTAAATAAATTTTTAATTTAAAATTTTTATTAGTTTTTTTCACTTGTAACTTACTGTCTTCCTCCAATGTGTTCTTAAGGAAGAGAACATTTGTGATAGGTATTTGTATATATTAATTGCATGATTTGTTTGGAGTATAAAAGGGGAAACAATTCAGAGCAGATGCGACTAAATGAAATTAATCCTATTAAGGATTAATCCTGTCCCCTTATGAAGGTTTTCTTATTTTTCATAGCTTCAAAATACTGCCATGTTAAAGACTGAAGCTTCCAGAAGTTTCAAAGATGGAAAACATATACGATGTAAGACATTTCTGTTTAACAGTTTACATTATTGAATTCATAAAAATCATCTAATTACTTACAAACTGGATAGAATGAATAAATGTCACAGCTGAATAAAAATGACAAATGACTTGCAAATCCACCTTTATGAATGCTTAAACAGTTTTAAGTACAGTTGGAATTAGGTAGAGAATGAGAACCAGTTTCTTTCAAACTTGCTAAATGAGAGAAAATCAAAAAGGTACGTAAAGCTTTCTCAAACAAGATAATCCTCCCTTAATATTATTAGCTCCACATACTAGCTTTTGGAGATAACCAATTACTTTAGGTCATGAAGACAGGACACCTTCCACAGCATATAAAAAACCAGCTGCAATACTAAATTCTAGTGCACTAAGTAATGGGTGTAAGGTAAACGGATTGCAGTCATCAACTCATGAAATAACCAGTAATAAACACAACTTTAGAATGAAGAAGTTTTTCCAAAGAGAGAAGAAAAATATCATTTCAGTACCTTGTCTTCCCTCATCATTGGTAAACAATCCAGCATCAGTGCTGCTGAGACTGCTGGAATCACTGTAATAACGAAAAAGAAAGAAACAGATCAAAAGAACAATTGATCTTTCAGTCGTAAAATTTTAAAGAGACATGGCAGCTCAGAGATGGAACTTAAGCCTGACAAAGATCTGAAAGAAAAGAAGATGATTCTTTTTAATCAAACAGCAAATATCCTGTTTCCATTAACTACAGAGCATATTATTTTTGGCACATAAAACCACAGGAATCTAATGGGACCCTGACAGTAAGCCAGATGTGACTGCAACGAGGTGCTGACACAATTGATGCATTTTATTACGTGCTTTCATCAAATGCTCACTGCTCCTTTCTTATGCCATGCAATTCAGCTTGAGCCTGGAACACACTGCTCAATAAAACGGGAAAGTTTCAATCAAAAGCAGGCTAAGCCTTTCTTCAGCACATGAAATACAAGGGACTAGGATGAGATTACTTTCCATAACCACATTTGCAAATATTCTGAAAAAGACATTACTTAAGAATTCACAACAGCTCTATTAGTTTGCAAAGAAGAAAAAAGTTTAAAACAGTGATAACGCATTATATCTGTTAAGGTCACTTTTAAGCAAAAAAAAAAAAAAAATGAATATTACAAATATTAAGGAAGGAGTATCCAAAAATAACACAGGTTCTCACTGCTTCCACAGAAGGCCCAGAGTCAAATTTAACATACAAATAAAAGAAACAGCAGATATTTCAATGACATAAACAAATTGTTAATATTAGTTCTAACAGAAGTAATGCTTATATAATTGTCTAGTTTAAAATACCAGGAGAACAAGGTCATATAATGAGAGGCTTAGCTTTTAAAGAAAATTGAGTGATGTTCTTTGAAAATTCTCATGTATTTCATTTTTATTGTAATTCTTAATTTTAACCAATCAGGAAATCATCCCTTTTTTAAATTAAAATACTTATTCCATTAATATGTAGAACTACATAACCTTATTTTTTAAAAAGGCATCCTAACTTGTTTTAAAGTATCTAAATTGAGAAGTTTAGGATTAAAATTATAGATGAACTAAATCCACATACATTTTCTGAATATAATTTGTTTTTGTTCCATTTTTTAAAAGCTAAATATTAATGAATATGGGAATTTGTTAAGAGGCACATTTTTCTAAGGAGTTCTGAATTTAGACCTCTTTCTAGCTTTCTTCCAAATTAGCTGCATGTATGAAGCTCCCTATGTTGAAAAAAATATTTTCTAAGCGCATCACAACCAAATTTTCTTATTTACAAATGTATGTGCTCTTCTCTGCACCATAGTGTGAGATTATTAAAATCACCTCACAATCTTTATCTTGCTGACATTTTGCTGTCTAAACTATTACTGATACTTTCCTTTTTCCTGTGTGCCCCCATTAATACAACTCAAATGAAGGGCCTCATATGCCTCAGGTCACATTTCCTTTTCTGAAACCCTTGAGGCAAATGTATTTAAAATTCTGAATTATTCAAATTTTAGCAAGGTATATTCTAAACTGCCTCAGAGGAGTCTGGGATAGTACTCCATTAACCACATTAATATATTTTTTCAATGAAATGAAAAAATAACCACTTTAAGTGCAAGTCAAATTAAATCTGGCCACAAATGAATTTGTTTTTCATAGCTTTTCAGAGTTCAGATTTGCAGACAATGCATTATGAATTGATGTGCTTTTTTATGGACCTCGATCTCCTAATCTGAATTCAGATTTACTCTTCTCTAATCTATTCTCATATACCCAGGTTCATCTTTTCAAAATAAAACAAGTTGACTAAAAATAATGTGATATTCTGATACGAAAAAAGGACATTAAAAGCAAAGGAAATTCTAATAAACTATGAACTTTACTTACAAATGTATCAATTTTTGTTTCATTAATTGTGAGAGAGGAACTATAGTAATATAGGATATTAACAATAGGGGAAAGTGGATTTGGGGTATACAGAAATGTGATATACATGAACTCTCTGAGCTATCTTTACCACTTTTCTGTAAATTTATATCTATTCCAAAGAAAGTAGTTGATAAAGTATGCACACACACATACACACACGTGTACCCTATAGGACAGTCTTCTTTTTTTTTTTGAGACGGAGTTTCGCTCTTGCTACCCAGGCTGGAGTGCAATGGCGCGATCTCGGCTCACCGCAACCTCCGCCTCCTGGGTTCAGGCAATTCTCCTGCCTCAGCCTCCCGAGTAGCTGGGATTACAGGCACGCATCACCACGCCCAGCTAATTTTTTGTATTTTTAGTAGAGACGGGGTTTCACCATGTTGACCAGGATGGTCTCGATCTCTTGACCTCGTGATCCACCCGCCTCGGCCTCCCAAAGTGCTGGGATTACAGGCTTGGGCCATCGCGCCCGGCCATAGGCCATAGGGCAGTCTTCTATTAAAAATCTAGGGCCGGGCGCGGTGGCTCAAGCCTGTAATCCCAGCACTTTGGGAGGCCGAGGCGGGTGGATCACGAGGTCAAGAGATCAGACCATCTTGGTCAACATGGTGAAACCCCGTCTCTACTAATAATACAAAAAATTAGCTGGGCGTGGTGGTGCGTGCCTGTAATCCCAGCTACTCGGGAGGCTGAGGCAGGAGAATCGCCTGAACCCAGGAGGCGGAGGTTGCGGTGAGCCGAGATCGCGCCATTGCACTCCAGCCTGGGTAGCAAGAGCGAAACTCCGTCTCAAAAAAAAAAAAATCTAAAATTACTTCCTCAGCACTTGCTGAATAAAATTTAGATTTCAAGACTTTCTATGGATAGGCCCCATCTAAATTCTTCTCATTCCCATCTCTGGTCCTTTTGTTTATGTTCTTTTCCCAGTGGTATGCCTATCTCCACTCTCTTCCCTCTTCACCTGCCCTGTCTCTTAAAGATACTAAGGAAATCAGAATAACCCTCTCCTCCAGTTCTTAGTCCTTAATGATCCTCGTCCTACTTTGAGGTACTCTGGCATATATGTATACAACATGTTTCTGTATTTACATTTCACCTCATTGATATCTAGCAAGTTGCTCCATGTACATTATGTACGTGTTTCTATGTACAATAAATCTGAAAAAAAAACTTAAATAGAAGCAAGGCTTTTTATTTTCAGCAGCTGACAGTCGTTATACCCTTTCCTTGGAGATCCACCTTTTTGGAGTGAATTTTATAACACCACTGTGTTTGGATGAGAATATATTCCATACATGCTGGATGAACAAATATATGTACACTAATACCAATCACTTACCCCAATTTGTTCAATTCCTATATTTTCAGTAGAGTCCTCTTTCTTATTCATCCTCCCAAATACAGTCAGTCAACTTCCCACTGATTTGAATTATTAAAAGTGGTCTCAAATACTTATTTCCCTCTGCTATCATAGCCATAATTCATCTCCCACTTAAGCACCGACTGGAGGTCAAAGGTAAACAAAATACAGCTGTAAAGATCACACTATCTCGGTAAAATGTAAATCAACTTGAGTTTCTTCACTCCTAAAAATTCTTCACTGATCCCATTGACTATGATAAAATCCAAACTATTTGCCATAGCACATAGACCTTTGAAAAATGCTTTTTTGCTGTAATTCTGATCGCATTTTATTTCTTCCCCAAACAGACCACTTTCATTTCAATATTCATGCCTTTGCACAAGCTGTTCATTCCCTACCTATGAATGCCATTTCCCTCTCGACTCCTTCCATTCCTGAACAAGACTTAGTGCTTGCTTTAAAGCAAAGCTCCTCTAGGAAGTCTTCCCTCACTAGTACTTTCCATTCAGCACATTTCATTTTCATTATTTGCTTGTCTCGCTATTCCACACTATGCAGCTCTTGAGGACAGAGGCTCCATTATTACTCCAGGCCTTCTAAGGTGCTGGGATTACAGGCATAAGCCACCTTGCCCGGCCTCAAATACTTTTTACCATAAAAATAAATGAAAAATGGGAGTTTGATCTAATTTCCATTACCAGTTACATGTCCTATAAAAAAGCAGATCAATAAAAGCAGAAAATAAAAAAAGGAGGGGGGGTAGAGGCTTGCACAATCAACTCAAAAAGCAGGTAATCTAATTGTGAATAATCCAGAATTGAGTATGTTATATCTGTTGCCATACACTCTCCCTCCTGATAACTGAACCAATCACTTTCAAGAAAGGTTAAGTGGTCCTAAGTAATAAAACAAATAATACTTATTTTCATATAAAAATGGCAATTTTCTTGCCAGAAAGACACATACCATGTCTTTTCAAAGCCTTCTGGAAACTTTTCTTTTCTTTTTTTTTTTTTTTGAGATGAAGTCTTGCTCTGTTGCAATGGCAGGATCTTGGCTCACTTCAACTCCGCCTCCCAGGTTCAAGTGATTCTCCTGTCTCAGCCTCCCCAGTAGCTGGGACTACAGGTGCACACCACCACGCCTGGCTAATTTTGTATTTTAGTAGAGATGGAGTTTCACCATATTGGTTAGGCTGGTCTCAAACTCCTGACCTCAGGTGATCCACTCGCCTCAGCCTACCAAAGTGCTGGGATTAAAGGTGTGAGCCACCACAGTCAGACAAATATTTTTAATGTAAGTAATTTTTACTTCTTTAGAAAAATTATATAACTAGCAAACCATGTCTAATAAAAGGATAATTCCATAAACTTTTACCAGGTCCCACTCACATTTACAAACAAACAAACAAAAAATTAAAAAAAAAAGAAGATTGATAGCTCACTACAATCCACATGATTACAATGATCCCAGCCCTTGGGAGGCCAAAGCAGGTAGATCCCTTGAGGTCAGGAGTTTGAGGTCAGCCTGGCCAACATGGTAAATCCCATCTCTACTAAAACTACAAAAAGATTAGCCAGGCGTGGTGGTGCACACTTGTAATCCCAGCTACAAAGGAGGCTGAGGCAGAAGAATCAATTGAACTCAGGAGTTGAGGTTGCAGTGAGCTGATATCACACCACTGCACTCCAGCCTGGGAAACAGAGTGAGTCTCTGTCACAAAAAAAAATAAAAAAGATCCCAGCCCCATAAAAAAAAAATTAAAAATCAAATACTCTTTCCCCCAGACCAGACCATATTTATAGACTGTTTTTTTCTGATTCGTAGTTCAGCATTTGGTTTTGCAGACCCAGGCCTAAAAGGATAAAGTGTTAATACATTCTAATTTCTTGCAAGTAGCATCACTTTATCACTTCTGTATAAAAGAAAAATGATCACTTACCTTTTGATGCTGTCAAGACAGTACTTAACAATGATCACTGTAGTATACCTGCTTCCTAGAACAGACAGATTAGACTAACTACCACAGGATCACTGTTTTTCCATTTTTCTAATGACAAAACCAGGTTTTTGTAGACTATAAATTGGGTTTTACAATTCATAAGTGATTAGAATTCCTAGCAAGCTACAGATATTTAATAATATCAAGCCACATACATGTTGAAGTGGTATGAACTTTTGATTCTCAAGAATCAGAATAGCCTAATGAATTGTGACACTTAAAAAGCACCAAAAATGAAAGCTCTATAATTAAACATATAAATAATTATATATCCAATTTGGAGTTACAAACGTGCTGTTATTCAAAAGCACATTTTTCCCCCTGAAAATCCATTTCCTTTTCTCTTTGTAGCTGAAAAGTCATTATAATACAATCAAAAACTTAGTGTAAATCAAATAAGCAATTTTGCTTTATGCTAAACATCATAAATTATAAGGAAATATAACCATAGTTAAACAGTAATATCATTATCATTACTTTAATTTATAATTATTTTTAAATAGAATTAATTAAAATATAAAACATTCAACCACAAACACTGGAGATAAATATTTTTATATTTAGAGAATATAAAAGTCACCTTTCACTCATGAGCTCATCTGAAACTTTTTGCTCTTCACATTCCATTTTGTCTTTATTGGCCTGGCTCGTTTCCTCACTTTCTAAAACTACTCCTTCATCTTGGATTTTTGGTCCTTGTCTGATTATTTTCAACTTCCTCTTTTTGACTTTGTTCTTGGTAAATTCTTGATACTGGTAAGCTCTATCACTGTCCATGTCCTGATCTCTACAGCCTTCAGGTGGCTGGGTCATTGTCCGTTTGTTAGAGATGTCCTGTGGGAGATCGATTGCCATGCGTTTTACCTTTCTCCTCCTGCGCAGAGTTCTGTTCCCAACATTGTCCACAGCAAAATCAGACTCGTGCCATAAAGGTCTTTTCCCTCGAACATTATTATTTAAGTTTGATGATGGCCTACGCTTTGCCACTAACATTTGGTCATCAGAGTCACTGTGATCTTTTTTATTATTATTGTGATTCTCTCTATAGTCCTTGCTTGGTTCTTCTAAACTAGAATCAGAGCCTTCACTTAAGCAGTGACCAGTCTCCCATGGGTGATGCACGTTATATGACCTCCGTTTTCTCCCTCTCCTTTTCCTTGCCTGGCGTTTTAGAGGGCAAGATATACTTCGAGAATGGTCTCCTGTTTCAGCAAATCCACCTCGAGCTTGTTCTGAGCTCTCTTCCAATGCTGAGACAAGGTCGTGAACCAGTTCCTCCATGGTTCTACTGAAATGCCTTCATTTATTAGAGAAAGAAAAAAGAAAATAGTCAATCTTAACCATAGTAACCTCGTTTTCTACAACAGACAATACATTCTAAGTTTGGTAAAAATTAATAATGATTATAAAATGTTTCAAAGCTAATTTTCCTATCCAAGATATTACAGTTTTAAATATTGATTCATTGTAGGCCTCTTCTTATATAAGTTCTTTTATTAAAACATAGGAATTACTTCCAAGATAGAATAAGCTTATGAGCAATGAAAGATCCCAGTATTTTTATACTTTTACTGTACAATTATGGAAAAGTTCTGTTTAAATCCCTATCCACTGGTCCCTCCTATCCCTTTTCTAGAGCCAGTTTACCCACAGCAGATACAGAAAGAACTTTCTCAGTACCCTCTTAGCCCACTAATCTCTAAGTAAAAAAAAGAAACATGAAATCTTTTATTCACCACGCTTACCAGTCACTGCCATCATATAAGAGGGAGTCAGAAAGACAACAGCTAGTTTCAGGATTAGTAATATATGTGAAAAGCAAGTTTAACCAACACCATGCATTTATTTAGGCCACACTAATCTCTTAAACCAGTGAAGCAGAAACTACATTCACATTCAAAGTGGAGCCTCACTGGTATAAAAGGGCCCATCATTACTTCATTCTGAAGCAATCTCTTAGACTTTCCTTTTTAAAAAGCTTTAAACTATATTACCAGTAAGAATATCATCCAGTAGTCAGCAAGGATAAGCATCAGCATTCTTTGGGAATTTTTATAAATTATACTTGTCCTTTTAAAACCCAGTTCCCAAAGATTTTAAATTAGTCGCTGTGACATACAGCCAAGGTATCTGGTTTTATTTTTTAATCATCACAGGTAATTCAGATATGCACCTTTCTTATGAAGGCCACAGGCAATCATTTCTCAAATTGAGATCTAGAGGCACCTAGGGATTGAAACATTCTCAACAGTCATACAGAGCTTCAGGAGTTGGCACACTTTCATGCAAAGGGCCTGACGTAAATATTCTAGGTTTTGCAGGCCATTGGGTCTCCCACAACTACTCAACTTGCCATGTAATGCAGAAATAGCCACAAGCAATACATAAATAAATGGGTATGGCTGTGTCTAATAAAGTTTTATTTATAAAATTAGGTTAAAGCTGGTTATAGTTTGCTGACCTGTGGTCTATATAGTCTCTACAGTCATGTAAAGTCTCCAGCAGTCTATAATTTCAGGCTTTTGCAAGTTCCTTGTAACAGCTTTCAACTTTTGTCTTTTCGTTTTAATAACCTAAAAACAACACACATTGTGATCCAATGGATTCACCATTTATAATATGATGCATATACACAGCTTCTAACATTTGAGTATTTACTATTTGCCAGGCCCATTTCTAAGTGTTTTATATGGATTACTTCATTTCATTCTCACACAATTTACAAAGATGGAGAGAATTCTGTCACAATGTGATGCATCTAAGTAGTGAAGACAGGATTCAAACTCCAGCCAATGTTGACTAAACTACAGCCAAGATCAGCTACACAATTCCAGTAGCCAGTCTGCAGTTTTGTTGGTGATTAATTTAGCACCAGGTAGTATTACTATAATCCTCAAGACAGATTTAATATACATCTATATGAAACTTAAATGACTCATAGTTAGCTATATTGTTTTGAATAAAAAAAGAGGTGAAAGACCTGAATGAACACAAGGGACAGGGTAGTATAGCTGCTGAAAGTAAACTGAGCTCAATGAACCAACCTTGTACTGGTTAGTAAAATGTACACCATGAACAATTAAGTAACATGGCATTGTGTTTCGGTTAATGTGAATTTGTATTTTCTAGATTTATCTCCCTGGGCATTCTGAATATATTTAATAAAAACAAAAAATCTAATATATACAGCTTTCTCAAATGTGGTGATTCAAATAACTATTTTAAATAAACTCTGGAGGGCCACTGAGATTTGTTTTTTTCCTTTGTAACGGTACTACATACAACTCAGGGTTTGTTTGTTTGAGAAGGAATCTCGATCTGTCATCCAGGCTGGAGTGCAGTGGCAGGATCTCGGCTCACTGCAACTTCTACCTCCTGGGTTCAAGTGATTCTCCTGCCTCAGCCTCCTGAGTAGCTGGGATTACAGGCACAAGCTACTATGCTCAGCTAATTTTTGTATTTTTTAGTAGAGACAGGGTTTCACCTTGTTAGCCAAGCTGATCTCAAACTCTTGACCTCAAGTGATCCACCCTCCTCAGCCTGTCAATGCTGTGTTATAGGGGTGAGCCATCACATCTAGCCCCACAACTCAGGATTTAGAATACTGATTTTGATTAAAAGATATATGTATCACATACAAATTAGCATTAAGCCAAACAAAACAAAGGCTCCAAATCTGACTACATTGATAAACCATATGGATCTTTTCTCTATTATCTATATGTTAACAAATTCCTTTTTCCGGCACTTTGGGAGGCCAAGGCAGGTGGATCACCTGAGGTTGGGAGTTCAAAACCAGCCTAACCAACATGGAGAAACCCCATCTATAATAAAAACACAAAATTAGCCAGGCATGGTTGCGCCTGCCTATTAATCCCAGCTACTGGGAGGAGAAAGGCTTGAACCCGGGAGATGGAGGTTGCAGTGAGCCGAGATTGTTCCACTGCACTCCAGCCTAGGCAACAAGAGCAAAAGCCCATCTCAAAAATAAAAATAAAAAAAAAAATAAATATATATATATATATACACACACATATATAGTTTGAAAGACCTATTATCTCTGAATATAATATTTGCACCTTAAAAAATTCACCTGAAGCCACTTTAACATGTATTAAAATCAAGATCCTTTCTCTGTATTACCTGGTTCTAGAGTAACTTACACTTTGAAGACAGAGTTTTCTTATCAAAGGGTGAATGACCAGATCAAAATAGTAAAAAAAATGAAATCAACTTGATGTATGAATATATTACCTAACTAAAATCAGTTTATTTTGGATATTACAATTTAGTGCTTTACTGTAGCAGAGAAAATTTATAGTACTAACATTAGAAAAAGGTTAGCACATCTGATTCAATCCATTGAAATCTGATACGCTTCAATTTCTATTACTAAGAAATTTCATTCTTAGCAATATTAGCAGTTATATATGCAAATATTCTCTAGAATCTTATTAAAACTGGGTCAGCCTTATTTGACTTTTTGCTGCTTCTCTCAAGAGAAAATAAAACATATTTTTAAGCCAGGCATGGTAGCTCACGCCTGTAATCCCAGCACTTTGGGAGGCTGAGGCAGGCGGATCACCTAGAGTCAGGAGTTTGAGACTAGCCTGGCCAGCATGGTGAAACCCCATCTCTACTAAAAATACAAAAGTTAGCCCAGCATGGTGGTGGGCGCCTGTAATCCCAGCTACTCAGGAGGCTGAGGCAGGAGAATCGCTTGAACCCGGGAGACAGAGGTTGCAGTGAGCCAAGATCACACCATTGCACTCCAGCCTGGGCAAAAAGAGTAAAACTCCATCTCGAAAAACCAAAAGAAAAAAAAATCCCATATTTTGAAAAATACAGTAATTAGAAGAATACAATTTATTCCATGATGTCACTCAAATATCAATCAACTACATATTAGTTTTAAAAGCTTTAAAAGAAAAAACCTATAAAAACACATAAAAAATATACATTTAATAAGTCCTACTTGGAGTTTAAATCACCTTTTCCCCTTTCAGTTTCAAATAACTAGACTCTTCCTGAAGTCAATCCCAACCAAAACCCATGCTGATAAGCCAGTAATATTATAGTCAGTTAACGTTAAGCTGCTTCACTAACTAATCTCTCACTTAAAACTGGCATCTGCAAGGCACAGCGTCTCACATCTATAATCTCAGCACTGTGGGAGGTCAAGCAGGGAGAATCGAAGCTATGAATTTGGAAGTTAATTCCAGTTATATTCATTAGCTATAGGACTTTGGACAAATTACCTATCTTCTGATTGTGTTTATTCATCATAAAAATGGGCATAATTCCTACCTCAAAAGATTTTTCTGAGGATGAGAGTGGCTACTTAATGTTCAAGAGAAGTTATTTCATCTTTCAACAACCTCTACCCACAAATAAGAGAAACGGTCACCAAAAGATCCCAAATTATTCTGCTTTTAAGGTATAACCATACTGGGAATCTTAAAGGTATTATAGTTAAAGACCTTCAACCTTTCTGAGGTCATGAAGCATTCTGAATGTTGGGAAAAGGAAGGATAGCAGACATTTATAAATTGCTGCATATAATTTCAGTAAGTTCATGGACTCCTTGAAGACTCTATGGAGCTAAAGAAAAATTTTAAATCCCAAATTTAAAAAATAAAAAAAAATTAATGCTGGCTGGGTGTGGTGGCTCATGCCTGTAATCCCAGCACGTTGGGAGGCTGAGGAGGACAGATCATGAGGTCAGAAGTTTGAGACCAGCTTGACCTACATGGTGAAATCCCATCTCAACAAAAATTAGCCAGGCGTGGTGGTGTGAGCCTGTAATCCCAGCAACTCAGGAGGCTGAGGCAAGAGAATCGCTTGTACCCAGGAGGCAGAGGTTGCAGTGAGCAGAGATCATGCCACTGCACTCCAGACAGAGGGAGACTTCGTCTCAAAAAAAAATAAAAATAAAAATAATAATAATAATGCTGTGAATCTGACCTATATCCACCTTAAAAATATACGTATGTAAATTTAAAAAGATTAAATAAACCTTCCCAGCTAAAAGTGGAAAGGAAGCAAAGCTCCACTGACTTGTATTCAATTGCAGATGCTGCCCACGGCTTCTACTTTGTCACCTTTGTCACCATAGGAACTTTCAGGAAACTTTTCTTTCCTCTTCACCATGATTTGCTCAAAATCAAACCATGATTGGCTTTAAGAAAAAGTCGGTGGCTCACGCCTATAATCCCAGCACTTTGGGAGGCCAAGGCGGGTGGATCACAAGGTCAAGAGATCAAGACCATCCTGGTCAACATGGTGAAACCCCGTCTCTACTGAAAATACAAAAATTAGCTGGGCATGGTGGAGCGGGCCTGTAATCCCAGCTACTCAGGAGGCTGAGGCAGGAGAATTGCCTGAACCCAGGAGGCGAAGGTTGCAGTGAGCCGAGATCGCGCCATTGCACTCCAGTCTGGGTAACAACAACAGCGAAACTCGGCCTCAAAAAAAAAACAAACAAAAAAAAAAAAAAAAAGAAAAAAAGAGTGCTCGCTTCGGCAGCACATATACTAAAATTGGAACGATACAAAGAAGATTAGCATGGCCCCTGCGCAAGGATGACACGCAAATTCGTGAAGCGTTCCATATTAAAAAAAAAAAGAAAGAAAAGAAAAAGAAAGTCTAACCCTTGTTTTCAAATTAGTGATTTAACAAGGCAAGCTCATTTATTATTTAAATCTGAAGACCATGCTTCCGATTTTTGTTACTTCACTTCATGACTTCATGAGTCATTCAAACTTTTCCTTACATTCTAATTACTTTCAAAATGTAAACTACTGAATAAAAAACTGCCTACGTGAAATAAAGTTAGTTTAAAGTAAACAAAACAAAAAATTTGGAATTTAATAAATAATTCATTCTAGCTCTTGTCAAAATATATATATTTATATTCAAATGTATTAAGCACATAGTAGAAAGTTGTTTACATTTTCTTTCTACAATTGTTTACAAATTTGTTACAATTTTGAGTCTTACTGTTTACATTAATACATTGTAACTATTTAATAAAAAGTTAGTAAATATAATAACCTCACTTTCTGTAACAGGAATGAGAATGAAGACAATATTAATTACAAGCCACATACTGCTTGACACATAACAGATTTTAAAAAATAATCTGGCCGGGCGCAGTGGCTCACGCCTGTAATCCTAGCACTTTGGGAGGCCGAGACGCGTGGATCACAAGGTCAAGAGATTGAGACCATCCAGGTCAACATGGTGAAACCCCGTCTCTACTAAAAATTACAAAAAATTAGCTGGGCATGGTGGCGCGTGCCTGTAATCCCAGCTACTCAGGAGGCTGAGGCAGGAGAATTGCCTGAACCAAGGGGGTGGAGGTTGCGGTGAGCCGAGATTGCGCCATTGCACTCCAGCCTGGGTAACAAGAGCGAAACTCCGTCTCAAAAAATAATAATAATAATAATAATCTTCCAGTTGAGCAAACCAATGAATGAGTAAATATGACTGAACAAGTAACAAAAGAAAAACATTATGACTAAGACTTTTAGACAATCCATATTCCAAATTTTCTGCTACTTTAACAAGCCAGACACTCTAAGTTTTCAGCTAAGTAAATGTGAAGTTAAGGAAAAATTATCAAAGACAATGTAAAGGTTTCCAGCTTGACATCAGACATAAATATGGATGCTAAGAAGCTATACAAAAATGAATGAATTACCTGAACAAAATCATACTGGTTATTTCTTTGAATCTTAATTGTTGAAACAAAAACCTGACTCAAACCTGCCAGTATGCAACTAAGTCCAAAACAAACTCCAAAACACAAGGAAGAAAAAAAAAAAAAAAAATGCACACCTTTCACTATTTTTCAGATTTCAGATTTTTCAGTTTTTCAGATTTCAATAAAATCAAAATACCAAATAGGAATGAAAATACAGAAACAAAACTCCAGAGTCAATATAGTTTATCTTAACAGCTTTTTTTAAAAGCAAAGCCACATAACAAAGTTAAAAAAAACAGAATACCATAGTTGAGTAAAGAAATTACCTACGTTTATCCACCTGGTGCCTAAAAATTGAAACAGCAACCTCCAAATTGGAGAGAAGTTGAAAAAGTCAAGATGAGCTGGGCATGGGGGTGCACGCCTGTAATCCCAGCACTTTGGGAGGCCAAGGCAGGCAGATCATGAGGTCAAAGAGATCGAGATCATCCTGGCCAACATGGTGAAAACCTGTCTCTACTAAAAATACAAAAATTAGCGGGGTGTCGTGGCATGTGCCTGTAGTCCCAGCTATTCAGGAGGCTGAGGCAGGAGAATCCCTTGAACCCAGGAGGTGTATGCTGCAGTGATCCTAGACAGCACCCCTGCACTCCAGCCTGGTAACAGAGTGAGACTCTCTCTCAGAAAAAAAAGAAAAGAAATGAAAAAGAAAAGAGAAAGTCAAGATGGGAGCTAAATAAGTTAGAAATTCCAGACTGGTTAATAAATCTGGACATATAACTGCTAGTTTACATATTGTATCTCATTCAGAGACATAGGCAATCTACAAGTTATTTAAGAATTTGGGGGGGGGGTATATTGGAATCATCCTGCAAATACAATACACTTAGGCCAGTTACTTAAACCATCTTTGCTTTTGCATCACCTTATCTAAAACACAAAGAATGATACACCTACCTCAAAGGATTTACATGAGACGACACATGCATGTAAAACCTGGCACCTAGTTAACTGCTTAGTAGCTGTATTCCCAGTGGGACTGGAATTTATTACTGGGATTACACATATATGTTGTATAGTAAATATCTGTCCAATTAATGAAAAAGAAAATTCCATTAAGGAATCTGGAATGACTGTATAGTCATACAGGCAGACTAAAAAATAAAGTTCCAGTTTTTTGGAACATGTTCATTGTGCCAAAACAGGAATGACTTTAAGAATTTCATTCAAAAATACTAACTGCTACCACTTTGTTATACTCTGGTGCCATAGGAAATGGTTGTATGACAAGAGAGCCTTTAAAAGAGAATTGAAGGAGGTTTCTCTCAGTACATAATCACGATTTGGAAGGCAGAAGAAGTTGAGAGAATCAGTCCTCTTCTGATGCAGTCACCTATCCTACAAATCAAGAGTGCCCTAGGAAGAGCAGACCAATCTACAGATGACACTTTATCTCCCTGATTTACAAAGATAATGAATGGTGAAACATTAAGAAAGGTATCCTTGAGAGGGAACTGTGGGATGATGGGCAAGTCCATTATCTCGTTTTGCGTGGTGGTTATATAAGTATATACAATTGCCAAAACTAATAAAATCAAGCACTTAAGAATTATGCAGTTCATTCTATGCTAGTTACACCATTAAAAATTGGTTCATTTAAAAAGTGCTCCCTACTTTTCTCACTAGAAAATGTGATAATTTAAAAAGAGTAAAATCAAATCTATATTCATTATAAACTTAACTACAGGATGACCTGCCCTAACTAAAAAGATTTTGGATACCTTTGCAATGATAGGTGATGTAAAATAATTCTTGAAGATCACAGACTATTAGACTTCCTCATGTTCTAATTTTTGCAGAATCTAGGAATGAACATGCACTGTTTAGCCACATTTCTTTCACCTGTTGGTCAAAACTTTATGTTTAAGGTTTTCAGTAGGAAATTGATTGTTTCACTGGTTGTCTTGTGTTACGTTTGGAAGAAAAGGGCTTGGGAGAAAAATAGGACAGATATTACAGTATTCAACTAGAAATCCCAAAACCCAGATCCTAGCTCTAGGATTAAAATGTACAGGGCAACTGTGGACAAGACACTTGGATATTCTGTGCTTTTGATATTCTGGTATCACAGGGCTGTCATAAGACAAAGTGTATTAATTTGTGAAAATATCTTTTAAAGTCAAAGCAATATATTATTCTAACGTGGCACTGGTGACATGATACCATAGACATAGTCAAGCCCCAAACTTAATCCTAACGGTTGTAAAATTAGTTCCTGGAACACCCCCATACACATCTCATTTGAACTTAGAATGTTCAAGAGGGTGGAAGTAGGTTCCCCCCTCCAAAAAAGGGGGTGAGTGATGTGTTTTCCATTATTGAACTTATCTTCCAAGAGACTTAGTATAAATTGGTGAATTTTGAAAGAGGAGTGGGGAATAAGGCCCAGATTAAGATAAATTCTTCCTGTGCCTAGTTTTGTCAACAATCAATGAGGAGATAAAACCGCTCCTGGGATTACAGGAAGCATGACTTCCAAAATATTGCTAAGCAATCAGCAAACATTTACTGTACTCTTTCACAATTTTTTGGCATACTCTCAAAAGCTCCCTCAAACTGCGTGCATCTCAGGAATGAGTGAGAGCAAGGCCTAGATGTCTTCAGACCATCCATCACAGCTCCCTCCCGCTTCCATTCCAGGTCCAGCGGAGCGGCCTCAGGCCATCACACCCTTCCCTGACCTCCCCCTCCCCAGGGCCGCCAGACTCACCAGCTGTTCCCGGCTGCTGGAGCTCCGATCGGTTGGCGCCCGGCGGCCCCGAACATTAACGACACCCAAGAGCCTGGCCACAGGCTCAGGCCCGTGAACAGACTCCAACTACTACAGCACCGGCGACTTGCAAAATACAGTTCAGCATTTTGAGATGAACTTCCGGAAGCCGACTGAGGCCGAAACCGGATGCCTGGAGCAACCATTAGTTCTCCTCGCCTACTGCTTTCCCTTCCTATAATCCCCTCCTCATACTCGCAGTAGAGACAGAGACAAATAAATTAAACTTTTTGTGCTGCAAAGAAATTTCTTAGTTGTCTTTTTAGTACTCTTAAAGTCGAAATAGCGTCAGAGAAAAGAGCAGTGAGCAAACAATGGAACCCCCCCGGGAGTGAGCTATGGTTTAGCCCAGTTACCATGGACACCGGTAGGCACAGCAGTTGTAAGCCAACGCCAAGAGACCATGGCCACTTTAGCCTGGCTGCAAGCTAGGTCGTTGACTGTAGGAAATGAGTACTACTTTAGGAACAGGTAAGTCAGAAAGAGAAGGATCGCGTAAAGGGCTGGCAGAACTTGCTATCAGTTGTTCCTCAGCGGGAGTTTCCAATTAACGATTTCCCTAATTCATTAAGTAACACCCAATTCTCCCCTTAATGGGCTGGAAACATAATCGTTTGTTTGTATTACCATACAACAAAATTCTAAATAGATAGGGGCCATAGATACTCAGTGTGAGAGGATTTAGGGAAACCCTCAGCATAGATAAAATTGTAAAGTGTTTTTCTTCGATATCACCACTCTGTGATTTGATGAAACCTATGTTCTTCGGGTTCAAGGTTCAATACCCTGACTGGGGTTCACCCTGGCTCACTAGCCCACTGGTTTCCGACTGCTCCCCATCTACCTAAGGATTTGAGCCTCCAGGATTTCACAAACGTCACTGAACTCAATTGTTCTTTGACTCATTTGCCTTTTTAAAATGAAAGTATCAGGCCGGGCGCGGTGGCTCAAGCCTGTAATCCCAGCACTTTGGGAGGCCGAGGCGGGTGGATCACGACGAGTTCAACAGATCGAGACCATCCTGGAAACCCCGTCTCTACTAAAAATACAAAAAATGAGCCGAGCGCGGTGGCTCAAGCCTGTAATCCCTGCACTTTGGGAGGCCGAGGCGGGTGGATCACGAGGTCAACAGATTGAGACCATCCTGGTCAACATGGTGAAACCCCGTCTCTACTAAAAATACAAAAAATTAGCTGGGCACGGTGGCGCGTGCCTGTAATCCCAGCTACTCAGGAGGCTGAGGCAGGAGAATTGCCTGAACCCAGGAGGCGGAGGTTGCGGTGAGCCGAGATCGCGCCATTGCACTCCAGCCTGGGTAACAAAAGCAAAACTCCGTCTCAAAAAAAAGAAAGAAAAAAAAAATACAAAAAATGAGCAGGGCATGGTGGCACGTGCCTGTAGTCCCAGCTACTTGGGAGGCTGAGGCAGGAGAATTGCTTGAACCCAGGAGGCGGAGGTTGCAGTGAGCCGAGATCGCGCCATCGCACTCCAGCCTGGGTAACAAGAGCGAAACTCCGTCTGAAAAATAAATAAATAAATAAATAAAAATAAAATAAAATGAAAGTATCCTGGAGTGGTGGCTCATGCCTGTAATCCCAACACTTAGGGAGGCTGAGGCGGGCGAATCACCCGAGGCCAGGAATTCGAGACCTACGTGGCCAACATGGTAAAATCCCGTTTCTACTAAAAATATAAAAATTAACGGAGCTTGGTGGCACATGCCTGTAATCCCAGCTACTGGGGAGGCTAAGGCAGGCGAATCGCTTGAACCTGGGTGGCAGAGGTTGCAGTGAGCCGAGATTGCACTACTGCACTCCAGCCTGGGTGACAAATCAAGATCCTGTCTCAAAAATAAATTAAATAAAATAAAAGTATCTAAACCATTCTGAAAAGATAATTAGTACTAACATATTAATAGACGATGGGTAAGAAAACCACTAGCAGCTTTCTTCTTCTGCCTACACCCAAACTTCTTGCATAAGAAGAGGTTCTTTTTTTTTTTTTTTTTTTTTTTTTCGAGACGGAGTTTCGCTCCTGTTACGCAGGCTGGAGTGCAATGGTGCGATCTCGGCTCACGGCAACCTCCGCCTCCTGGGTTCAAGCAATTCTCCTGCCTCAGCATCCCAAGTAGCTGGGACTACAGGCCCGCGCCACCATGCCCAGCTAATTTTTGTATTTTTAGTAGAGATGGGGTTTCACCATGTTGACCCGGATGGTCTCGATCTCTTGACTTCGTGATCCACCCGCCTTGGCCTCCCAAAGTGCTGGGATTATAGGCGTGAGCCACCGCGCCCGGCCAGAAGAGGTTCATTTTAAAGAAGCATTGCCCCAAGAGTTTTTGTAACTTAAGAGAAACTGCAAAGAAGTAGATTAGACTATTAGAGAATATAGTGACATGACAGACCAATGGAAAATACATTAATAAGATAGGGTCTTGCTGGGCTGTTTTTATTCTAATGTTTATCTCGCCTACCACATTATTTCACAATGTACCTCTCTTACAGCACTGATCACAATTCAATTTTACATTATTTTATGACATAATATCTATCTCCCCTCTAAACGAGTAGCAGAGACAGTGTCTTTTATTTCGCTCACCATTATTTTTGTCTCCAATGTCTATCATACAATAATAGTAACACAATGATTGTTGAAGAATCACAT
This sequence comes from Callithrix jacchus, assembly GCF_049354715.1. Classification (NCBI taxonomy): domain Eukaryota; kingdom Metazoa; phylum Chordata; class Mammalia; order Primates; family Cebidae; genus Callithrix; species Callithrix jacchus. The sequence continues at coordinate 11,519,891 of NC_133520.1, read as the reverse complement.
TAAGGACTCTTTCAATAAATCACTTATCCTGGTTTAAACATACTAACAATAGCTAAACATAGAAATTATAGAAATTACCTATTTATTTAGAGTATGTGGCAAGTGCTGTATATATAACATATATAGGTGAAATAAGCCCCATCCATCATGATGTTCACATCCTTGTATGGAATATAGGCATTTAAAAAATAATTACAATAGTGGCTGGGTTTGGTGGCTTACCTCTGTAGTCCCAGCACTTGAGGAGGCTGAGGCAGATGGATCGCTTGAGGGCAGGAGTTTGAGACCATCCTGGCCAACATGGCAAAATATCTCTACTGAAAATAAAAAAATTAGCCAAGCATGGTGGTGCATCTGTAGTCCCAGCTACTCTGGAGGCTGAGGCAAGAGAATCACTTGAACCCAGGAGGCAGAGGGTGCGGTGAGCCAAGATCACACCACTGCATGCCAGCCTGGTCAACAGAGCAAGACTCTGTCTCAAAAAAATAAAATAATAATAATAATAGTAACAACAAAAATAGAGTAACATGGAGGGGAAGGAAAACAACCAGTATTTCTTGAGGACTGATGATATATGAGGGATTGCACTAGGAACTACCTCATAGGATGTTTCATTTGGTTTTCACAATGTTGCAAGTTAATGTAGAAGTTACCTATTTATTAGATAATCTATATTTTTAGAGCTATAGAACAGTGTTCCAGAAAAGCCTGTTGAATTGTCAAGTAATCGCAAATAATCAGCCAGGCACAGTAGCTCAGGCCTGTAATCCCAGCATGCTAGGAGGCCAAGGCGGGTGGATGGCTTGAGGTCAGTTATGAATTAGCAGAGCCAACTAATCTAACTCTAAAACCTCTGCTGTTCACTATCTCTAAACAAAATTTTCTTCCCATTAAGCTGATGTGATTAAATCGCAACAAGCACCAAGATCCAGAAGTCTAAATGGCCTAAGTGTACTCTTCCAAATCCATTGACTTGTAGGGAACAGAGTTGTAGGAAACAATTTAAATTCTCCTTGGTTTCTTTCAATGTCTTCTGTTTTGGGCAACAAGGTAGGGACAAAAATGCTTCTTCCTAAGGCTATCATCAGAATAACACTGCAGTTGAAAGATGACTTTGTTGAAAAAATATATTCCTAAGGGGTTAGGTTAGTAACTGAGTCATCCAAGGCCTAGAAGTCCAATGTGGAAAAGGGAAGCTCCTCTGCCCAACAAAGAGGAAGGATCTGGAACTCCAAGAAGTGAGCAGCAAATACAGGAGGAGATTATAAACTACAGAGAATAGGAGACATGTGGGTTGCCCAACTGACTCGAATCCTCTGGAAAGTTGCTCCTGCAAAGAATGTTTGATGTGTATTTTTGTTTTAGCCTGTCCATCAGAGAGACAGAATATTTTGTCCTGGGCATAAGGGGAACAATAGATAGTGGGCAGTTGTTGTAACTGCCCAATGGATTCACCTTGCCCGCTGCTTAGACGGAGCTGATTTATCAAGATAGAGGAATTGCAATAGAGAAAGAGTAATTCACACAGAATCAATTGTGCAGGAGACTGGAGTTTTATTCTTACTCAAATCAGTCTTCCTGAGCATTAGGGGATCAGAGTTTTTAAGGATGATTTGGTGGGTTGGGGGAGGCCAGTGAATCAGGAGTACTGATTGGTTGGGTCAGAGATGAAGTCATAGAGGGTGGAATATGTCTTATTGCACTGAGTCAATTCTGAGGTGGGGGCCACAAGATCAGAGTCAGTTTATCAGTCTGGGTGGTGCCAGCGGATCCATCAAGTGCAGCATCTGCAAAATATCTCTAGCACTGACCTTAGGTTTTACAATAGTGATGTTAGCCCCAGGAGCAATTTAGGGAGGTTCAGAATCTTGTAGCCTCCAGGTGCATGACTCCCCAGACCATAGTTTTTTTTTTCTTTACAACAGAGTCTTACTCTGTCACCCAGGCTGGAGTGCAATGGTGCAATCTCGGCTTACTGCAACCTCTGCCTCCCAGGTTTGAGCAATTCTCCTGCCTCAGCCTCCCAAGTAGCTGGTATTACAGGCACCTGCCACCATGCCCGGCTAATTTTTGTATTTTTAGTAGAGGTGGGATTTCACCATGTTGGCCCGGCTGGTCTGGAACTCCTGACCTCAGGTAATCCACCTGCCTTGGCCTCACAAAGTGTTGGGATGACAGGTGCAAACCACCACTTCTGGCTCCAAACCATAATTTCTATCTTTTAGCTAATTTGTTATTCCTACAAAGACTGTCTAGTCCCCAAGCAAGAAGTGGGATTTTTCATTGGGAAAGGCCTGTTATCTTTGTCTTAAACTATAAACTACATTTCTTGCTGAGTTAGTTCAGCCTACATCCGGGAATGAACTAAGACAGCTCGGAGGTTAGACGCAAGGTGGAGCGGGTTAGGTCAGATCTCTGTCACTGTCTTCAGCTACAGTTTGGCAGTGCTGGTTCCATTGTCCCCTGACAATGGCCTTTTTGTTGTTGTTATTTTAACTTTCTCTAGTAATTCTTAGCTTCATTTCTGTTCTTTTGAACCATGAGATTTTCTTTGTGACTTATTGGTCATTTATATTATGCTTTACACTATACTATACTTTGTGGAGAGAAGAGTTCGGTATACGTTTATTGGTTGTATTGTTCATTTTCCCCATATTCTTATTTAAATTTCGTCTAATCTGCCAAATTCCAATAGGAATGAGTTAAAGTATTTCTCTTACACTGTGTTTCTATAGTATGGGTGAGCCCCAAATATCTGAGACAGGCTTCAGTCAGTTTAGAAAGTTTATTTGCCAAGCTTAAGGATAAACCCATGACACCACCTCAGGAAGTCCTGATGTGCCCAAGGCAGTCTGGGTGTGGCTTGCTTTTATACATTTTAGGGAGACATAATGTATCAATCAATATGTGTAAGGTTTATATTGGTTCCACAAGGCAGGGCCCTTTAGGTCTTAAGTAGTTTTAAAATTTTTTTCTGGCCAGGTGCAGTGGCCCATGCCTGTAATCTCAGCACTTTGGGCGGCTGAGGTGGGTGGATCCCTTGAGGTCAGGAGTTCCAGACCAGCCTGGCCAACATGGCAAAACCCTGCCTCTACTAAAAAGACAAAAATTAGCTGGGGGTGGTGGTGCACACCTGTAGTCCCATCTAGTCAAGAGGCTGAGGCAGGAGAATCGCTTGAACTTGGGAGGTGGAGGTTGCAGTGACCGAAGGTTGCACCATTGTACTGCAGTCCAGGTGACAGAGTGAGACTTGAAGGAAGGAAGGAAGGAAGGAAGGAGGGAGGGAGGGAGGGGGAAGGGAGGGGGGAGGAAGAGAGAAAGAAAGGAGGGAGGGAGGGAAGAAAGGAAGGAAAAGAGGGAGGGAGGGAGGGAATGAAGGAAGGAAGGAAAGAAGGAAAAGATTCTGATTGGCAAGTGGTTGAAAGAATTATGATCAATAGCAAGAAATGAGGAATGTCTGGATTATGATAAGGGGTTGTAGAGACCTAGCTTTTATCATGTTTGTCATACAGAGGAAGCCTCCAAGTTGCAAGCTTTAAAAAGAAAAGACTAAATATTCCTTATCAGACTTAAAGTCTGTGTTTATGTGGATGCTGGAGGGGTATAATGATATAGTCCAATTCCCTCTGCTATCATGGCCTGAACTAGATTTTTAGGTAACTCTGGAATTTTATTTTTGGTTTACAAGTAGTGTCTCTCGTTATGTTGTTTTGCATATGTTTTATGTTTATCGGTGTGTCTCTGCATTATTGGCCGTATGTTAGTTTTTTCACCTGTTTAATTTTTCACCTTTATATTCTACTTGCCATAATATTGATCCTCCTTTATTGGAGGTATCACATCATTCTGTATATTTTTCTTTGCAGGAGGAAATTTGTAGGCTTTTAAAAATTAGAAGTAGGGCTGGGCGCGGTGGCTGACGCCTATAATCCCAGCACTTTGGGAGGCCGAGGCGGGTGGATCACAAGGTCAAGAGATTGAGACCATCCAGGTCAACATGGTGAAACCCCGTCTCTACTAAAGATACAAAAAATTAGCTGGGCATGGTGGCGCGTGCCTGTAATCCCAGCTACTCAGGAGGCTGAGGCAGGAGAATTGCCTGAACCCAGGAGGCGGAGGTTGCGGTGAGCCGAGATTGCGCCATTGCACTCCAGCCTGGGTGGCAAGAGCGAAGCTCCGTCTCAAAAAAAAAAAAAAAAAAAATTAGAAGTAAAGAAGTTCATGAAGGGTTTAGCTTCTTTACATTCATTATTGCTATTGATATGTGGGCATTTTACATACAGCTCTATTTTAACCTACTCCCCCCCCCCGCCCCGAGATTCAGTTTCGCTCTTGTTACCCAGGCTGGAGTGCAATGGCTCGATCTCGGCTCACCGCAACCTCCGCCTCCTGGGTTCAGGCAATTCTCCTGCCTCAGCCTCCTGAGTATCTGGGATTACAGGCACGCGCCACCGTGCCCAGCTAATATTTTTGTATTTTTAGTAGAGACGGGGTTTCACCATGTTGACCAGGACGGTCTTGATCTCTCATTTTAATTTAAAATAAATTAAAAGGAAAACTTTTAAATTATTTTTCCTCTTCTATTATGACTTAGAATGTATCAACTATATTTTACTTTAGATTTTAAAATAAAGGAACTTATTCCTAACATTTCTTGTTAGAACATAAGTTATCCTATTAACATTCTCAATACTGTAATAATGAATTAAATATTTATTTATTTTTTGAGACAGGGTCTCTCTTTGTTGTACAGGCTTGAGGGCAGGTGCAATCTCAGCTCACTACAACCTCCACCTCCTGCATTCAAGCAATTCTACTGCCTCAGCCTCCTGAGTATCTGGGATTACAGGCATGTTACCACCACACCCAGCTAATTTTTGTATTTTTAGTAGAGGCAAGGTTTCACCATGTTAGCCAGACTGGTCTCATACTCCTGACCTCTGGAATTAAAGGCTCATGCCACCACACCCAGTTAATTTTTTACATTTTTAGTAGAGACAAGGTTTTACCATGTTAGCCAGGCTAGTCTCATACTCACGACCTCAAGCGATCCACCTGCCTCGGCCTCGTAAAGAGCTGGTATTACAGGCTTGAGCCACCACATCTGGCCCTGAAATACATTTTTATTATTTAAACACTCCCTAACACCCACTATATGCTAAGTACTGTTTGAATATTGAAGATACAACAAAGAACAAAAAGTTATGAGGGAAATAGACAATAAACAGCTAAACATATGGTGATTCAAGTCCTGTAATCCTACACTTTGGGAGGCCTAGGTGGAGGACGACTTGAGCCCAGTAGTTCAAGACCAGCCTGGGCAGCATAGTGAGACCTTGTCTCTACAAAAAATAAAATATTAGCAACTCCGTCTCAAAAAAAAACAAAGGGTGTTTTCAGCAGGGGAGTGACATAATGTGACTTCTGTCTTATAAAAACAGTAAATAAGAAAGTAACTTTGATATTATTATTATTATTTGAGATGGCATCTTACTTTGTTGCCCAGGCTAGAGTACAGTGGCAAGATCTCGGATCACTGCAACCTCTGCCTCACAGGTTCAAGGGATTCTCCTGCCTCAGCCTCCCAAGTAGCTGGGATTACAGGCACCTGCTATCATGCCTGGCTAATTTTTGTGTTTTTGTAGAGATAGGCTTTCACCATGTTGGCCAGGCTGGTCCTGAACTCCTGACCTCAGGTGATCCACCCACCTCGGCCTCCAAAAGTGCTGGGATTACAGACATGAGCCACCATGGCCGACTAGGAAACAAAATATTTTTAAATGCACTAATAATATAGGTTTTAGTTCTAAAATATGATTACCTTGTTTTCTATGACTTCTGCACGGTATTTAACATTTGGCCAACTATGGTAACTCCTACTATATAATCTGATAATAATGCATTTGCAACCCATTATTCCTAGAGCTGTGAAATAATAACAATGAGGAGGACTATTAATGAAATATAAACCATAGGCTCTAGTTCTAAAACATAGTCCTATTTCTTATCAAGTGTCTGTTATTAGGCACATGGGTGATAATCAGAACCCAAAGTATAGATTAAGTGTACTGCAGTTTTTGCCTTTAAGGAGCATGAAATCCTTAAGACCTAATAGTGAAATTATATGTGAAACAATAATCATTTTACACATCAACATATCTGACAGCACAGGGCAGCTAATAATGGAATTTTATTCCTACTGTCTAAAATAGTTACAAGTTATATGATAATAACAAAGAAAGAGTATTGAGTTTTTAATCTAGTATTTATTCATAGATAATATACGTAGGTCAGACCAAGCAGTCTGTTGATGTGTAAAATGCATATTTTTTGCATATTACTGGAAAGGTATTTAAGTACACACTTTTTTTCATTTTCTATTTATTGTCAGTTAATTTCTGGCCACTAATGATATACATGAATATAGTGTTATTGAGGGTTATAGTACTTATTTCTAGTTGATGATGAAGTGACTGGAAACTTCCAGCTATTTCTTGATGTTTTATTACATTACTGGTAATACTTTTGGTCTTTCATCATTATTAATTCATTTAGTATTCATTGTGATAATACTGATCATAATAAATTTATTTCAAATTCATGTAGATGTCATATTTTATTCACTGCTATAGGATTTTCACTGTAATTTGGAACTAATTAATATACCATTAAAATAAAGTGTTACCCACATTTTTCATTTTAAACATAAAATGTCTAGCAGTTCATGACATATTGTATGAGTATTCAGCATCCCAGTGGTAACCCAGCATCTGTAAATTTTGTTTTTAAGCAGTTAAAAAATGGGCAACAGAAAAACGTGTATAGAAATGAAATTTTGGCACATAAGTTAAAGTTTAGCAGTACGTTAACTGCTAGTTAGTTTTTAGTGCCTCCTTCCTTTTAATTGCAATGTATAGTTTTTATTAATATAATATGTGCTTGTGTATATATATATACATAATATATGTATATACATTTTTAGTACCCCAAAAAGAAATTATTTAATTTTCTACTTGACCAGTGTCATCAGGAGAAATTAAAAAACATTAACTCAAAACAGCTAATTTGACTGCTTCTCTTCTGCATTTCTAATGACAATTATAAATAAAGGGTGAGTTCATACTAATACATTAGTAACTAATACAGTAACTTCAAAATAATTATTAGATATATCTATGTGACTTATTCATATTTTTCTTCCATTTTTGTAAAGATAGTAAGTTGATTGTTGGTGGGAAAGGAGAAACAAATGTTTTCAGTAGTTTAAATTGACTATATTAAGAAGATGAAAAACAAATCTAGTTGTATTAAATATTAATGGTAAAAGGTTTAAATAACCCTAAGAAACAGCTCTATTCTATTGTCATGAATTTTATTTCACATTAGCCTTTTGAATGAAATTATTCTTATTTTTTCCACATCTCTCTTCTTTGAGTTGTCTTCTCTACTGGACATCGTGTTGTTGTATCTTTTCCGTGTTGGTCATTAATGACAGTTTCTTTGTTCCACTATCCCATCTTGTCATTGGCTAGAATAAGATTTTAAAATAAAAATGAAAGATTCTGTCTAATCCTGCAACTGGTTGAATAACCACCTTGTTTCCCATGACTTCCGCCCACGGTTTAACATAGTCATGGTCTCCCATCTTGGTGCCTTCCCATTAACTTCTGTGACACTGCACTATACTTGTATCTTATGATTGGACCTTGTTTTTTTTTTAAATTGTTGTTATTGAGTATTTTTTACTGTAAATCTTTACAGAGATTATCAAACTCTGAGGATATGTATTTCCCTGGCCAAAACGTTGATGTTCACGGAGTCTAGAATCCCTTAATATGCACAAAACTCTGAAAACCAAGGCCTTTTGCTTTGGTATCAACTATTAATCTCCCTATTTCTCCCATCCTTCTTTTCTGTCTTGAAATTTGCATTTTATCATTCTCATTATTATTTTACTACATGTGTATACATCCTAGTGAACATCCCTAAAATTTTGTAAGGTTTTTACTTATGTAAATAAAACTATTCTGTATATGTTCAAAGGCCAAACTGTTTCCTAGCAGCAATATATATGAGTGCTTATCACTAACACTTGGTACAGTCTAAAATTTTGGGGTGTTGCTATAGATGTTGGTATCATTTCATATTCTTAGTCTCTGTTTCTTTTATTGTCTTAGGGAGATTGGTGCTACCTTTTGCCACAAAATTTCAATATTATATTTGGAAATTAATTACATAATTAAAAAAAAATTTTTTTTGAGACCGAGTTTCGCTCTTGTTACCCAGGCTGGAGTGCAATGGCGCGATCTCGGCTCACCGCACCCTCCGCCTCCTGGGTTCAGGCAATTCTCCTGCCTCAGCCTCCTGAGTAGCTGGGATTACAGGCGCGCACCACCATGCCCAGCTAAGTTTTTGTATTTTTAGTAGAGACGGGGTTTCACCATGTTGACCAAGATGGTCTCGATCTGTTGACCTCGTGATCCACCCGCCTTGGCCTCCCAAAGTGCTGGGATTACAGGGGTGAGCCTCCGCGCCCGGCCCCTACATAATTTTTTTTTGCATTTTCCTTTTCTTTCATTTTACTTTCCCTTTCTTCTCCTCTCTTCATTTCTCTTCTCCTTTAGAAGCAGTGATGGTTAAAAACCCAACCTCTGGCTGGGCGGTGGCTCAAGCCTGTAATCCCAGCACTTTGGGAGGCCGAGGTGGGTGGATCACTAGGTCAACAGATCGAGACCATCCTGGTCAACATGGTGAAACCCCGTCTCTACTAAAAATACAAAAAAATTAGCTGGGCATGGTGGTGCGTGCCTGTAATCCCAGCTACTCAGGAGGCTGAGGCAGGAGAATTGCCTGAACCCAGGAGGCGGAGGTTGCGGTGAGCCGAGATCGCACCATTGCACTCCAGCCTGGGTAACAAGAGCGAAACTCCGTCTCAAAAAAAGAAACCAAAAAACAAAAACCCAACCTCTGGAGCAGGACTATCAAGGATTAAATGTCAGCTACGACACTTACTATAGATGTGACCTTGGGTATATTACAATACTTTCTCCACAGCGGTAGCTTTTTTTCTCAAATAGGGATAATAATTCTCTTCTTCATAGAGGTATTGAAAGGATTACCTATGAGTTAATTCACTGGTATGTAAAATGTTGGGTACTGTGCCTGACACATAAAGTTTTAATTAGTAAAATATATTTAATTTTTCTATTTCTCTCAACAGCTCCTTTCACGTTTGCCTGTCTTTTTCTTATCATCACCCAGGATTTAAGTTACAAAGAGGATAGGGCACTCATGGATTCCTCAGCAATTTGTCATCCTAAATTAGGGAAAGGTTTCAATGTTGGGAGTAGATCTAGTGAGGGAAGCCTGTGAGTGGCACTTCTCACTGGGATGGAATATGCCAAGAGGCATGTTTCTCCCTCAGCTAGTGCCTTTGGTAAGACAAAGGTTGAGTGTTAGGAGTGACACCAGTGATCTCTCCTGAGGCCATGGGGAATACAGTATGGGGCAAAATAGACAAGATTATTGCCTTCGACGTTTTCAAGTTTAGTGGAAGAGACCATCATTAAATAATTTTTAAATATGATTGTGGTAAATATTATGAAGAGCTATGAGACTGTAACATGGAAAGGCCTAATTGTAGTCTGGGAAGTCAGGGAATGCTCTCTGGAGGAAAGGACTTTAAGCTATTTTCCTTCCCACATGGAGTACAATAATATGATGCCAGAATACACTTTAGTCAAGCCTCTTTTTTTTTTTCTTTTGAGACGGAGTCTCGCTCTGTCACCCAGGCTGGAGTGCAGTGGCATGATCTCAGTTCACTGCAATCTCTGCCTTCCGGGTTCAAGGACTTCTTCTGCCTCAGCCTCCTGAGTAGCTGGGATTACAGGTGCCCACCACTACACTTAGCTAATTTTTATATTTTTAGCAGAAATGGAGTTTCACCATGTTGGCCAGTCTAGTCTTAAATTCCTGACCTCAGGTGATTGCCCACCTTGTCCTCCAAAAGTGCTGGGATTACAGGCATGAGTCACAGCGCTGGGCCTTACTAAAATATCTGTCATTTGTTACATGCAGTACAAATATACAACAATAAGGAATCTTTCCTTCCTCCCACTCCTGTCTAGAGCGGTCTTCCACTCTTAGTTATTTCCAGCAGACTTCATTGCATTGTGTAGTAATCTTACCATAGTGCCTTCCATTCATTATCAGGTAATGTAGCTATTTATATATTCTCTTGTGTGTATGTGTTTTTTTAATTATACTTTAAGTTCTGGGGTACATGTGCAGAAGGTGCAGGTTTATTACATACGTGTACAGGTGCCATGTTGGTTTGCTGCACCCATCAACCCATCATTGACATTAGGTATTTCTCCTAATGCCATCCCTCCCCTAACCCCCTACCCCCAATAGGCCTGGGTGTGTGATGTTCCCCTCCCTGTATCCATGTGTTCTCCTTGTTCAACTCCCACTCTAGAGTGAGAACATGCGGTGTTTGGTTTTCTGTTCTGTGTTGGTTCTTACAGTTTATCCTACACTTAATCTATACCTTACGTAATCTTACGGATTTGTGTGAACTCTCCCTATATTGTACGTGTTTCACATCTGGATCACTGATTTGAATTTCTTATCTCTGTATAAGCCCTATGGCCTCCCCCTGCCTCCTTTAACTTAAACAGACTTTCTGAGAATTCTAGCTATGAATGGAACAGGCATTCTGTGATGGATTCATTTTACTGAGAGGCAACTCATTTAACTAATAAATTAGTGAAGTATGTGAGTAGTGAAGTATTTTAGTCTTGCATGGTACATGTGTAGTAGCATTTAAACAGTAAATTCAAATGATTATATTTTAAAAGCAACATCAAAATAACACATTGCTTTCTTACTCCCTAATAAAAATTACTGGTAAATTAATTAATTGTTAAATTGGTGATTATCTAAAATAAAAAAAAAAGTTGTTGAAAGCACATGGCTTCTCAGAAAAATGTTAATTTTCAAAACATAGCTCATGATTTTTGAAATACCTTATTTATTTATATTTTAATGTTACTTAAAATGATACTTGAATTTATAATGATCACTTTGGAAGAAATTAAAAATCAAGTTTAACAGGTTGACTTGCTTTAGAATTATATTAGTTACTAATGAAGTGCTTTTTAAACATTTTGTTTTAGTATTGTAGATTCATTTAGAAATAAGGAGAATGACGCAGCAGTTAAAATCCAGAGCTGGTTTCGAGGATGTCAAGTTCGGGCATGTATCAGGTACATTGGTTTTGTCATGGAAACCTCAGATATGTCATAAATATATATCCCTTAGAAAATGTAATTTATTCATGAAGTGCTTATTTCAAATAATTTTTTATTTTACTCGTAATGTAGTTAATAAATTATATGGTGTTCTTTTAAAAGAAATGCGTAGTATTTCTGATCTCTTCTTACCAAAACTAAATTACTTTGACTATATTTCTTTTTAAAATTCTCAATATTGGCTGGGTGCAGTGGCTCACTCCTGTAATCCCAGCACTTTGGGAGACTGAGGCAGGTGAATCACTTGAGGTCAGGAGTTTGAGACCAGCCTGGCCAACATGGCAAAACCCTGTCTCTAGCAAAAATACAAAAATCAGCTGGGCATGGTGGTGCACATCCCAGGTACTTGGAAGGCTGAGGCAGGAGAATGCCTTGAACTTGGAAGGCAGAGGTTGCAGTGAGCTGAGAAGGCGCCACTGCACTCCAGCCTGGTCAGCAGAGTGAGACTCTGTCTCAAAAAAATAAAACAAAATTCTCAGTATTACAAACACATTTGCTCAGACTCCTTTTCCCATATTCCATAGGATCTACAAATGATTGGGTTTGTATTTATAGCAAAAATTTGTTGACTGGTAAGAAAGGGGGAAAAGAGAAAACAGTTTCAATCTTTTCCATCATGTTGGTAGATTAAAGAAAGTGATGCATGAATGTTGTCATCTAACCATACAAGAGACTGAAATTTGTACCTTTCTTAACTCTTTCTCCCTTTTTTTCAGTGCCCAAACTTTCCCTCCGTGTCTTTCTTAAAATACATTTTTCTGGATTAGGTACAGGAAAATATGCCTACTTCATAATAACTCATCAGACTGGGAATTATGCTATATAAAACTTCCTTATACTGTCTAGTAGGAGCTAGATATGCAACTTTAAAGTGTGAAGACAAGGCTTCTTTGTCTTTTTCTTTCTTTCTTTTTTTTCTTTTTGAGATGGAGTTTTGCTCTTATTGCCCAGACTGGAGTGCAATGGCACAGTCTTGGCTCACCGAAACCTCCACCTCCTGGGTTCAAGCGATTCTCCTGCCTCAGCCTCCCAAGCGGCTGGGATTACAGGTGCATGCCACCATGCCCGACTAATTTTTGTATTTTTAGTAGAGACGGGGATTCTCCATGTTGGTCAGGCTGGTCTTGAACTCCTGAACTCAGATATCTGCCTGTCTCATCTTCCGAAAGTGCTGGGATAACTGGGGTGAGCCATGGTGCCAAGAAGACAAGTCTTCTCTTTTGGCCACTATGTAAGCTAAGAAACACGGTGGCAAATAGAGTTTTTTGTTTTTTTTTTTTTGAGATGGAGTTTCGCTCTTGTTACCCAGGCTGGAGTGCAATGGCGCGATCTCGGCTCACCGCAACCTCCGCCTCCTGGGTTCAGGCAATTCTCCTGCCTCAGCCTCCTGAGTAGCTGGGATTACAGGCATGCGCCACCATGCCCAGCTAATTTTTTGTATTTTTAATAGAGATGGGGTTTCACCATGTTGACCAGGATGGTCTCGATCTCTTGACCTTGTGATCCACCCGCCTCATCCTCCCAAAGTGCTGGGATTACAGGCATGAGCCACCGTGCCGGGCCAAGTATTTTTTAGTTCATCAGACTAACATGATGTTGGCTTGGATAGACTGAGGATTACAGAAAAGAATGAAGAGGAGAACTATTTCTTAACCTCATGAATCTTTTCTCTCTTCCCTCCCCCTCCCCTCCCCTCCCCTTTCCCCTCCTCCTCCCCTCCCCCCTCCTGTTCCCTCTCCCCTGCCCTCCCTCCTCCCCCTGCCCCTCCCCCCTCCCCTCCTCTTCCCTTCCTTTCCCTTCCCCTCCTCTCTTCCCCCCTCCCTTTCTTCCTCCCTCCCTTTCTTTCTTTTCTTTCTTTGGACAGTCTTGAAAGAGTCTTGGTCTGTTGCCCAGGGCCGGAATACAATGGCACGACCTTGGCCCACTGCAACCTCTGCCTCCGTGGTTCAAGCAATTCTCCTGCCACAGCTTCCAGAGTAGCTGGGACTGCCGGCTCACCCTACCACACGTGGCAAATTTCTGTATTTTTAGTAGAGTGGGAGGGGCGGTGGGGGGGGGCTGTGTTTTCACCACGTTGGCCAGGCTGGTCTCAAACTCCTAGACTCAGGTGATCTGCCTGCCTTGGCCTCCCAAAGTGCTGGGATTACAGGCATTGAGCCACTGTGCCTGGCCCTCAAGAGTTATTTCTAAGTGTCAATATGATTTACATAAATAGTGCCTGGCTTACTTCTCAACATGTCACTGTGACCTGTTTTATAGTCTTGACACTCAAAAATATTTTAAAGAGTAAGTATTCAAGAGGAATTGAAATTAAATATTGTGTAATAATAAGCCCAAAAGAAATACTGAATAGTTACCTATGCCATTTTTTCTACTTTTAGAAATGATTAATTCTATCCCAGAATAACTTTCTACGCTGTAAAAGTGCACATAAACTTGGCTTTGAATTTGAATTCTTGAATTGTAGTAGAGTGTTCTAAGTGAAGATCTAACTGAGCATCCTTGTTTCAATGAAAGGATACTAATAAACATTTTCATCATAGGCGTTTACACAGGACTGTAACAATTATTCAACAATGGTGGAGAAGTGTCTTAGGCAGAAAACAGTGTCAACTAACTGTGCAGGTAAACGTCAAATGTACACGTGTCAGCATTTGAATTATACAATATGCCGCAACTTACTCACTTTAGTTGTATTTACATAGAGTTTGGAAGTTTCTGATGATCAGTATTTATATAAGGACAAAATGGGGCTGAATTTTCGCTATGAGATCTCTTCTGAAAGGACTTTCTGATCTTTCCATGGAGAATTGACTCATTTTTTTGGTACACGAACTACACTGATGTTATTTTTGCTTAAAGTAACTTCCACAGTATATACATTTATACTCATTTATTGATGTTTTTCTGTACTTTGTAGATGGTGAGCTTTTTTTTTTTTTGAGACAGAGTTTTCCTCTTGTTACCCAGGCTGGAGTGCAATGGCACGATCTCAGCTTACCGCAACCTCTGCCTCCTGGGTTCAGGCAATTATCCTCCCTCAGCCTCCTGAGTAGCTGGGACTACAGGCATGTGCCACCATGCCCAGTTAATTTTTTGAATTTTTAGGAGAGACGGGGTTTCACCATGTTGACCAGGATGGTTTCGATCTCTTGACCTCGCGATCCACCCGCCTCGGCCTCCCAAAGTGCTGGGATTACAGGCGTGAGCCACCGCGCCTGGCCCTGATGGTGAGCTTTTTGAGAGTGTGAGCTGCAGCCCACTTCCTTTTTGGATCACCAACATTTTAGGCTAATACCTGGCCCAGAACGCAGGCAATAAATATCCTCATAAGGATGCCAAATTGGTCACAGCTAACAATAAGCTGCCTTCTGACATTTCTTCAGGACTTTCTGATACATTTTGTTTTATGGGTATAAATGAAGTTTAAATAATTTAATAAATAATATATTGTTCCAGAATGGATTTTTTTTTATAGAAAGTTAAGCATATTTGTGGGTATATTTTGAATTTGCAAATAATTATTATTGGAAAGCAACAAAGATTACATGGTGCTTTTAGACTATTGTTTATTAAACACCTGCTATATACCAGGCCTTTTGTGTAATTATTTAATTTGTCTATTATGATGCTTATTAAAAGTAACTATTGTACTCATTTGGCAGGCTAGGTAACTGAGTCTCATACACTTGCCCATGAACAGATACTGGTATATTTAGCATACATAGCAACTTTCCAGATGTTACAGAATTTTTTACATTAGGCACAGTTGTCTGATAATTGAGAAGATCCTCTGCCTAATCTCTGTAAGGACAGAGACCATGTCTCATTAGTGTTGCACTCTCAGAGCCTGGTGCCTGGCATATACCAGATAATTAGCACTTACATAGATGAATAGAAGAATGACCACCAATCCGGTTTCTAATATGCTGTGCTCCCTTTACCAGGTAGAAGCCAAAAATTGATACTGATTGGTAATCAGTCTGATATAGTATGTTTATTTATTTATTTTTTGAGATGGAGTCTCACTCTTTCCCCAGGCTGGACTGGTGCAATGGCACAATCTCAGCTCACTACAACCTCCATCTCCCGGAATCAAGTGATTCTCTTGCGTCAGCCTCCTGAGTAGCTAGGATAGGATTACAGGTTCCAGCCACCATGCTCGGCTAATTTGTTTGTATTTTTAGTAGAGACAGGGTTTTACCACACTGACCAGGCTGGTCTCAAACTCCTGACCTAAGGTGATCTGCCTGCCTTGGCCTCCCAATGTACTGGGATTACAAGTGTGAGCCACCACGCCCATCCAAACTTTTTTTTTTTTCTCCTCTCCTGTCTTGATTTTGGTTAAAAGCATCATTTTTAAAAGTAGCTCTTTAAAGTACTCTAAAATCAAATGCCTCTATTTCTGTTTCTGCTTAACATTTTGAAAAGGAAAAATTGGGAAGAAAACGTACCTAATAGTTACAGAATATATGCTAGGTGCCAGACACTGTGGCAAGCATTTAACATGCACTGTCTCTGAGTCTTGGACCTACCTTTTGACTCTCACTGAACTGTAGAAACAGCACAGGCTTTAGACCTGATGATGGAGGTTTGATGACTGTGAGCAAGTTATTTAACCTGTGTGGACCTTCCTTTGTCCCTTGTCTTTAAAATGAGAATAAGAATGTTTGGCAGATTTTTTGTGAAAATTCAGTGAAACACTGTATGTAAAATACCGGGAACTGTGATTGGCACATAGTTGGTGCTCAAAAATAGTAGTTTTTCTTTCTTTTTTCCATTCTTTTCTCCTCCCTCCTCCCTCCTCCCTTCCTCCCTTCCTCCCTTCCTCCCTTTCTGCCTTCTTTCTTTCCTTCCTCTCTCCCTCCTTCCCTCCCCTTCTCTTTCTTTCTCTCTCTCTTTATTTCTTTCTTTCTTTTTCAGAATCTTTTTCTGAGTCTGAGCCGAGATCACGCCAGGCTGGAGTACAGTGGCATTATCTTGGCTCACTACAACCTCCAACTTCCTGGGGTTCAAGTGATTCTCCTGCCTCAGCCTCCTGAGTAGCTGGGATTACAGGCATGCGCCACCACACCCAGCTAATTTTTATGTTTTTAGTAGATACGGCATTTTTCCATGTTGGCCAGGATGGTCTCAATCTCCTGACCTCATGATCAGTCCACCTCAGACTCCCAAAGTGCTGGGATTATGGGCGTGAGCCATCATGCCCGATCAAAAATGGTAGTTTTTCATTTATGATGCTGTTGTTAGTATTCAGAAACTATTGAGGCAGTTTGCTTGGAGTAATATAAGTGAGAGATTTTCAAATCAAATTAGCTCCACTTCATATTTCTCTCATTGGTGCATAATCACATGATGATTTCATTATATGTGAGTGAGTGTGATGTATGGATGGATGGATATAGACAGACATACAGTTTTTAAACAGTGACTCAGGAAACCTCCTACGTTTTGAAGTTTGTCTTAGAATTAGTGACTGTAGAAATTCAGAGGAAAGCAAAGAAACACAGACAGATGTCTTTAAAGCTGTATTTATAATAAATAGGAAAGAAAACTGAAGAGGGAAAAAAGACTTTCAGCATTTAAGGTAGATATTGGATTCACCATCAATCCATCTAAACTGCTATTTAATTTATAACCCTGGAATCTAGAACTCTATATTTTAGAATATTAAAGGTAATCAGGATAATTTGTATTTCTTTATTACTATGTCTCTGTACATTAATTATATATATGTAATTATATATATAATAAATAATAAAAAATTAATATAATTAAATGTATACTCACATATTGCTGAAGAGTTAAATCTGCATAATCTTCATAAGATGCTCTTCTGAAGAAAATGAGTGTGGTTGTAGAAACAAAATTTTAAGACTCTTTGACAATTGCTGACATTGGATAGAGAGCCAATGGAAGCAGATGAAGTCAGATAGAAGGAAGTGTTATCAGTGTTTCCTGGGCATTATGTCTTATGCTTAAACAGTGAAGAAGAGATTTGATTTTCTTCTTTTATTTTTTCAATTTGAATGCCCAGCCATTTTAGTAATAACCTTTTATCTGCTATACATACAAACAACCCATATTTTTTATTGAAAGACATATAAAACCAAATAATTTCATTGGCTACAGTATATATTCCATTTGCTATCCAAACTTAATTTATAAGATTTAATGCAGAATCTTTTTTTAAAATTATTATTTTTATTTTATTTTTTACAGAGTTGCTCTGTTGCACAGGCTGGAGTGCAATGGCATGCTCTTGTCTCACTGCAATCTCAGCCTCCAGGGTTCAAGCGATTCTCCTGCCTCAGCCTCCCAAGTAGCTGGGATTACAGGTGTGCACCACCACACCTGGCTAATTTTTGTATTTTTAAGCAGAGGCGGGGTTTCACCATGTTGGTCAGGCTGGTCTCGAACTTCTGACCTCGTGTTCCACCGTCCTCAGCCTCCCAAAGTGCTGCGATTATAGATGTCAGCCCTCCCCCCCGCTTAATGCAGCATCTTTATTTCACTTTTGGGTCCATTTGTTCCACAAGTATGGAAACAATGTAATTAAATATCAGTACTTCTTTTGTACATGAAATTTCTATTGGCTTTTAAACACTATTTTTAAATATAAATTTTATTTTTCCACCTTCTTTCTCCCTTCCTTTTCTACTCTCTTTCTAAATTTGACATATGATTTTTATTTATTTATTTTTATTTACTTTTTTTTTTTAGACGAAATCTTGCTCTCTCACCCAGGCTAGAGTGTGGTGGTGTGATGTTGGGTCACTGCAACCTCTGCCTACCTGGTTCAGGCGATTTTCCTGCCTTGGCTTCCTGAGTAGCTGGGATTACAGATGCACACCACCATGCCTAGCTAGTTTTTGTATGTTTAGTAGAGATGGGGTTTCACCATGTTGGCCAGGCTGGTCTCAAACTCCTGACCTTAGGTGAACTGCCTGGCTTGGCCTCCCAATGCTGGGATTACAAGCATGAGCCACTGTGCCCAGGTGGCATATGATTTTTAAAATTTATTGTATTACAATTGGCATCAGGCCACTTTAAAAGAAATTTTAAATTTGGAAAAAAAATTAGATTTACAGAAAGGCTGCAAAAATAGTACGAAGAACTCCCATATATTCTCTACTTACATTTTATTAATCAAGTAAAAAAATTAACGTTATTTCCTCTTCTCTATATACATTTTTTCTCTATATGCATTATTTTATTCGACACAAAATTGCAGAAGTTATGCCCCCTTATCTCTAAATATATCCCATACATATTGTTTACATAATCTATTACAATACTAAAATCAGGAAATTGACATCTATACAAAACTATTATCTAATCTCTAGACTCTTTATATTTTACTGATTACACCAATAATGTCATTTTTAGCAAAAATCTTTTCCAGGGTACAAACTAGAATTTCACTCTGTAGTTCAAATCTAGTAGATGTGTCTCTTTAGTCACCTTTAATTTAGAGTAAATTTTTAGTCTATCTTCAACTTTTTTTTTTTTTGAGACGGAGTTTCGCTCTTGTTACCCAGGTTGATGTGCAATGGCGTGATCTTGGCTCACCGAAACCTCCGTCTCCTGGGTTCAGGCAATTCTCCTGCCTCAGCCTCCTGAGTAGCTGGGATTACAGGCACGCGCCACCATGCCCAGCTAATTTTTTGTATTTTTAGTAGAGACGGGGTTTCACCATGTTGACCAGGATGGTCTCGATCTCTTGACTTCGTGATCCACCTGCCTCGGCCTCCCAAAGTGCTGGGATTACAGGCGTGAGCCACCGTGCCCGGTCTATCTTCAACTTTTATAACCCTAATATTTTTTAAGACTACAGACTAGTTATTTTATAAAATAATTTTATATTAATATATTTTTGAAGGGATTTTTAATTTTAAAATAATTTTTACAATCATTGTCTCATGTCATGAGCAATGGTTCTGTTAAGAAGAATGCAGGTGGTATCTGTTTTACAGATGAAGAATGGTACTCAAGGTGCCTAGGGTTCTCAACTCCTGATTCTAGATCCACATACTAAATACTAAACATGTTCTCTGGATGTCCCTCAAGTGGCCCAAATTGGGTCCTCCTATATTCCTTTTTTTAGGTAAAGAGTACTACCATTCAACCAGAAATCCAACCCTGAGAAACAGTCACCCTAGACTCTTTTTTTCTTTTTGAGACAGAGTTTCGCTCTTGTTACCCAGGCTGGAGTGCAATGGCACGATCTCAGCTCACCGCATCCTCCACCTCCTTGGTTCAGGCAATCCTCCTGCCTCAGCCTCCTGATTAGCTGGGATTACAGGCACATGCCACCACGCCCAGCTAATTTTTTGTATTTTTAGTAGAGACGGGGTTTCACCATGTTAACCAGGATGGTCTCCATCTCCTGACCTCATGATCTACCAGCCTCGGCCTCCCAAAGTGCTGGGATTACAGGCTTGAGCCACCGTGCCCGGCCCCACCCTAGACTCTTTATCACCTCTTGTTCCCTCCCGCCACCTTCTATTTCTCATAAAATCGTTTTTACTTTCCCTCTTAAAAGCCTCTTGATTCCAATCTGAACTGACTGCATCATTTTGCTGCCATGCCTGTAGTCATCCTTCCCATAACACATAATGTAAAGTCCTTGTTTTTTAACATTACATGTGAGGTCTTCCATGGTCTAACCATTGCTTCTTATCTAATATCACTTGCTATACCTATATAAATATGCCCTAGTCATATTCAACTACTTACCATTTCCCAAATATGCAGTGTCCTTATCACCTAAAGATTTTTGGCAAATGCTCTTCCCTCTGCCTGGAATACTCTTCTTCACTCTTACATGTCTCTCATTGGTCTGAATTCCTATGTATCCCTCAAGACTTTACCTGAAGATCAACTTTTCCTGATCTTAATGGAAAGTAAAATTCAGGAATACTGAAAATACTAGTTTTGTCTTCTTAAGAGCTTGTCATGTAGGCATTTGTCTCACTGATACATTCGTTTATTTACATCTCTCTCATTTCATTGGAAGCTCCTGATAGCAATGATGAGTCTGTTTATTATATCGCAGTAACTGACACATGAAAGGCCTACTGAAATTTTTACCAACTGGATAAATAAATGATTCACAGGGATACAGGCTGGAAGATGTTTGCTATGGCCAATGTCAATGATGATTAATATCAATATGTGCCAGAGTGGATTGTATTTTTGGTTGTCATCCTATCTCCCCTTCTTCATAAAAAGGGTGATTCATACCCATCCCGCTGATCTGGGGCTTGGCTGCTATGTGTTTTGAGCAGATGGGATATATGCCACACCCAGACTGAAGCTTCAAAGCCATGTTCTCAGTCTTCCCCTCCAGCAAAAGAACAGCATACCTCAGATCCAGGTTGCTCCTTCAACTTTAGGGCTGAAATGAAGACATGTGTGGGACACAGCTTAGCTTACGTGTGTAATGGGAATCAGAAATCAACTTCTTTTGTTTTGCAACCTACTGCTATAGTTGTTATTTTTATCTCAGCAAAGCTGATTGATAGTTATAAAGATAACAAAAGCAAGGATGTTTATAAGAAACATTCCGAATGGGTTACTCAGTGATGCTTACAAAAAGATGTTTGGAGCTTTTGGAGTTTGTGATGATGTTAGGACACCTCCATGTGGTGATATCTTGTAAGGCGATGGTGCAAACTCAGCAAAATCTCTGGCACATCAAAATGAGAACCAACAAGTATTTGTTAAACCACACTGTTGAATGGGGGCTTAGATTAAAGGTCAGCACTGGACTTAAAGGTTCTACATCCATAGTTATAAGATGATAGGATTTTCTACCTAATGAAAAAAAGTATGTGAACAATACAGAATAGCGTCTAAGAGCTGAGGCTTATGGAATGCATTAGGTAGGATTTAGGAAGAGGAAAGGGAATTAAAGATCAGAATAAGAGGAAAATGAGTGACACAATATCACAGGAATCAGAGGAGAAAACTTATAGGAAACTTGGAGTTGTCAAGAGTATCAAATGTGAAGAAGTTCAAGCAGAAAGAGGACTATGAAAAGACAAAGTTCTAGGATCTCTTTAGCAAAGAAAGACAACTTTCCTCAAAATTCTCCCATACCAAAATATTTCTATCCAGCTTTTAAATAATTCTCCTGGTGACATCAAATGCCTTATCAAGTCCTAAAGGGTCATGTGCTCTGCACTCCAGTGACTTCATAAACCCACAATAGTAGAGCTATTCCAGTCTTGTTTTGTGATTTGTTTGGCTCTTTTTTGCTTCTTGTATGACTGCTGTCTTTATTTTTCTTTTCGACTTCCATTTTACCTTTCTGCTGACCTTCATGCTGCTATATTTAGCAACATAACCCAAATTTGCCTATCTTAGAGGCACACAACTGTGAAAACCCTTTCCTATTATTGAGGATGTGCTCTGATTCTTCTTTTTATTAATAAGAAGCTTATTGTCAACTGGTGCATGTGCTCAGGACACATGAATTTTACACATGCTGAACTCCTGGTATAATTTTACTGTGGCCTGTCCATTTCATTGTACACTCAAATGGTCCTACTGTTTGGGGACCCATCTTGTTTTAGCTGTGTAGTGTTCCAGTTAGCTTTTCCTTACCCCTTACTGCTTCATTTCATAAATGGGGAAATAAAAATAAGTCATTCTTTTAAGCAATAGTACCAGAAAAATGAAGAAATATCCTTTCATTTGCCCCTTTTAGAGCACTAACAGTTTGCACGTTCTTTGAGTGAATTTATCTGTAAAAACTACATACGATGGCTTGTATGCATTTTATTATGCTTTTAAATTTGCTTTCCTTTTTAGTATTTTATTATTACCTAATTTACATTATGTTTAATATCAAATGTGTTATTTTGGAATCACCATAATCTGAGAGCAGAGAAGTATAAAGGCTATTGTAGTACATAATTAGTTTGATATGATGTGTTATAAAATAATTATATATAACTGTATTCCTAGACAGGTCAATGTTATGTTTTTAAATTGAGATCATCTAGTGAATAACATATGTATGGCAACCCCATTAAAATTCAATTTAATTAAAATTTTTGTTGAAATGTATTAATAGCCTATAGTAGAACTACTTAATTTATGAAGATTGATTATGATTAAAAAGAGAAGTTATGGCTGGGCGCGGTGGCTCATGTCTGTAATCCCAGCACTTTGGGAGGCCGAGGCAGGCAGATCATTTGAGGTCAGGACTGACCAACATGGTGAAACCCTGTCTCTACTAAAAATACAAAAAAAAATTAGGCGGGTGTGGTGGCACATGCCAGATACTCAGGAGGCTAAGGTAGGAGAAGTCCTTGAACCTGGGAGGCAAAGGTTGCAGTAAGTCGAGACTGTGCTATTGCTCTCCAGCCTGGGAGAGAGAGTGAGATTCCATCTCAAAAAAAAAAAAAAGAAAAAAAGAAAAATTATTTAAATTATAAAAATAACATTATATATTGATGAAATCAAGGTTCCCAGTATGGCTATACAGCTTACCTTATAATACTTTTTTCAACAGTTTCATATTTCATTCTTTAAAAGAAGAGCAATGAAAGTTTTACTAACTTTAAATGGGAGAAAAGATGACATGTACCATCAAATTCCATTGTATGTTGTTATGATAAATGCCAATAATTTGCTCTTTTTATGGATGACTAAATGTATAAAATACCAGACACTAGTTTTAAAATTGATAAGAGATTGACATAGTTACTTCCATAGACATTTTTATTTCTCTTCATTAGATGAACACATGTTTATTTTTAGATGAGGAAATGCCCAATGTTTTTGATATTTCTCTTTATAGGAATTCCAAATCAGTTATAAGATAATAAGGCATCGTCCTTCACATGTCATACCAGAAAACTGAAACATATATGTACTTTTTTTCCCTTAGAGTCTAACTCCAAATACAGAACAACTTAGGACTCAGAGTTACTAATATTAATTTAAAACTTTAACAACACATTTTCATCATAATTATAAGTTTAGATTTGGTTCACCTAATCTTAAATATAATATTACTAGTAACTGGGAGAAAGAATATAATTGGTTTTTAATTTCATTTAAGGAATAAATTTAAAAAAATTTATTTAAGGAAAAATAGTATTTTAAAAAGGAACTGTTGAGGCTGGGTGTGGTGGCTCACACCTGTAATCCCACCCAGCACTTTGGGAGGCCAAGGTGGGCAGATCGTCTGAGGATAGGAGTTCAAGACCACAGCCTGGCCAACATGATGAAACCCATCTCTACTAAAAATAAAAGTTTAGCCAGGCATGATGGTGGGTGCCCGTAATCCCAGCTACTCGGGAGGCCAAGACAGGAGAATTGCTTGAACCCAGAAAGCAGAGGTTCCAGTGAGCCGAGATCTCATCATCGCACTCCAGCCTTGGTGACAAGAGGGAAACTTTGTCTCAAAAAAAAAAAAGAAAAAATAATTGTTAATAATGACCAAATTGTTATCAACTGTTAGCAAACAAGGCAAAGCACATGCACAAAATACTTATAACTACTCGATTGGATATTAATTTAAAAATTATACTCAAAATTATGAAATGTGGATGGCCCTAATGTGGAAAATAACAAAACCTCAGGCTTGTTAGACGTGTTGTCCATTGTTCATGGCTTCTAAGGGTTTCGTTCTCATCACTTTAATGCATATATCTTTTATATTGTTCAATCGAGCAAATGATGCCAGGCGATCTTCTCAAGTTATTTAGATATGTTACTCAAAATTATTATATATTACTTTAAGTGTTTTGCTCTTGAAATGGTTGATCATTTTATCCTTGAAGCTCATATTTTCTTGGTTTCCAACCAAAATGCTCAACAATAAAGGAAAGATTAAATAACTTATGGTATGTTCATTTAACAAAAAACCCTGCAGTTATTGTATATTGTATATGAAAATATGTGAAGGATTTTTAAACTGAGGAAAAGAAGAGATTTGTACTAGATCTGTTTAGATTAGGTGAAACAGTCTTTTAATAGAAATTAAACCTCCCGGGCTTGATGGGGAAGAATTTGCAGTCTGGGTTTAAAACAAGGAACAGTCATAGTTGACAAAGTCTGTAGCATTCTTTGGGAATATAAGGGTAAACCGAAGTGGGGCTCATTGGGACTGGAAAAGGTAGGTGACTGTGAGATTAGGTAATTGACTGTGCTGTTGATATGAATATGAAAAGTCTTGGGATAGTGGCAGAAGTTCCAATGAACAGTAAGACTTTAACCTAGGTGTCAAAATCTTTTTTTTTTTTGAGACGGAGTCTCACTCTGTCACCCATTTTGGAGTGCAGTGGCATGATCTCAGCTCACTGCAACCTCTGCCTTCTGGGTTCAGGCAATTCTCCTGCCTCAGCCTCCTGAGTAGCTGGGATTACAGGCAGGCGCCACCATGCCTAGCTAATTTTTTTTTTTTTGTATTTTTAGTAGAGACGGGGTTTCACCATGTTGACCAGGATGGTCTCGATCTGTTGACCTCGTGATCCACCCGCCTCGGCCTCCCAAAGTGCTGGGATTACAGGCGTGAGCCACCGCGCCCGGCCAACCAACTCTTTCTTTTTTCTTTTCTTTTTTTTTTTTTTTTGAGAGGGAGTTTCGCTCTTGTTACCCAGGCTGGAGTGCAATGGCGCGATCTTGGCTCACCGCAACCTCCGCCTCCTGGGTTCAGGCAATTCTCCTGCCTCAGCCTCCTGAGTAGCTGGGATTACAGGCGCGCGCCACCATGCCCAGCTAATTTTTGTATTTTTAGTAGAGACGGGGTTTCACCATGTTGACCAGGATGGTCTCCATCTGTTGACCTCGTGATCCACCCGCCTCGGTCTCCCAAAGTGCTGGGATTACAGGCCTGAGCCACCGCGCCCGGCCCAACGAACTGTTTCTTAATTGCTCAGACTGTTGATAAATAATCCAGCCCTGCTGCTCTCCACAAACAATTTGCTTTGGATCAGACCAGGCAATTCAAACAACACTAATTACAGTGAAACCTCTTTGTATGAATTTCTGTTTGTCACGGGGCAGAAAGCCCCTTTATAAAGAGTTAAGGCACTTTATTCTGATTTTTGCCTGAAACATAATACCTATTACCTGGGCTCAAGTTATAGTGAATAAATTTTGATTGAATAAAAATAAAGTTAAAAATATCTCATATGTATCTCATTGCTTTTATTGTTCATTGTACTGTCATGAATTATATTAATTTTATATTTTTAATTAAGAGCAGATGGGGAAGCTTTATTTAAAGTAATATTTTCATTGAAAGAAGCTACATTGCCAAATGATTTACTGAAACAGAAATTTGGATATTAATAGATAAATGTGTCTTTACTAGAGAGAAACCAACACTTCAGGAAGTCTTTACTATATCAAGGGATTTGCTGTAACATGATATCATTGTATTTATGATTTTATGGTGTTAAAATGAATATTAAATGAAACAAAATTCCCAAGGATTACTCAGGAGGCAGCTAAGTACATAACATTTTGCATAGATGGTTGGAAGGCACAATTTTGCTCCATCACTGCATCCATATCCTTGAACGATTTCGACTGAAGACAGCATTTCTTTGAATTTTTCATTAAACCAGACGTCTTGAAATATGAATTCCTTTTATGTTTCTGTGAGTTTTGGCTAAAAGAACCCCAGTGAATAAATCATACAATACTACATGTCACCAGCACTTGTGAATATTTCTGCTTTGTTATTCTATTCTCAGTAGAGCACCATTGATTATCAAACTCAGCGGAGAGCATTTTATGATCATATATCTCCATTAGCTCCTAGTTTGACTACCATAGATTTTTCTGGTTAAGGTTGCATTATGTATTAAGAAGCCTATCTCTTCAATACAACGTTTGATTTCATTTTTCTAAGGCTAGAACTCTTATTATGTATTATGTATAAAGATTCTTATCTTTTATATGTAAAAATAGGCTGCACTGTCTTTGTGTAACTGAAATGTATGCCATCTTTTCTTCTTGATTCACAGGTAGCACATTATACTATGATGATGAATCTCTACAATGCAATGGCTGTCAGGGTAAATATTTCTTCACTTGTTACACAAATGAAAAGTCAATTGTGCCCTGAATTTGCTTTTAATAAAATGAGCAAAGCAGAATAATGCAAATTTGATTGATATGCTAATGGTAAAGAGAGAAAGAGTATGTAGTTAAAAAGTTAGTTATGCTAAATAATCTTGGCAGTATTAAAAATTAGAGTAAAATGTAAAACATGTAATTATAAATGCTTATGTTTTAGAATGTTAAATATCTCTGAGCCATAACTAGAGAAAGACTTAAATATTAATGAAGTAATGTATTAGTTTCCATATGTCATATAGAATACATTGTGATAAATAGATGAACATGGTTCTGGAATATAAGATGCCTGCCCAATACAAATCAATTAGAAATTATTAATATGATTTAACAGTAATGAAGTCAGTTTCCAGCTTAGAAGTTTTATTTCTATCATTTCTATGTTCATCTTTAATGCGTTATTTTCCTAATAGAAAACTGAATTTAACAATTATGGAGCTTGAACTTGGTTTCTGCATTCATCTTGAGAATGGACACAGCAAAAATATGATTTCCTTTGTTTCAGACAATAGGATAATAATGTAATTGCTAAGCTATTATAAATGGAGAAATTTCTTAAGTGAATTTTATTAGTGTCCTTAAAATCTATGTTGCTTTATATTCTCTTTCATTAATCTGTTAGTTCTGCAAATGATGGATTTTATTTTGAGTGAGTCAAGGTAGTAAAATCCTTTCTGAAAGTGCTGGGGTAAACCATAGTGGGTAAATTAACATTGTATTGACTATGTATTTTGCTTTGGAAAGAGGCTAACCTAGATACCAGTAGCCGAAGTTTTATTTCTAATAAATGCAATTCTGCTTTATTAGTTCATAACCTACCTGGTAACTTACTTCAAAATAACGACCCTAGAAGAGATGTAAACATGATTGGTGAGTGTTCAGAAAAAAAATCTCTAAGGGTATCTGTATGGCCAATAATATCCTGGCAGATATGTATGTACCCAAATTATGACTAAGATCTTCATGTACAATATATAAGAACAAAACTTTTGTCTTAATTTTCCTTGTGAACAAAGCCTATTATAAGTTGTATATTTGGGTATTGACAGTTACCCTGACAACCAAAATGTATTCAATTGTCAAAGAGCCTAGTGGAGCATTTCTGAAATGACAGGAGTTTTACAAATGTATTTATAGCCTGTCCATCCCTAAATAGATATCACTCTTTTGTAATGAAGAACAAATTATATGTATGTGATTTTCTTTTGTGTAATAGATATTAATGTCCTGATTTGCTGCATTTATTTTTTAAAAGGTCACCTTCTCTCTAAAGACTTTATGAGTCCCCTACCCCTGTAGAATTCATCACTCCTTTTTTATGTTCCTATTTTATCATCGACGAACTTCTGTTATAGAACCTGTAATGTTTACATGCCTGTCTCCACCCCACCGCCCCTGCCTCCCTACACACTGTAAGTCTCTTGAGGCCCAGATACTATCTTCTTCATCTTTGTATCTTCAATGCTTGGCTTGTGGTAGGTGGTTAAATAAATATCCTTGAATAAATCAATGAATGCTGGCCCATTTTTTTCTAAACAAGGAGTGAAAAACATCCTTTGCTTTGAATACATTTTTTCTAAGTTTCAAAGTGCCTTTGTTGGAAATTATTTAAGCCTTTGCTGGGGGATCTTTAAGGCTTTTTTGATTATCTGACTGTGCTATGTGATGTAGATAAACTGGACTTGGTAAGGTACAATGTAGTTCGTGCAGTTGACATGTAAATGGAAGACTTCCTGAGATGTAGGATTTTGGTGAAGTATCGTAACACATACCGAGTTGAAGGAGGTTTGCTATGATATAAGCTGCTGTCAGAGCCCACAGTTTGCCTTTACAAAACCCCTCTTGCTGATTTGCTGCTAGGCCGGTGACAGTCAATTAATATAGCAATAAATTGCTCCGTAAATTTTTATCTTAGCTCCTGGGGCCCTATTCCTCCTCTTTCTCTGTGACACTTTATTTCCTTTTTAGTCTTCAATTTGACTTTACTCCAGATGAGAGTTCTGCTTTTCCTCCAGCATCTTGTCTACTCCATTGTGGATCTCATTTAAATTTGGCTCCCAACTTTTCTTTTCAGTTCTCTTACTTTGAACAGCTTTTAGTATCTTATGCAAACTCCATGAGCTGATTCAGTTGCTCAGGCCATTTCTCTCCCTCTACCATCTAGATGTACAATTGTATATATTCTGACAGCCTTGTGTAAAATTGACCCTCCATTTTCCATGTAGTGAGCACGTGGGTGTCACCTTAAGCCCACCAGATGCTGGGCTAAGAGCATCTGGCTCCTGACAATATTATAAAGATAGGGTAAGAATTACTTATATGAGGAAAACCCATTTAAAAATATTCCCAGGTAGCAAATGAGTAGAGTTTAGTGGAGTTATTTTATCCATCCGAAGGTCTATTTATTTTCCCTTTTTCCCATTACCTTGATTCATGTTTTTCAATATTTAGTGTTTTCTCTTGCTTATGGCTTTTGCTGATTGGCTGACCCTATCCAGGAAGAAGTCTCTCATACAAAATGATGTATATCTTATACTCAATTCTTACATTTGTAAAGGGAAATAACCCAAGACCAAGACTATATACATTCAGCCTCAAACTTGTTACTGAAGTCTCTATTTTTCCAATAGAATGACTGCAGATTCTGAAACTTATTCCTTAAGAATAAAGAGATACAGGTGCGGGATACCTGAGTGTACTGTAATCAAACTGACTGCCAGCGAGAAAGCAAGGATTTAAAAAAGGGAACTCACCAAATTCTGCACTTAGGTTAGACTGTGCTCTAGCCAGACTTCAGTGGATTCTGTTTCCTTGGTTCTCCCTCTTTCTAAGGACTTCTTATTTTATCTGTACCCACTACTAGGTCAATGCTCCTTTGATTTGTGGTGCAGGATTTTTCTTGGCACCTTTGCAGAGGTTATATAGCAGGAGGTGCCTTGTCTACTTGTCTACTCAGCCTGCCTGGCTGTGCCTGGCTTGTACTCCAGCCTCTGGCCGCAGCGATTGCATACTCAGTCCCTGGGGAGAGCGGGTGTGTGAGAAAGTGAGTGAGGGGTCTGGCCAGCCATTCCCAACACCGGCACAGGAACAGGCTCCATGCAGGGCTTGCAGATGGACTAGTTATTTTGCCCCGAGGGGAACATAGTGGTGCTAGACAGGGGTGCCCGCAACCCCGGAGCCCCAGAAAGGGTATTACAACATGCAAATTTGATTTTATTCCCACTATCTGCAGCTGGATGGATGGTGGCACGTGAACAGCTGGGTCAGCCCGTTGCCCTGCTCTGGCCTGCGGCACCGGGGCTGGCTTGGCCCCACCACTGCTACCTGTGATGTGGAGCAGCTGCCTGAAGGTGGTCTCCCTCACCCGAAATTAGGTCGTCTCCCCCAGTGTTGCTGAGTCTGGGCTTTTTATAAGCACAGGATAGGGGACGGGCGGGCTGTAGGTAATATTGGAAAAGGCAATCGTCAACTGTTTAAAAAACATAATTGAGAGGCCGGGCGCGGTGGCTCAAGCCTGTAATCCCAGAACTTTGGGAGGCCGAGGCGGGTGGATCATGAGGTCAAGAGATCGAGACCATCCTGGTCAACATGGTGAAACCCCATCTCTACTAAAAATTACAAAAAATTAGCTGGGCATGGTGGCGCGTGCCTGTAATCCCAGCTACTCAGGAGGCTGAGGCAGGAGAATTGCCTGAACCTAGGAGGCGGAGGTTGCGGTGAGCCGAGATCGCGCCATTGCACTCCAGCCTGGGTAACAAGAGCGAAACTCCGTCTCAAAAAAAAAAAAAAAAAAAAAAAAAACATAATTGAGAAAGAACCAATTGGGAAAAACTGGGCAAACAAGAACAGAAGTTCTCTCTGTGGGTCACAGGTTTTATCTGGAACCAGCAGTCTGGTCTTTCAGCCTTCCGTCTGTTTTCAGCTTGAAGGTGGAGTTTCACCAGGGACCCGCCCCTATCTGCTGAGGTATTTGTCTGACTCCTGCTGCAATTATTTGGCTACGTTGAGCTTTGTAGAGAAGAAGGATGGGGAGTAGATTAGTAATGTTCCAAGAGTGAGATTACAATGTGTTCGAGTGTGAGGGAAAAATTAGACTTATTTTTTCCTACATGGGATATAACACTGTTTTCAACTGAATGCCGGACAGTTCTCCCAAAACATAATTGTTTCTTTAATGAAGTTTATGCTAATGTTAGTAAATTCAAAAGACAAATTTGTTTATTTCAACTTTGTTTTTTTTTTCTTTTTCTTTTTTTTTGAGACGGAGTTTCGCTCTTGTTACCCAGGCTGGAGTGCAATGGCGCAATCTCGGCTCACCACAACCTCCGCCTCCTGGGTTCAGGCAATTCTCCTGCCTCAGCCTCCTGAGTAGCTGGGATTACAGGCAGGCGCCACCATGCCCAGCTAATTTTTTGTATCTTTAGGAGAGACAGGGTTTCACCACGTTGACCAGGATGGTCTCGATCTCTTGACCTCGTGATCCACCCGCTTCGGCCTCCCAAAGTGCTGGGATTACAGGCGTGAGCCACCGCGCCCGGCCAACCAACTCTTTCTTTTTTCTTTTCTTTTTCTTTTTTTGAGACGGAGTTTCGCTCTTGGTACCCAGGCTGGAGTGCAATGGCGCGATCTCTGCTCACCGCAACCTCCGCCTCCTGGGTTCAGGCAATTATCCTCCCTCAGCCTCCCGAGCAGCTGGGATTACAGGCACGCGCCACCATGCCCAGCTAATTTTTTGTAATTTTAGTAGAGACGGGGTTTCACCATGTTGACCAAGATGCTCTCGATCTGTTGACCTCGTGATCCACCCGCCTCGGCCTCCCAAAGTGCTGGGATTACAGGCTTGAGCCACCGCTCCCGGCCTCAACTTTGTTTTATGCCCATTTCATATTGTCTGTGGTGCCATTCACACTTTTGATATCAGTTTTTGATATGAAATGTTTATCATCTTGTGTATCTTACGAAGAGTTCAATTGTAAGTAAATTAATGTGGCAGCTAATTTTTGAAAAACAAAATGGATCTCTGAAGCTAGGCAAGAAAAAGATTGCCATGTCATCCATTCCCAAATCTTGGTAGGTCAGAACCACTGGTAAATAATAATAATGAGTAACAGTTGTATTGCAGTTACTACTTTCCAGGTACCATTCTAAGTATTTTAAATATTTTGACTTTTCTCTGTAATCATAATAACCAATTCTCTGAGGTGTAGGAAAACTGACCTTGTGGCCTGATGATTCATGAGTATCCTTATTGCTTGTACATTTTATGCAGGAATTCTAAGTGACAATTAGTTAAGGACTAAGTTGAGGCATTCCAAGGCAGTGTCACATGCTTCCCCTTGTAGGCAGAATTAAATGACTCTTTAAAAAAAAATCCTCACCATCTAAAAGAATATTCAGGCTGTGGCCTCCCCCATTCCTATTGTTAACATCAGGAATTGTCATCTGTCATAAGCCTAGATGAAACACCCTTCCTTTCTGCTCCAATTGTAAATGGATTTTTGTGTAGGATGTAACAAATGACAACAGAGGGAATTTGTCATTTCTTTTCTGTTTGAAGTCCTGGGTGCAGATCACACAGATTTTGAAATTTAAAAGTCTGTATTTAGCTTCATTTATACCCCTCCCTTGCCAGTTTTGGGCCCGAAGCATCAATGGAAAAGAAAAGGGGACTCTAACATTTTTAAAACATTAGGAACAACCACAAAATTGTTATTAGGACTGATATAGTCAAGTGCTTTTTCTAAATTAATGTTTAGAGTATACTAGTCTTCAATAAACTAAACACAATGGGGATATATAATCTGGCACAGACCCTGGAACGTAACAAAGGTAAAGTCTATGGGAAATATTTGTTCCTTGTAATGCCTTTGAAAAGCCTCCATTGTATCATCTCATACATCTTGAGTCTTCATTTGCTCGTCTGCCCTACAACAAATGGAGCAGTATCACATGAATGCAAATTTCAAGAAATGCTGGTGTGCAGCATCCTAGCACTCTCTCTTTTAAAATGAATTCCGTCATATGTTTTTATCTTAGTTTCAAAGATCTGTGAGGAATGAAAAAATGGTAATAATCAAAAGCTTACAGAGTGTTCAAGAACTACAGATGTAATTAATTGTTTCAAGTAAAATTCCTTTTACCCTGGAATCCTTGTACCTGTTACTGATCAATCACGTAGACTTAGTTGGTGAAATTCCACTAGAATTTGGAGAATTTCAATGGATTCTGTATTATTTTAAATTATTTAACTTGATTATAGCAACCCAGACAATTTTGTTCAGATAGAAATGCTCACATTTAGGGAAAAGAAGTAATAGTAACAAGAGGAACAGTAGAACAAAAGTCACTTAAAACAACAAATTTGCAAAATAACATCACTTTATTGGCTCATTTCCCTTAGAGCTTTCTCCATATATAATAAAAATTTTAATTTACAAAAATTAATCTGACGATATATCAAGTAACCATTTTCTTTTGTTTCCCACTTGTGTCTAAAATACCACAGAAAAAAAAAGATTATATGGTAGCGTTACTTAAAAATGATTAAATATGTGTCAGATATATAAAGATTCTTCTGAATCCCTAAAGAACTTACAATACTATTTTCATATTAATAATACTATGAAGTAACCATTTGTGTTTAGAATAATGACACCAAGATTACATAGCTATAGATAGATAGGTAAATTAATGCAGAAAGGATATAGAAGGTCTTTTATATCCTAGACATTTTGTTATGGTTCTGGGAATACAGAATGAATAACACAGTTTTATTTATACAAAACAGGGTATCCCAAAATGTCAGCCCAGGAAAGAAAAGAAGGGGCCATCTAGACAACATCAGGCTTTTATCTGATGATGGAACAGATATTTTAATGTTTCATCTCCATGTAACAGTATATTTTGTCCTTTATCCTTCAACTTCTAGAACCAATATCGTTATGAAATGATTAAATAGATTTGTAGAGAAAGCCAGTGAGAGTGGGGAAACAGAGTATTAGAGAGAGGAAACTGCGCATTAAATAATTATCCAGAATCTTTTGCTAAAAATATCTAGTTAAGATTTTTACATATATGTCCTTTATGTGGGAAACTATATTTTCATATAAGATTATGTATAAATACGTGGTTGTGGCATGACAATGCAGTGATACCGATAATGAAAACTTGGGTTATATTACTACTTTTTACATTCCTAATCTTTAAAGATTTAGTAAACCTGTATTTCTGTGCTCACTGTACAGTCTTTTCTAGAATGTTGAGCATTCTAATAAAAGTATAATTGTGAATAACTGAGTTCTACGTCTGTGCTCTCATATACACTTAGAGTTTTAATACTGAGTGAGCTATTAACAAGAAATTGTTTTCCATGCCTTCATTTTTCCTTTCTTTCTTTTTTCTTTTTTTTTGTTGTTGTTGAGACATGGAGTCTTGTTTCATGCCCAGGCTGGAGGGCAGTGGTGTAGTCTCAACACACCACAACCTCCAACTCCCAGGTTCAAGTGATTCTCCTGCCTCAGCCTCCCAAGTAGCTGGGATTACAAGCAGCTACCACTATGCCTGGCTAATTTTTTGTATTTTTAGTAGAGACGGATTTCACTATATTGGCCAGGCTGGTCTCGAACTCCTGACCTTGTGATCTGCCTGCCTACACTGCCCAAAGCTCGGGGATTACAAGTCTGAGCGCCAGTACTCTCGGCCCCATACCTTCATTTTTCATGTTAAGAGAGGAAACATTTTTTCTCTCTTTTAGTGGCATTTTTTTTTTTAAGAGAATGATAGCTCTGCATCTTTTATTTCAGACTCAGAAATTTCAGTCCCAGTCTCCAAATAGGTGTTCAATAGAAAACGCACACGCACACACACACTCTCGCTCTTCCTCTCTCTCTCTCTCTCTCTCTCTCTCTCTCTCTCTCTCTCTCTCTCTCTCTCTCTCTGTCTCTTTCTCTCTCTTTCTGTCTCTCTCTCTCCTCTTCCTCTTTCCTGCAACGTGCGGTTTGGGAGCTTGGGGTTTCTGTCTTCTTCCCAAGTTTCTCAGTGTCTGGGCTGGGGAAGGAGGGCCCAGGTCCCAGCAGGTACAGACGCTGCACCCTAGAGGCAGGAGCAGCAGGAGTCAGTATTTCCGCTGCTGAGGGAAGAGACTGCTCCCTGAGGATCGGAGTGGGGGGCTGGTGGGGCTGGGGTCCTCCGAGTCCAGGCTGAAGAGGTCCCTCCCAGTACGAAGGATCTGCTCCTCCAGCTTCTTGTGTCGCTTCATGTCCGAGAGCACCTTGTCCAGGCGGGCCTCTTGTTTCTGGCTCCGGGCTGAGCTTCCTGGGATGCGTCCCTGGTCAATCAGCGAGTCCTTCGGGGTCACTGGCTCATCATCAAAATCAAATTCCTTGGGCATGTGTGGTTTTTCCTCTTCCTCTTCTCTGGCCTCCGGCTCCTCATCGGATCTCTCCTCTTCGCTCTGAGCCTCGGGCGTGGGCGGCCGGCGGGGCAGGATCTCTGCTTGCAGCTCCAGGGTACCATGGGCAGCCGCTGGATCTCGGGGGGCTGGGGCATCCAGGGCCGCCCATGCGGGGGCAGCTCCACTTCCTCGTCGCTGCAGGGCACACACCAGTCCTCGGAGTCCCCCTCGGCGCGCTCTTCCCCACTGGCACTGGGGACGTCTCCCTGCGCCTACTCGCCCCCGGACCCTTCACTCTCGGTCTCCTTTCGGCCTTCTTCTCCCTGGTCCTCGGCCTCAGGCCGAGGCGGAGGTGCCTCCAGTATCCTCCACGGCCAGAGCCTGGAGGCCGAAGGTCACTTCCGCTTCTTCAGACTGAAGTGCCGCCCTGGTGGATTTTCAGGAATAAAAGTAAACCCAATGGAGGGAATATCTTTTCTATGGCAGATGGTTTTTAATATACCAAGGTTTTGCCATTTGTTTTAGTGCTTAAAATAAACATTATTTATAAGACCACTTACATTTTGATGTTACTTAATGAGGAATATGCATCATTGATTCGACTAGCTTAAGAGGTCATTTAGAACTTGCCCGTTAACAAGCTGTAATCTGCTGAGCACACAATGACTTTGTTTAAAATTATCTAGTCAGAGCTGATCAATGACAATAATTGTTTTATACCAATCACTTTTGAAAGTTGCTAATTACTTTGAAGGACATGAATACAAGTCTTTTTTTTTTTTTAGTAACCCATTCACCTTGAAATTAAGAATAAATGTTATCAAAAATTATCTTGCCTCTTGAAAGTACATTTAAAAAAATTTAAAGTGTATGTACTAGTACTGGAATACTAACAGAATAGGCAAAATTTAAGATGTCATTCATTTCTGTAATAGGAAATATAGTAAAATCTCATATATATTGTATTTTACAATATCAGTTAGCTATTGGCTAAACTAGACTCCCTATAAGAAAATACGATATTTGAAACTACTTTCTATTTTTCTACAATATAGATATAAGATGTTTTAGTAGAAAGAGTGTGTGGGCTTTGGAGTAAGAGAAACCTGGGTTTGTATCCTGACTTTCCATTTACTGTTTTACTGCTTATGTGACCCTTAGCAAATTACTTAACCTCAGTTTCTTCATTTTTAACATGGAGATCATGGCCTATTCACAAGGGTATTGTGAGAATAAAAGCAGTTAGCATAAAACCCGGCACGTTCATGGAGCACAGTACATTTAGATCCTTCATTTCACTGATGGCAGCTTCTTCACCCACTCAAATGCTGTTTCCTCCAGCTCTTTTTACCACTCATCTCTGGGAAAGCCACTTAAAGATTGATTAATTATACTTCAGTGTGGATGAGTTTTAATTTGTTACCTTAACCATCACTTACTTATTACATTCTTTAATGTCCAATTTTGAATAAAAGGAATTATCTTGGAGAGATGTGTAGGGAGTCAGGACATCCGGATGTTTTCTGAAAGCATACCAGTTGTGGTCTCTCTAGATATGGTTGGTGCTGTTTCCAGTAATTGCTGGGTTTGGTGAAGAAAGAGCCCAGGTCGTTGGATTTTTTAAAAATATAATTACAGGAAGCTCTACTTCTTTGAACACAAATCTTTCAGCCAATTTCAGTTTCTTTCCTTTAACATCTCTTTCTCAGAAATGGGAATATTCACTTCTCCGATATTACCTAATCATAAACCCCGATAATTCTTCCTTCCTCTCATTATGCCAACATGCAGCTTTTGGGTTTTCTGGCACTCCTAATCTTACTTTATTTATAATTAAATGATATTTTCATGTGATAGACCCTCCCTTAATACTATCTGATATCGTAATATTTTCCTATGTAACTTGAATCACTTCTATTGCTGATGATGTATTTCCTCTAAGACTTCGTCTCAAAATAAAAAAAAAAACCAAAAAGAAAGAAAGAATAAAATGAAGCTAGAAAAATTGAGAATTGTTGCTGCCAGGGGGAGGAGGGTGAGGAGGAGGAGGAGAAGGAGGAGGAGGAAAAATCACTCAATCTTATTCTGCTTAAATAATAAAATCCAAACTAGAAAAATTGTGAATTACTACGAGGAAGGAGAAGAGGAGGACGAGGAGGAGGAGAAGGAGAAACAATCAGTCAATCTTATTATGTTTAAAGAATAAAATCCAAACTAGAGAAATTGGGAATTGCTACGAGGAGGAGGACAAGGTTGAGGAGGAGGAGGAGGAGGAGGAGGAGGAGGAGGAGGAGGAGGGGGAGGAGGAGGAGGAAACAATCAGTCAATTTTATTATGTTTCAAGGATAAAATCCAAGCTAGAAAAATTGTGAATTGCTGCCAGGAGGAGGAGGAGGTGGAGGAGGAGGAGGAGGAGGTGGAGGAGGAGAAGGAGGAGAAGGAGGAGGAGAGGAGGAGGAGGAGGAGGAAACAGTCAATCTTATTATGTTTAAAGAATAAAATCCAAGCTAGGGAGCCCGCGGAGCACAGGGAGCCCACGGAGTAGCCACAGCGTTGGAGCCAGCAAATCCCCTGAGCCACGAAGGGGCCTGAGCAGCAGCCACGATGTGCGGAATCTTTGCCTACATGAACTATAGAGTCCCCCGGACAAGGAAGGAGATCTTTGAAACCCTTATCAAGGGCCTGCAGAGGCTGGAGTACAGAGGCTACGACTCGGCAGGTGTGGCAATCTATGGGAATAATCATGAAGTCAGAGAAAGACACATTCAGCTGGTCAAGAAAAGGGGCAAAGTTAAAGCTCTTGATGAAGAACTTTACAAACAAGACAGCGTGGACTTAAAAGTGGAGTTTGAAACACACTTCGGCATTGCCCACACTCGCTGGGCCACCCACAGGGTCCCCAGTGCTGTCAACAGCCACCCCCAGCGCTCTGACAAAGGCAACGAATTTGTTGTCATCCACAATGGGATCATCACAAATTGCAAAGATCTGAGGAAATTTCTGGAAAGCAAAGGCTACGAGTTTGAGTCAGAAACAGATACAGAGACCATCGCCAAGCTGATTAAATATGTGTTCCACAACAGAGAAACTGAGGACTTTACGTTTTCAACATTGGTTGAGTCATTCAGCAGTTGGAAGGTGCATTTGCGTTGGTTTTCAAGAGCATCCACTACCCAGGAGAAGCTGTTGCCACATGGAGAGGCAGTCCCCTGCTCATTGGAGTCCGCAGCAAATACAAGCTCTCTACAGAACAGATCCCCAGCTTATACAGGATGTGCACTCTGGAGAATGTGAAGAATATCTGTAAGACACAGATGAAGAGACTGGACAGCTCTGCCTGCCTGCACGCTGCAGGCGACAAGGCCGTGGAATTCTTCTTTGCTTCTGATGCAAGCGCTATCATAGAGCACACCAACCGAGTCATCTTCCTGGAGGATAATCACATCGCTGCAGTGGCTGATGGGAAACTCTCCATTCGCCGGGTCAAGCACTCGGCTAGTGATGACCCATCTCGAGCCATCCAGACCTTGCAGATGGAACTGCAGCAAATCATGAAAGGTAACTTCAGTGCATTTATGCAGAAGGAGATCTTCGAACAGCCAGAATCCGTTTTCAATACTATGAGAGGTCGGGTGAATTTTGAGACCAACACAGTGCTCCTGGGTGGCTTGAAGGACCACTTGAAGGAGATCCAACGATGCCGATGGCTCATCGTGATTGGCTTTGGAACCAGCTACCACGCTGCTGTGGCTACGCGGCAAGTTTGGAGGAACTGACTGAGCTCCCTGTGATGATTGAACTTGCTAGCGATTTTCTGGATAGAAACACACCTGTGTTCAGGGATGATGTTTGCTTTTTCATCAGCCAGTCAGGCGAGACGGCGGACACACTCTTGGTGCTGCGCTACTACAAAGACCGCCGCACCCTGACTGTGGGTGTTACCAACACCGTGGGCAGCTCCATCTCCCTTGAGACCGACTGCGGCGTCCACATCAACGCAGGGCCAGAGATCGGTGTGGCCAGCACCAAGGCTTATACCAGTCAGTTCATCTCTCTGGTGATATTTGGTTTGATGATGTCTGAAGACCGAATTTCACTACAAAACAGGAGGCAAGAGATCATCCGTGGCTTGAGATCTTTACCTGAGCTGACCAAGGAAGTGCTGTCATTGGATGAGAAGATCTACGACTTAGCCCTGGAGCTCTACACGCAGAGGTCACTGCTGGTGATGGGACGGGGCTACAACTATGCCACCTGCCTGGAAGGAGCCCTGAAAATTAAAGAGATAACCTACATGCACTCAGAAGGCATCCTGGCTGGGAAGCTGAAGCACGGGCCCCTGGCATTGATTGACAAGCAGATGCCCATCATCATGGCCATCATGAAGGATCCTTGCTTTGCCAAATGACAGAATGCCCTGCAGCAGGTCACAGCCCGCCAGGGTCGCCCCATTATATTGTGCTCCAAGGATGATACTGAAAGTTCCAAGTTTGCGTATAAGACGATTGAGCTGCCCCACACTGTGAACTGCCTCCAGGGCATCCTGAGCGTGATTCCACTGCAGCTTCTATCCTTCCACCTGGCTGTCCTCCGAGGATATGACGTTGACTTTCCCAGAAATCTGGCCAAGTCTGTAACTGTGGAATAAGGATGAGACTGTCACAAGACCATCACTACCTTTAATCTGATTCCAGACCTGTCCCAACAGCAGTGATGGGAAGAGAAGTGGGCATCCAACATGTTCTGCGTGTTCCTGTAGAGTTTGACAGCTTCCACGTGCCTTCTACCCAAGTGCTTTTGCTTACAGCAGATACTGTTTCTCTGTGTCCTGAAGTCGCCAGAGGAGAAGGGAATCATTGTTTACACATGGGGATCAGAGCAGACTTCTCCACTATCGTGCAATAGAGATACAGCTCTCTTCAGAGTAACTGTGAACCTTTTATAACCAACACTAGAGTTAGTTTTAAAACACAAGGTATTTATAATGATGATTGTATAGCTTTTAAGTTATTTTTCTAGTATGTGGCTTTCTGTAGCCATGGTAATGGCCAAACTGTTCATCCCAGCTACCCATGTGCTATCTCTAGGCTTGATCCTGGCAGGTGGCATTCATCTCAGATTTGAGCACAACGCATTGGCCCTCTGGACTCCTCTCTCCTTTACTTTCCTCTCTAGGCTGCTCCTGAATCCTGTTCCCTGACATCCATGAAGCCCCTCCAGCCATCCACCTCTTATAAGTCAAGTTGAAATCTCAGCCTCCTGCAACATTTTCTTCTCGTGTGTGGCCCAGATCTCTCCAACTCTCCAACTTCTGTTTAATCTGATCGTGGCTCCTTTTAAGTCCAGGTAGCATTTTGGTCCCTGTTCCTTGCCCATACTAAAACAGCTTGAAATATCCCAAAAACGAAATAAAATCCAAGCTAGAAAAATTGTGAATTCCTGCGAGGAGGAAGAGGTGGAGGAGGAGGAGGAGGAGAAAGAGGAGGAAACAATCAGTCAGTCTTATTATGTTGAAAAAATAAAATCTAAGGAAAAAAACTTAGTGAATTGCTGCGAGGAGGAGACCTGGAGGATGAGGAGGAGGAGGAGGAGGATGAGGAGGACGAGGAAACAATCAGTCAATCTTATTATGTTTAAAGAATAAAATCCGGCCGGGCGCGGTGGCTCAAGCCTGTAATCCCAGCACTTTGGGAGGCCGAGGCGGGTGGATCACGAGGTCAACAGATCGAGACCATCCTGGTCAACATGGTGAAACCCCGTCTCTACTAAAAATTACAAAAAATTAGCTGGGAACGGTGGCGTGTGCCTGTAATCCCAGTTACTCAGGAGGCTGAGGCAGGAGAATTGCCTGAACCCAGGAGATGGAGATTGCGGTGAGCCGAGATGGCGCCATTGTACTCCAGCCTGGGTAACAAGAGCGAAACTCCGTCTCAAAAAAAAGAATAAAATCCAAGTTAAAAAATGTGAATTTCTGCGAGGAGGAAGAGTAGGTGGAGGAGGAGGAGGAAACAATCAGTCAATCTTATTATGTTTAAAAAATAAAAGGCAAGCTAGAAAAATTGTGAATTGCTGTGAGGAAGAGGAGGAGGAGAAGGAAACAGTCAATCTTATTATGTTTAAAGAATAAAATCCAATATAGAAAAATTTCTAATTGCTGTCCGGAGGAGGTGGAGGAAACAATCAGTGAATCTTATTATGTTTTACGCAAAAAATCCAAGAGAGAAAAAATGTGAATTGCTGCCAGGAGGAGGAGGCAGAGGAAGAGGCAGAAGAGGACGAGGAGGAGGAAGAATCATTCATGTAGATATTTAAACTTTTGAAAAGTTTTAGGAAAGGTTGGTAAATCTTTACACAAGATTTTGTTAATATTTTTCGATATGTGTTATTTCCTTTTTTTGTATTTAAATAACTTCTGGTATTTTCTTCCTGTCAAATTAATATCATATTATTTTGTTTGAATTTTTC
The DNA here is from genome assembly GCF_049354715.1 of Callithrix jacchus. Classification (NCBI taxonomy): domain Eukaryota; kingdom Metazoa; phylum Chordata; class Mammalia; order Primates; family Cebidae; genus Callithrix; species Callithrix jacchus. The sequence goes on along the minus strand of NC_133520.1, from coordinate 11,478,617 downwards.
ATTTAGTGGTATTAGAAAATACAGCAAAAATGTTTATATTGGCAAAGATAGGATCCAAGAAGAGTGACTGATTCTCACTGTTACTGCGGTTGTACAACGTATCTAGAATCTGACATAGGCGTGGTCTCTCAGACCTCTAACAGTCCTCTCATCCAACAATACAAAAACCCTGCTTTGATTGTATGTTCTACTAAAAATAAAACTATTTGAATGTCAGCATTGAAGTAAAAGATATAAGAAGCAGATTATTTCAATGAAAATGTTCTTTTTTGAAAATCACAGTTCTCTTTGTTCCCAATTCTGTATTGCAATGGTTATGAGAATGGGCTCTCTGAAGCCCTAATTTAATTCCTGGATTCATCCTAATAGCTGTATATTTATAGAAAAACTGTGTAACCTCTTTTTTTTAACTGTTTTCACATCTGTAAATGAGGTTAGGAGTATTCTAAAGATTGAATATAAAAATATAAGCAAAAACCCTTAGATTAGTGCCTGGCATATGTGAACTCAATAAATGTTATCTGTTGTTGGTATTGTTAAGGAGGGATTAAAATGTCACAATTGAGATACAAGAATTTCTTTAAATATTTTGATACCACTGAAATTAAGAAGCCCATTAATGAGACCAAATACAAAAACTAAAAGTGTTTTTCAATGACCAAATACAATCTTAAAGTCAGTTGGTTATAAAAAGAAAGAAAAAATCCATTGGCCCAGGAAGTGGAAATGGTCGGAATTTGTAAAGCAAATTTTAACAAATCTTTTAAGCATTTAGTATTCTGTGAAATAATTATAAATAATTTAAAATAAATTATAATAACCTAAAATTATGTTTATTTTATAATATTTCATAATAAATTTATGAGCAGAACCTATATTTATAAATAATATACTGTTATATTAATGGAAAAGCCTAAGACTTTATTTGATAGTAGTTATCAGCCATAATTACCTTAATTTTTAAGTGCTATTACATTTTTTAATAAAAATATTTAATGACATATTTTATCTTTTTATTTACTTGAATAGATTCAGAGACGATGGCGAGGCTACAGGGTTCGGAAATAGGTCTTTAATTATTATTATTTCAAAGAGTATCTGAGAGTCGTGTCAGAGACCAATGATGCAATTAGGTAAGTACCACAATCACCCGTTGACTAGGGAAAACTTTGGAAAGGGAGTCAATGTATGTTGATCAACGCCATACTTAGAAATACTCTCTAAATGTCAGTGATATTTAAGCAGGCATTTATTCAATATATCCATGTATTTATGATTCTATCTACCTTAGCGTATTATTATTATAGTTTTAAAACCTGGTATTCTTCACTGCAGTTTATTTATGTGTGTAGTATCTTGGTCCTATACAAAATAGTTTCAGAAAAATTATTTGATAATCAGATGAATTTATGTGTAAAACGATTCTAGAAATGCAACATTAAATATGATAAGCTTCAGATGCATTTGAGAAATATGTTCCCTAGCAAGAACTTGCCTCTCTGAGAAGAGAAAATATCATGAAACACATTAAAAGTGTCTGTTCACTGTCAGTTTTAATCTGTTTAAACACATAGGAAGATAGGACATAGATTTAGGATACGGGAGCTGTAGAATTATGCAAAGTAAAGGCATCATAATACTATTCAGGCAGCCTTTTCAAGTTCTATATGTTTTCATGTTACTTTGTAAATAGTTTTTTCCTCCTCTGATAGGCCCCACTCTAATAACATGTAAATGACCATATGCATGTAGCACGTTTTGTTAAAAAAGAAATATTAGTTAACAATAGTTAGCATTTAGAGAATAGTCTCACTCTTAAAACATTTTGTACATATATCATATATTACCTTATTTTACTTTTTTTTTTTTTGAAATGGAGTCTCCTGTCTCCCAAGCAAGCTGGAGTGTAGTGGCACAATCTTAGCTCACTGCAACTTCCACTTCTGGGGTTCAAGCAACTCTTTGGCCTCAGCCTCCTGAGTAGCTGGAATTACAGCCATCTGCCACTATGCCTGGCTAATTTTTATATTTTTAGTAGAGATGGGTTTTGCCGTGTTGGCTAGGCTGGTTTCTAATGCTTAACCTCAGGTGATCTGCCCACCTCAGCCTCTCAAAGTGCTGGGGTTATAGGCATGAGCCACTGAACCCAGCCACTTATTTTACTCTTTAAAGTCTTTGAACTAAAGAGAACAATTAACTGACAGTAAATTATTAAAATAAAGGTTTTATCTAAGATCCTAAAATAAGATATATTGCAAGATATATATTAAAACTGATTTCCCAACTACTAACTTTCACACATATGTTGTGAGTGTAAAGGGGTCTGGTCTTTGAGGATTACCTATAGAGAATTTGTTAAGTTCATTTCTTTGGAAAGCGAGCAGTTGAGGTGGGAAGGCTTCAATAGAATTTAGTTGATGAGAGAAGTTGGAAAATTCAGAAACACATGAACCATAGGGGACTGCTGTTTAATTTCTTCTTGAAACATCTACAATTCTAAAGACCAGCTGGCTGTCTACAAATGGCTGACTTTAGTTTGTAAGGAGAAAGAGCTAGTATAGTTTGCAGAAGAGAAGGATTATGTGCAGGGCTGGAACTAGGGTGAGATAAGTGAGATTTTTTTAAGGGAAGGAGGTGCTCACTGTCAGGGTTACACAACTGTCAACCTTGAACTTTCATAACCCCAAGAGTGAGTACGTCCTTCAGTTCTGTCCTTTAGGGGCCTCGCTTGCTTCACTCTTGTCTGAGCCCTGAGTAGGAGAAAGTCAAGGAGGCAAACAGGTGAAGATGTGGTTTTGGAAAGGTCTGAGTCTTTTATTTGACAGGTATTTCTAGTAATTCTTATTTTCCTTCTGATTTTAATAGGAATCTCTCTAGTCACTAGAGAGTCTGGTGTATCAGTGCTGACAACTTGTTTTAGAGTGGTATTCTATAGCATATTACAGAGCCATTCTATTATTTCTAGCTCTCTTAAAGTTTTTTAAACCAGGAATGGAAGTTGACTTTAGCAAATGCTTTTGTATCATCCATTGAAATAATTATATATGATGCTTTTCCTTCTTTATATATTAATATGCATAGAGCTATATTTTGTTAATAGGTGTACTAATATTAAACTAACATTTATTTTAGGAATACATCTAACCAGGTCATTGTTGTTCTTTTGATTTTTCACTAAATTATGTTCGTATTTTATATAGGATACTTACATCCTCTTCTGTAAATGTGATTGGTTGTACAGGGGTCCCTCTTATCCATGGTTTTGTCTTCTGCAGTTTCAGTTATTCATAGTACAGTATAATAAGATATTTTGAGAGAGAACAAGAGAAAGAGTGAGCAAGAACACCCATTTGTATGATCTTTATTACAGTATATTGTTATATGTGTTCTATTTTAGTTTTTGTTATTGTGGTTAATCTCTTACTGCGCCTAATTTATAAATCAAACTTTATCATAGGTATGTACGTATGGGAGGAAATGTAGTATTTGTAGGGCTCACTATTATCTGCAGATTCAGGCAGCCACAAAGAGCCTTGGAACATATGCTCTGTAAATTGCAGGGACTACTGTAAGTTTCTTTCTTATATTGCAATTGTCAGATCCTAGTGTCAGGTTTTTGCTATATTTATTGAATGAATTAAGTAGATTTTCTGACATGGGGGTTGCTATTCTTTGGAAGTTTAAAATAAATACTTTATAAAACTACTTGGACCCAGAGCCTTTGGGAGAAGGTAAATCGTTAACATTTCCAAACCTTAATTCAGGTTTTCATAAATTTATTAGAGTCTATTTTCTTTATTTCCAGGTAATTATTAGTTTATTGACATTTAAATCGATCTAATGATATTTACAATATTTTAATTAAAATATGTATTTTAGTTGTTTTAGTCCATTTCTCATTATTTAATTTGCATATTTACTTGTTTAAATATATCTCTTTTGTTCTCCAAATTGTTAGGCTTATCTATATTTTTTAGAGAAATAGCTCTCAGATTCTTTCTTTTAACTTATTTTTTGTTTCCTAATTAAGTATTTTGCTTTAATCTTTAATAGACCCTTGATTTCTTTGTTTCACAAATAATACATGTCCCTTGTAGAGAAACTGAAAATATGGATAATGTAAAACAAACTAAACAAAAAAAATCATCTATAATTTCATCACTCAGAAATAAACACTATTAGCTTTTTTCTTTTTCTTTTTTTAACTTTTTGAGACAGAGTCTCATTCTGTCACCCAGGCTGGAGTACAGTGGCACAATCTTGACCCACTGCAACCTCCACTCTTCCAGTTCAAGCAATTCTCCTGCCTCAGCCTCCCAAGTAGCTGGGACTACAGGCGTGCACCACCATGCCCAGCTAATTTTTGTATTTTTAGTAGAGACGGGGTTTCACCATGTTGACCAGGATGGTCTTGATCTCTTGACCTCGTGATCCACCTGCCTTGGACTCCCAAAGTGCTGGAATTATAGGCATGAGCCACTGCACCCAGCCATCTGTTAAAATATTCTTTATTGTTAAAGATACAGTTGCTCTAAATTTTTTGCTATTGTAAACATTGTGTTATTTTAGTACTACTACTAGTTAATATGAAGTTTCTTACAGTTTTTGCATTCAGTACTCTACTGCTTTTTACTAATTAAAATGTTTAGGCTACAATTTGTTTCCATGTGTAATATTGTCTACATTTAATATATTTTTATATATAATGTTCTCATATTCTAATTGCATATTTTATATTCTCTTTGAAATTCATTTTTCAATCTCCAGTGGCTTGGCTTCTTCTTGTAATTTAAACATAAATTTATTTCTAGGTTTATTGTGTTATAGTCAGAAAATATATTTGGTACAATTATTACTTCAGGGAATTTATTGAGTTTTTCACCATATATATACAGTCACATACCACACAATGATGTTTTGATCTATGATGAAGGACATTTGTGATGGTGGTCCCATAAGATTATAACACTGTACTTTTACTGTACATTTTCTATTTAGATACACAAATCGTTACCATTGTGCTAGTTACATGTAGTATTCAGTACAGCACCATGCTGTACAGGTAGCCTCAGAGTCAGGGGCCATGCTATGCACCCTCGGTGTGTAGTAGGCCACACTACCTAGGCTGGTGTAAGGACACTCTATGATGTTTGCATGATGATGAAATTGCCTAATGACGGATTTCTCAGACTGAAGCTCTGTCATTATTTAAGCAATGCATGACTCTATTATTTTGTTTTAGGTATTCTCTAAAGAAAAATGAATAGATTTTGTTTTCTTACTTGAGCTATTTTTGTATTTTAACTGAGCAATAAAATACTCTCATTATCATAACTGTTCAACTCTTTCTAACTTCTCTCATCTTGCTTTATGTTTCTGCTTTTTCTCTTTCCTTTTATATATAAACTATGATTTGTTATTGTGAACTTAAAAAAATATGTATCCATATTAGAATCATGGGCCTTCTGTACCTCAGCTTCAGCTTCATTGAAAATTGAACTTACCTGTTCACTTTTAAAACTGGAGGGCCAGGCACAGTGGTGTGTGCCTGTAGTCCCAGCTACTTGGGAGGTTGAGGCAGGAGGATCGCTTGAGCCCAGGAGTTTGAGGCTGTAGTTAGCTGTGATTGTACCACTGTACTCCAGCAGGGGCAACAGAGTGAGACTCTTTCTCTAAAAAAAAAAAATAATAATAAATTAAAAAAAAAAAAACTGGTAATCCTCTCCTCCCCACTATTTAACACAGAAATTTCTGGAGGCTTCCTTCTACCAAAACACCAACTTTTGAAATATAGGCTTCTGTCATCTGTTGCCTGGACTCTTAATTAAGCAAGAACATTTTAACAGTTCTCGTTTCTTTTGGTGGTGCACACCTGTAGCCCCAGCTAATTGGGAGGTTGAGGCAAGAGATTCACTTGAACCTGGGAGGCAGAGGGTGCAGTGAGCAGAGATTGCACCACTGCACTCCAGCCTGAGAACAGAGTAAGACTTCATCTCACGGGAAAAAAAAAAAAAAAAAAGAATGTATAAACTGACAGGTCACATTCTGTCTAAAGATGAAAATATGTAAAACTCTGTGTGTGTGTGAGTGTGTGTGTGTGTATTCAATCAAAATCTATTCAGTAGTATTTTGTCTAAATACTGAAAATATTTTTAAGAAAATAAGATATCTATCAGAACTAAAAACAGGCATAACTCTTCCAAGTTATTAGATTTAAAGCATATGGCCGGGCGCAGTGGCTCAAGCTTGTAATATCCCAGCACTTTGGGAGGCTGAGGCGGGTGGATCACAAGGTCAAGAGATCGAGACCATCCTGGTCAACATGGTGAAACCCCATCTCTACTAAAAAAATATGCAAAAAATTAGCTGGACATGGTGGCGTGTGCCTGTAATCCCAGCTACTCAGGAGGCTGAGGCAGGAGAATTGCCTGAACCCAGGAGGCGGAGGTTACCGTGAGCCGAGATGGCGCCATTGCACTCCAGCCTGGGTAACAAGCGCAAAACTCCGTCTCAAAAAAAAAAAAAAAAAAAAAAAAAAAAAAGCATATATAAATAGGTCTATACTGAAACCCTAACAATGAAAATCTATAGCAAGAAAGTATAGAACGAAGACAACACACAGGTAAAACATCAATAAGTATAAGTGAATAAAACTTATTATATTATTTTATTTTATTTTTTTAGATATGTAGCCTTTATTCTGATCAATTCTGGGTACCCTTCAGGGACATGTGACCTTGTATCTACCCAGGACAAATGTGCCTGAGATGGATACAATCAGAAGGTCATTCTTTTCCCCAAATATTCTGGGCATTTTTCAGAATTTTTTTAATGATGTCAACTTGACTCCCTTTTGAATCCTTGTCGGTATGAGCCTTCGGCCCTCCCAGCCTCAGAGGGAAGAGAGCCCTTTCTCAGGATTTCTGTTGCATCTGGCTCCATGCCTAGCTTCATCCCGAAGCAGCATTCTGGGTGTGTAGGGCCACCAGCCAAACAAGCCCTTCTTTTTAAAGCGCTTGCAGAAGGAGCTGCGAAAGCCCCCTTTCTGGTCTTGCCTGGGATTTTGATCGCTGAAAGATGTTTGTTCACTTTCTCTTTCTTCTCTGGGACAGAATCTGGTAGTATCTTCTAAATGCATCTCTTCCAAATAAGTCTGTTTTTCGCTTTGGGACCTCTGTTGTGGGAAGAAAGTCCAGGGCGCGCTGCGGGCGGCAACAGCTTCAGCGGCCGGGCCATGCGGCTGTGCAGCCGGCTCAGGCTTGATGGGCGCGCGGCCGCCGCTACTGCTGCGCGTGTGAATATAACTTATTTATTTATTTTTGAGATGGAGTCTTGCACTGTCTCCCAGGCTGTAGGGCAGTGACGTGATCTCAGCTCCTGCAGTCTCTGCCTCCTGGATTCTCCTGCCTCAGCCTTCCGAGTACCTGGGACTACAAGCGTGCACCGCCACACCCAGCTAACTTTTGTGTGTGTGTATTTTTAGTGTATTTTTAGTAGAGACGGGGTTTCACCATGTTGGTCAGGATGGTCTCAATTTCCTGACCTCATGATCTGCCCACCTCGGCTTCCCAAAGTGCTGGGATTACTGGCATGAGCCACCTAATATAATTTATTTTTAAAAGAAAATGAATGCATTCCTCCCATAGTAGTCCACAGATTTCATTAAATTTCTAACAAAATTCCAGCCAAGTGTTTTGTAGATGTACATAACCTTATTCTAAAACGTATATGGAAAAGCAAAACCCTGAGAATAAATAAAACGACCTTGAAAAAAAACTAGCGTGAAAGAAATCTTTCTGCCCAATATTAAGGTTTATTTTATAGTTACAGTAGATAAGCTAGGGTTTACTGGCAGTGGGATAGACACATAGGCAAACAGGACAGAACAGAAAGTCCAAAAATAGACCACATAATCATACCTACCTTGTCTTTGACAAGGTGCAAAAGCAAATCAATGAAGCAAAGTTAGCCTTTTAAAAAAATGGTGCTAGAACAATTAGATATCCATTGTTACAAATGAACTAAAAATGAATTACAAATGTAAAATGGAATACAATAAAACTTTTAGAAACATAAAAGGAGAAAATGTTTGGGATCTAGGGACAGGCAAAAAGATCTTAGAATTGATTTTAAAAGAAATGATTCATAGAAAAAATATTCAAAAACTGGATGCCATTAAAATTAAAAAGTTATCTGCTGTGAAAAGATTATATTAAGAGAATGAAATGATAAGCTACACATTGAAAGAAAATGTTTTCAAACCAAGTATCTGATAAAAAATGTATCCAGAATACATTTTTAAAAACTCCAAAAATCTCAACTGTAAAAATATAAATAGTCTAATTAGAAAATGGACAAAACACAAGAAAAGACATTTCTCAAGAATATGCAAATGGAAAAATTAAAAGATATTAACCTTTGTTAGTTATTAGGGAAATCCAATTAAAACCTCAGTACACACCTATCAGAGTGGCTACAATTTTTTAAAATAAAAAAACCAAATACTGGTGAAGACAGAGAAACTGCAACACTCATACATTCCTGGTGGAAAGGTAAATAGTACAGCTGCTTGGGAAAACAGTTTTGCAGTTCCCTGTAAAACTAAATATGCAATTGCCATAGGCCCAATACTTAAACCCTTGGGTATTTATTCCAGAAAAATAGAAATGTGTGCTCACATATAATCTGCACACAAATGTTTTACAGCAGCTTCGTTCATAACACCTCCAAAATAGAAACAACCCAGATGTCCTTCAATGGGTAAATGGTTAATGAAACATCATAAGGTGAACTAGTACTCTGCAATCAAAAGGAAATATCACTACATGCAACAACTTGAACAAATCTCCAGGGAATAATGCTGGGTTGAAAATAAGTCAATCATAAATGGTTTGACATAACAATAAAATTCCATTTATATAATATTCTTGGAATGACAAAGTTATAGAAATGGCAAACAGATGAATGGTTGGCAGTTAGGTATTGTGGAAGGGGAGTGTGGTAGAATAGAAGCGAGTGTGGTTATAAAAGGGCAACGCAAGGGATATTTGGGGAGATAAAACTGGTCTGTATTTTGGCTGTGCCGGGAGATACATAAAACTGCACATGTCATAAAATTGCATAGACCAAACACACACACACACACACACACAACACACACACACACACACACACACAGAGTAAATTTGGGAAAATCTGAATAAGATTGATCGCTTGTATCAAGGTCAACATCCTGGCTATGGATGTGATCCTCTCTGTAGCTTCAATTTTCGGTGGAAGTCAATCACTTTGGTTTTAACTTTGTTTTTAAATCTGTTCCAAAATGGCATTTTTAGAATATTTAACAGTGAATACTTATTTAGATTTGTCAACATATTTTGCTAGTTTTATTGCTCACTGTTACTTTTAAAATCTCACTGTTTCCTTGTGAGTTTCGTTTTTACTTGCTGAAGGTAATCCTCTGGTATTTTTTCAGCTGGGTCTGTGGGTAGTAACTTTCTCAGTTTTATGTATCTTAAATTAGCTTTATCCCATATGCTCTATTGAATGATAGTTATATGATTATAAAATTCTCAGATAACAAATGTTTTCCTTCAGGTGTTTGAACATACTATTTCATTACTTTTTTTTGTTAAGATAGAGTCTCACTCTGTCGCCCAGGCTAAAGTGCAGTGCCGAGATCTCGGCTCACTACAACCTCGACCTCCCATGTTCAATAATTCTCCCACCTCAGCCTCCTGAGTAGCTGGGAATACAAGTGCCCACCACCACACCTGGCTAATTTTTCTATTTTTATTAGAGATGGGGTTTTACCATTGTTGGCCAGGCTGGTCTCGAACTTCTAACCTCAGTGATCCACTTGCTGCAGCAAGTGCTGGGATTACAGGCGTGAGCCACTGCGCCTAACATTTTTCTTTCTTTTTTTTTTTTTTGAGATGGAGTCTCACTCTGTCGCTCAGGCTGCAGTGCAGTGGTGTGATCTCAGCTCACTGCAACCTCTGCTTCCCAGGTGCAAACAATTCTCATTGCCTCAGTCTCCCGAGTTGTTGGAATTACAGGTGCCCACAACCATGCCCATAATCATTGCTGGCTTCTTTTGTATTTTTAGCAGAGATGGGGTTTCGCCATATTGGTCAGGCTGGTCTTGAACTCCTGACCTCAGGTGAACTGCTGGCCTCAGCCTTCCAAGGTGCTGGGATTAAAGGCGTCAGCCACCTCACCTGGAATATTTTATTGCTTTTTATCCTAAATTGTCACTGATGTACAAAGTGTGATGTTGGTCAAGCTGTCTTTGGCAGACCACTCTCTAGTACCTTTAATTTTTTTTTCTTTTCTTCTCTAATGTTCTGTTATTTTACCACAATGTATCTAAGAATTTAAAAAATATTTTTTTTTTATTAAAGGCTGTGGCTCACGCCTTTAATCCCAGCATTTTGGGAGGCCGAGGCGAGTGGATCACGGGGTCAAGAGATCAAGACCATCCTGGTCAACATGGTGAAACCCGGTCTCTACTAAAAATAAAAAAATTAGCTGGGCATGGTGGTGCGTGCCTGTAATTTCAGCTACTCGGGAAGCTGAGGCAGGAGAATTGCCTGAACTCAGGAGGCAGAGGTTTGCAGTGAGCCTAGATAGCGCCATTGCACTCCAGCCTGGGTAACAAAAGTGAAACTCCCTATCAAAAAAAAAAAAATATATATATATATATATATATATATATATATATGGACTGCTTTCTATTTAATGAACAGCTTTAATTTTATGACTCATGTTTTCCTGTTTAGGAATTCATGTTTAGAAAAATTCTCAGCCATACTGCTATTGACTTGTCTCTAATCTCTAGCTTGTTTTTCAACTATTAGATGCATATTTTTAACGTTTCTTTCTAGTCACCTTGGCTTGTAACTTCTTTTTTATATTTTTATTTACATTTGTTCTAGGAGTAATTTGTATCTATTTTCCAATTAATTAATTTTCTCTTTAGTTTGTTATTGTCTGCTGTTACATTCATTTACTGAGTTTTTATTTTCAATGAATATATGTTTAAAATGTGGAGGGGTCTCTTTTAAAAAAAATCCTCTCCCCCTCTTTATTTTATATATTCTTATAGTTGCTATTCTCTAGTCTCTTTGAACATTTTATTTTTTGTTGTTTTTTTTGTGGATTAAAAAAAATTCTATTTTAGGTTCAGAATACATGTCTACACCCAAATCCTATCTCAAATTGTAATTCCCACATGTTGAGGAAGCGGCCTGTAATCCCCAAGTGTGGAGGGAGGAACGTGATGGGATGATGGGGGCCATTCACCCATGCTGTTTTGTGATAGGGAGTGAATTCTCACAAGATCTGATGGTTTTATAAGTGGTAGTTTGTTCTGTGCTCTCACACATTCCTACTCTTGCCTGCTGCTATGTAAGATGTGCCTGCTTTCCCTTTTGCCATGATTGTAAGTTTCCTGAGGCTTCCACAGCCATGCAGAACTGTGAATCAGTTAAACCCCTTTCCTTTATAAATTACCCTCTCTCAGGAAGTTTTTTAAAGCAGTGTGAAAATGGACTAATATACTATCCATGAGCATGGAATGTTTTTCCATTTGGTTGCACTGTTGCTTATTTCTTTGAGCAGTGTTTTGTAATTCTCACTGTAGAGATCGTCACCTCCCTGGTTAGCTATATTTCTATGTATTTCATTATTTTTCTGGCTATTACTAATGGGATGTCTTCTTGATTTGCCTCACAGCTTGGATGTTGTTGGTGTATAGCAATGCTACTGGTTTTTATACACTGCTTTTGTGCCTTGAAATTTTGCTGAAGTTGTGTATCAGGTCAAAGAGCTTTTAGGCAGATTATGGGGTTTTCTCGGTATAGAATCATATCATCTGAAATCAGGGATAGTTTGACTTCCTCTCTTCCTATTTGGTTGCCTTTGATTTCCTTCTTTTCCTGATTGCTCTGATCAGGACTTCCAGTACTATGTTGAATAGGAGTGGTGAGATAGGTCATCCTTAGCTTGTTCCACTTTTCAGGAAGACTTGCTTTCAGCTTTTTCCCATTCAGTATGATTTTGACTGTGCATTTGCCTATGAAGAGGCTTAGAGTTCTACATAATAATAGTGGGAGACATTGACATCTAAGACTGACAGTATTAGACAGATCATTGAGGCAGAAAACTAACAAAGATGTTCAGGATCTGAATGTGACACTTGACTAAATGACCTAATAGACATCTATTTTCAGTACTCTCCACCCCAAAACAATAGAATATGCATTCTTCTCATCTGCTAATATTGACCTCACAGTCAGCCATAAAGCAATCCTCAGCAAAACTAAAAAAAAAACCCAAAGTTTACCAACCACACTTTCAGACCACAGCACAATAAAAATAGAAATACATGCTAAGAAAATTTCTCAAAAGCATATAATTACATAGAAATTAAACAATCTGCTCCTGAATGATCTTTGTGTGAACAATGAAATTAAGGCAGAAATCAAGGAATTATTTGAAACTAATGAGAGCAAAGATACAACATACCAGAATCTCTGGGACACAACTCAAGCAGTGTCAAGGGAGATTTTCGTAGCACTAAATGTCCACATCAAAAATGTCCACATCAAAAAGTCAGAAATACCTGAAACTAATAACCTAACACCACACCTGGAGGAACTAGAGAAACAAGAACACACCAACTGTAAAGATAGAAGAAGACAAGAAATAACCAAAATCAAAGCTGAACTGAAGGAAATTGAAAGAAAACATGATACAAAAGATCAATGAATTCATGAGTTGACTTTTTGGAAGAATTAATAAGATAGATTGACCACTAGCTAGACTAATAAAGAAAAATAGAGAGAAGGTACAAATAAACACAATCAGAAATGACAAAGGGAATATTATACTACTGACCCCACAGAAATACAGAAAACCTTCAGAGACTACCAGGAATACCTCTATGCACATAAGCAAAAATCCTAGAAGAAATGGATCAATTCCTAGAAACATACAACCTCCCAAGATTGAACCAGGAAGAAATGTAATCTCTGAACAGACCAATAATGAGTTCCAAAATTGAATTAGTAATAAGAAGCCTACCAAAAAGCAAAAGCCCAAAACCAGACAGATTCATAGCCAAATTTGATCAGATGTATAAAGAGCTGGTAACATTTTTACCAAAACTCTTCCCAAAAATTGAGGAGACGTTACCCCTTTCGATCTCATTTTATGAGGCTAGCATCATGAATTGATGCTAAAACCTGGCAGAGATGCAACGACAAAAGAGTTCAGGCCAATATCCTTGATGAACATAGATGCAAAAATCCCCAACAAAATAGTAGCAAACCTTGTCCAACAGCATATTAAAAAGCAAATCCACCATCATCAAGTGAGCTTTATCCCTGGGATAGAAGGTAGGTTCAACATACACAAATCAATAAATTTGATTTGTTACATAAACAGAGCTAAAAACAAAAACCACATGATTATCTCAGCATGTGCCAAAAAAGGCTTTCAATAAAATTCAGCATCCCTTCACGTTCAAAATTCTCAACAAACAAGGCATTGAAGGAACATACTTCAAAATAAGAGTCATCTATGAAAAACTCACAGCCAATTTTAAACATTTTGAACATACTGGATTTTAGGTTTCTTTCAGATATAGATATATTTTTTGACTTAACAGAAGTTCTGTTTACACATCCATTAGGTAAAGCAAGGTACACCCACTTCAAAACACATCCATATGTGAATGTACATCTGAGTACCATTCAGCAATAAGTTTTTAAGAGAACTTCAGTTTAATAAAGCTAAATGGGGAGAAGGGAAGTTTGCATTTAACATGGAATTAAACAAAGCCAAAAGGCTGAAACTCATGTTTAGACAACACAGGTCACTAATCACTAGGCAAAGAAAACAGTCCACAGCAGGTGGCACAAATAATTCCTATACAAATGTTGCAACTATTCTGCTTTAAGGAAACATAAAACAATGGTTGACGTGTCATTTACAAATACAGAATATAAAAATGCACAGCCCCCTTGAACAAAAATCCAGCAAATGTTTTTAGATGACTTCCCTCAGACCCACCCCCACATTAGGCCATTCTGGTGAATTACTAGCATCTGCCATTTCATCTTTTAAAAGAATGATGGGCACATGTGCTGTCCAGGGTGGAAGACAAGTGTCATATAAAAAGGGGCCAGAGCTGGCCAGAAACATTTGGACAAGTGCGTCTCAAAAACTCTGTGTTCTAGTTTTGCTTCTGTGCCTCAATCCTGAAGATACAAAAGCTGCTTAGGACACCACATCCTGGGCCCAGCCTGCAGAGTGGTCACTTTTCTGCCACTGCCCTCAATATGAGGGAGCACTGAAAGGCTCCTAACTTAGGGCCTTTTCCCCTTTCTGTGAAGCAGAGGAGCCATCTGTGGTTGCGAGTGGGCAGCACACCAGGCCTGTCCATCCCCATGCACTGGTGGGTAGTGTGGGTGGTCCTCCGGGCCAGAGTGAAGTAAGGCATTTCCTGTCTCCCAGAGTCCTGTTCACTTTCTCAGAAACAGCTTGGCAAAATCGGCATTGGACATCTTGGGTGCCTCGGTGGCTGGTGGGGTGGCAACTGCAGGAGCTGGGGCAGGGCCATTCTCGGCCTGAGGAGCTGCAGCACTTGGGCACTGCAGGGCACGAGGCAGTAGAGCCAGCTGCGTCCTTCCCTTCCCCCTTGCTCCGTATGTCTGCGGTGAAGGCATGGGGCCACCTGATGCCTTCCTGGCCTCTGGCTTCTCTGGAACCTTCCTCTGAGGAGGGTTGCTGATTGCCACTTTGATGATACTCTCTTTGATAGTCATGCTGTCCATCTTCATCACAGCCTGCGACGCCTGGGATTCATTTTCATACTCTACGTAGGCCAGGCCCTTTGGTTTGCCAGCCCTATTGGTGACCAGCCTGAGGTCCTTCACGGTGCCATGAACCTTACAGATTTCCTCTAGTTCCTCTTTAGTGCAGGAGAAAGGCAGGCCCGAGATGAACAGCTTGTGTTTCTCCAGGGAAGTGCTGTACCTGAGCACCTTAAAATCGGGATTTTTGCTCTTATCCACACAGGGGGAAACAAACATTGGCCTCCCCTCTACACTTTTACGGTCCATCTCCAGTGCCCGAAGGGCTGATTTCTCTTCTTTAAACTCCACATAGTAGCCTTGGAAATCCCCACGGTGGCTGAAGATGGGTCGGATCTGGACCACCTCCCCACAGGCCTCGAAGAGCGGCTTGAGCTTCGCATCCCGCTCCTGCATGCTATAGGGCAGGTTGCTGACAAAGACGGTGATGCTGTCCTTGCTGCTGTCCTGCAGCACCTTGGGCATGTCCCTCTTCAGGGAGGCTGCCTTCTCCTTCTGCTTCGAAGAATGCTCCACATCTACAACAGCACATTTCCCAGTGGGCCCTGCTTCTGATTCCACGTTTTGTGCTTCTCCAGCTGCAGGGATGCTGTTCTCCACACCTCTGCGTTTGGAAGGCTGCTCTTCTTCATCATCGCCCCACTCCTTCTCATCATCCTCATCTGCTCCGCGCTTATCTGGGCCTCTGGTCTTTTTCTTCTTTTTCAGTGCTTTCTTCTCAGCCAGGGTTCTTTTCCGTTGTTCAGCCTTTTCTTCTTCTTGCTGCACAAGGGCTGCTTCCTTCTCTGCAGCCTTCAATCTCTGCTCGTTGACATGAGCTAACCGGGTTTCAGTTTTCTGAACAGCTATATCCCAATCTTCTAAAGAACCTTCTGTCCTCTCCATGGTGAGCCACACTTCGCAGACATGCTCTGGGTAGTCACTGGTGCACTGGACGGCCCAGTGCAGCGCCTTCCGGCAGTGCTGGGTGTCACATGTGCCCTCTCCAGGTTGTAATACTCTAGCTGCATGTTGGCGTACTTGGCGTTTTCTCTGGTCATGATGCTATCCCAGAGTTCCCGAGCTTTCTGCATGTTACTGCACAGCCGAGCCTCAATCCTAGCCCAGTTCTGCATGATCATGCAGATCCCGCTGCTGATCTCGTCGTGCAGCCACTCCAGCCAGAGCTCTTCAGTCAAGGGAAAGATCTCACTCATCTTCTGCGAGCCATCCTCTCCTTGGTAAGCTCCCCTTCCGGCCGGAGCAGCCTGATCAGGTCCACGTGGCAGTTGTAGCCATAGGCATTGATAGACAACTGCTCCTCAAGCCTCTCAATCTCCAGCTGATTCTCCTCCTCCTCTTCCTCATATTCCCACTCGTACTCCCCTGGGGAGCTCTCCGCGGAGGAAGCCACGGCCTACTCATCCCCATCGCTCTCGCTCACGCCTTCCTCCTGCTGATCCCACCCTGGCCCCATGGGCTTGTACGTGGCAGCGGCCACAGCCCGCGATAACACCTTCCTCCTTGTCCTAGCCGCCTTAACCTCATCCTCCTCTCCGTCAGCCTTGGGCCCAGCCTTGGGCTCAGCCTCGGGTTCTGAAGCCGAGTTTGCAGCTGCCGTTGCCATCTTGCGATTCTAGTGACTCCAGATTTTCTGATTTGTATTTCTTAGGATGAAAATTCTATTTTTTTCTTGGCTATCTCTTTAGACTCTTTCACAATGACTGAATTTCTTTCATAGTTTGAAAATTTTGTGAGCTCAGATAGGCCATTCAGTCAGAGTGTCATGTGTCCAGAACTAATGGAAATGTTCTTACAAAGCAGTTTCCCTTGCCAGTCCCCAGGAGTTTCACAGTTTCAAGAACATTTAATTGTAGTGGTTGCAAATTTTGGAATCTGGATATCTCACCACGTGAGTAGTGGGATTTTAGTCCATCTATTTCATTTGGCCTGGATCTCTGATTTCTCATAATAAATGTTTTTACAAGGCAGGCATGATGACCTATGCCTAAAGACCCAGCTATTTGGGAAGCTGAGGCAGGAAGATCGTTGAAGCCCCAGAGTTTGAGTGCAAGCTGGGCAACACAGGGAGACCCTGTCTCGAAAAAAAAAAAAAACAAAAAACAAAGAAGAAGTCTTTGTATTCACAGAATACAAGCAGTTGGCATTTCCTTTGGGACTCCTGGTTTACATATGAAGCATAGTCTGGCCTCACTCATGCTCCAGAATGTTACTTACCCTCCACTTCCTGAGGGCAGAAAGTTCAGATGCTAGAAATAATGGCCTTAGGGTGTTCCTAGTAAACTTGTAGGCAGGTTCAGTTTTATCATTTACTTAATTTTGAGCTTCCATATTTATTATATAAATTCTTGGTGTTGAGTGTGGCTAAATATTCAAAAATATCGAAAATTATTTTTTTACATATGTTCCACATATTTTCAGTTGGAGAGGGGGATGGCAAACAGTCTTTGTAGTTAAGTTCACCAGCTGAAAACCTATCCACCTGTTTTCGTTCTTTCTGTTGTCATCGGTCTTTAATAAGACCTGTAGCATGTCCTTTTAGGAGGTCATTGATCATTGCTTATAGAGGTGTGTATTCTCCAGCAGTGATTGATTTTCCTGATCTTTTACTACCTTTTTGTTTTTATTGCATTTATTAATAGAGTATATGTAGTTTATTTTTGTTATCTTGGAAAGGGGTATTGTAGAAAGATAGTGTTGGGGAAGATTCAGAGAGGGGCTCTGGGGGTGGCTGGAGGTCTTCTTGGCTCAGAGTATAGCTCTGCATATGTGACTCTCTGTGAACTGGTTTAGCATTTTTGGTTTTATGTTCACAGTGATTGAAATTAGACTGCTTATTACTTAAGGACTCTCTTTCTTTTTAAATCTATGGCAAAGATGGCATCCCTGTGCATTTCCTCATTGAGTTCTACATCTTCTGCCTCTCCATGTTTCCATTCAGAAAATATGCTACAGTCAAGCTTTGCTGCGCAATGTTGTTTACCTCGGCAAGGAAAGAATCACTGTTTTGCTTTTTTTCTACTCAGGATATGTCACCTATTTTTTAGGAAGCATGCACCTGGTATTCTCTGAAATCTGAATCTTCAAGTATCTTGTCTCCATAACGTCTCTTATTCTGATTGAAGTTTTACTATTTTGGTAGCCCTTCTTCATGTGTATTTCTTTCTTTTTTTTTTTAAGAGAAAAAGAAGGGGAAAAAAAGAAAAAGAGGGAAAAAGGAATATTACTTCATTCCTAAAGTGGGTTTCAATAATGGCCGATCAATATTTTGAGTGTTTAAAGTGGTTAATGCATATTTTATGTGTTTAAAATGGAGACCTCTATTGTGTTTATTTGTTCTGGCTCTGAGTTCAAGTCCTGGATATCGTTATCAATTTGTTGTCTCGTTGAATCTAAATCTCATTATGTGTCTTATGTATCTGGGTGTTAAGATCTCTTATTGTTGCATTAATCCTTTTACCCTTGCAACCTTGTAGCTTTGAAATCTATTTTATTAAGTGTGAGAATTGCAACTCCTGCTTTTTATTTATTTGTTTTTGCTCTTCATTTGGTTGGTGAGTTTTTTCCATCCCCTTGTTTTGTGTCTTTGTATATCTTTAGATATTTCATTAGATTTTGTGGATAATGTATATTTTGTGTGTTTAAAATGGAGAGCTCTATTGAGTTTATTTGTTCTGGATCTTAGTTCCAGTCCCGGATATCGTTATCAATTTTCTGTCTCGTTGAATCTAAATCTCATTATGGGTCTTATGTATCTGGGTGTTAAGATCTCTTATTATTACATTAATCCTTTTACCCTTGTATCCTTGTAGCTTTGAAATCTATTTTGTCAAATGTGAAAATTGCAACTCCTGCTTTTTATTTATTTATTTTTGCTCTCCATTTGGTTGGTACGTTTTTTTTTTTTCCAACCCTTTATTTTGAGTCTATGTATATCTTTGGATATACTGTTAGATTTTGTCTGTATCTTTTGATTGGGAGATTTGGTTGATTTAAATTTAGGGTTGCTGCCGTTTGATATTAACTGGCTATTTTGTCCTTTCGTTGATGAAAATTCTTCTTTATGTTAATGCTCTTTACTTTTTGGTGTATTTTTAGAAAGGGTCATACTGGTTGTTCCTTTCTGTGTATAATGCTTCTTTTAGAAGTTCTTGTAAAGCAGGCCTGGTGGTAATAAAATCTCTGAGTACTTGCTTGTTCCTAAAAGATTTTATTTTTCCTTCAAATGTAAAGCTTAAATTGGCAGGATATGAAATTCTGGGCTGAAAGTTCTGTTGATTAAGTATATTGAATATTGGCCCCCACTCTCTTCTAGCTTGTAGGGTTTCTGCTGAGAGATCTGCTGTAAGCCTAATAGGCTTACCTTTATGGGTAACTTGATCTTTCTCTCTGGCTGCCCTTAATATTTTCTCCTTCATTTCGATCTTGGTGAATCTAACGATTATGTGCCTTGGGGTTGGTCTTCTTGAGGAATATCTTTGTGGTGTTCTCTGTATTGCCTGGGGTTGAATAGTGTCCTGCTTTGCTAAATTAGGAAAATTTTCCTGGATAATGTCCTGGAGAGTATTTTCCAGCTTGCATTCATTTTCTCCGTCACATTCAGGTACACCAATCAAGCGTATATTAGGTCTTTTCACATAGTCCCATATTGCTTGGAGACTTTGCTCATTCCTTTTTATCCTTTTTTCTCTATTCTTGTCTTATTGTTTTGTTTCATTAAGTTGATCTTCGACCTCTGATACCCTTTCTTCTGCTTGATCCATTCGGCTGTTTAAGCTTGTACATATTTCACTAAGTTCTCGTGTTGTATTTTTCAACTCCATACGTTCATTTGTATTCCTCTCTATATTGTCTATTCTTTTCAACATTTCATCTAACCTTTTTTCCAAGTTCTTAGTTTCTTTACATTGGGTTAGAACAAGTTCCTTTAACTCCCAGAAGTTTCTTATCATCCACCTTTTAAAGCCTACTTCAGATAATGGAACACAGTCCTTTTCCATCAGGGCTTGTTCCGTTACTGATGAGTCCTTTTCCATCAGGGCTTGTTCGGTTGCTAATGAGTCCTTTTCCATCAGGGCTTGTTCCGTTGCTTATGAGTTCTGATTTTAAGCATACTCAGCCTTCTTAGGCTGTTTTTTTCCCTTCATTGTAGATGACCCGCCTTTCTAATTAGTTTTCTGAGTCGACGTCCGACTTATTGATTCCCAGTGCTGGGATTCGAGCAACCCACTGTGGCAGCCTAAATAGCAGCAGTAAGACTGATGGTGCTCTTCTGCCCGGGAATCTCTGGTCTGGCTTCCCTCTTGAGTCCGCAACAAGCGGCTCTGACTTCCCGGAGCTCCAAACTCCGGTCAGTAGGGGAAGCAGTCCCGTTGGCTCTGCATGAAGAGCTGCTGCGCCGAGACGCCGGCAAAACTGCTGCGGCGGCCACAAGAGTCGCGCTGGCGACCCGTGGGGCTCCTCCACTGGGAATCGGCTGATCGGTGAGTGACGAAAATTCGTCTAAAAGTGTGGTGTCGTCTCGTTCTCTGGGCTTTCACTGGGAGCTACAATCCTGAGCTGTTAGTGGTCGGTCATCTTCGCGTGTGTGTTCGTGTATTTCTTCCTATTTTACTGATGATAGAGTTCTCTTTTATATTTCTAATTGCCTTTGTTACTTTATGAAAGTTTAAGGGAGAAAAAGGTTAGAGTTAATTTTACTATCTTAAAATTGGAAATACATAGCGACCTTTTAAATGTAAATAAGCAGTTTTATAAATGCAATGATAACATGGTACCACAGAACAGACACAAGAAGAATAGTTAATGCAAAAGCAACTGTCGTAATTCAAGGAGAGTATGGGAGCCTAAGAATTACGGACATTCTCAGAGGCAGAGAAGCTGAGACCTGAAAGCTGTGCAGGAATTAATATAGTAACGTGAAATTTTACTAAGATTGGTGCATAGAAATTGACTGAAGAATTGCCTAGGGATAAATCCAGATAGCATAGCAGGGGTTGTGTGCTACGAGGGTATTTAGCATCTAAATACTCTTCTAAAATCATTCTAAAATCATTGAATGGGCTTTCCATTTAATGAGGCAGTGACATGATCACATTTGTGTTTTGGCACACATGTTCAAATGTGGTTTTCATAATGGTTACATTTAAATAGTCTGGTAAGATTTAAAAGTACCAGTTGTGGTTATTCATTTTTCTGAATTACAGTGTTTCTTTTTCTCATAAAAAAAGATAAAACACATGTGTTTAGATTTCTTTTTCTTTTTCTTTTCTTTCTTTCTTTTTTTTTTTGAGACTTGAGTTTCGCTCTTGTTACCCAGGCTGGAGTGCAATGGCGCGATCTCGGCTCACCGCAACTTCCGCCTCCTGAGTTCAGGCAATTCTCCTGCCTCAGCCTCCTGAGTAGCTGGGATTACAGGCACGCGCCACCGTGCCCAGCCAATTTTTTGTATCTTTAGGAGAGACGGGGTTTCACCATGTTGACCAGGATGGTCTCGATCTCTTGACCTCGTGATCCACCTGCCTCGGCCTCCCAAAGTGCTGGGATTTCAGGCGTGAGCCACGGCGCCCGGCCAACCGTTTCTTTTTCTTTTTTTTTTTTTTTTGAGACGGAGTTTCGCTCTTGTTACCCAGGCTGGAGTGCAATGGCTCAATCTCGGCTCACCGCAACCTCCGCCGCCTGGGTTCAGGCAATTCTCCTGCCTCGGCCAGCTTTTAAGCCCAGTCACATAGGCCTTAATTCCTCTGGCTGTTGGCTGATGGTGTTCCTCAGATTCTTGTCACATGGATCTCACCATCAGGCAGCTTACAGCATGAAAATTGGCTTCTCTGGCAAGTGACTGGAGAACATGAGAGAGCACCTAAGATAGAAGGTACAATTGTCTCATAACCAAATGTCAGAAGTGACATCCCATCGCTTTTGCTATTCTGCTTATTTAAAGCGAGAAACTTGGCCCCTCCCACACTCAAAGGGAGGGAATTATGTAATGGAATGAATACCACAGTGGAGATCATTAAAGGCCTTTTTAAAGGCAGTCTTTCACACTGAGTGACTCACATGTTGTATTTCAAAAAGCATGTTGATTTTCAGCATTTTGCCACGGATAAAAGTTACTTTACATTGACGTAGGGCAAGATGTTTGTGTCAGATCTTTTTAAGATTATATTTAGATCTTTAATATTGTCTCAAGGCAATTATGACTTAACCTAATTACTTATACCAGCAACAATTAAGAATTATCCCTGAGTTTCAAAGAGAATATGAAAGACCTAGTACAATCCTCTGTCTTTGGGGGTTAAATCATTTAAAGAAAAAAAGTAGCAAAATATTTTACATGGGGGCGAGCGGCGGGCGGCCTGGGGCGGGGCGGGGCGGGGCGGGAGAGGGGCGGAGAGAAGCCGCCGCCTCTGGGAGCCTGAAAAAGGGGAAACGAGAGCGAGCGAACGATTCAGTCCCGCGGCGGCGCCTCGCTCCAGCCATGCCGAATAAAAACAAGAAGGAGAAAGAATCACCAAAAGCAGGGAAGAGTGGGAAAAGTTCAAAAGAAGGACAAGACACGGTAGAGTCAGAGAGCTGGAGCTACAGAGCTTGAAATTACCACTGAAAAATACTGAAATGTTGGGCCCTTCACTGCTTCCTCATAAGGATACCAGAGGCAACATGGCATGTTAAGCACGACACGTGGCAGATCACTGTGTAAACTGTTTTTCAGGAATACAAATTGGGACACTTCTGTTCTTTTGACCTTTGAGTTGACCCTTAACTTTTTTATTGTTGTTTTTTTCCTCTCGGTCTTCAGCTCACTGCTTCACTCCTAGTTCCACCCGCTTCCCAAATATGATTGACTCATGCAGGTAAATTAAACCATTACTGCACACTTTTTCCCTCTCCTCTCTCTCAGCATTACTCTTAACTTGAATATTTTAACCTGAACAATTTAAATAGGTTTGATATTCCCATGCTGCTTTCAAGCCTCTCTCTTTTTTTTTTTTTTTTTTTTTTGATACAGAGTTTTGCTCTTGTTCCCAGGCTGGAGTGCAACGGTGTGGTCTCTGCTCACTGCAACCTCCACCTCCCGGGTTCAAGGGTTTCTCCTGCCTCAGCCTCCCAAGTAGCTGCGATTACAGGTGCCCGTCACTATGCCCAGCTAATTTTTTTTTGTATTTTTAGTAGAGACAGGGTTTCACCACGTTGGCCAGGCTGGTCTCTAACTCCTGACCTCAGGTGATCTGCCCACCTTGACCTCCCAAAGTGCTGGGATTACAGGTGCAAGCCACGGCATCCAGCCCCTTTCAAGCCTTTTACAATCATGTCGCCTTCACAATGAGCAGTTGCTCCCATTACCCAGTGAACTCACCTTCTAATTGGACAGTTACCCCACCTGGGGCTTCACAGCCTTGAAAGACTTACAGAGCAGGGACCTGTCCAGGGCAGAGAGCCAGATGGTGTGGAAATAATCCCAACAGAGAAAGCATTCAAGAACCTGGCCTCTCAATGACTTAACCCCCTCCTTCAAGTATATGGCAGGTCCTTATAATAAAATCCTGCCTGGCTATTTAGCCTCATAGAAAGCAAGGAAGCCGGCGGCATATGTTGCAGAACTATTCTTGGGTAGAACAAGGGGACATTTGATGGTTTGGGTTTTTCCTTAAGAAAGATGAAGTCCTGGAGTAGAGGATAGACTGATAGAGTGGAAAATGTTTCAGCCTGGGAGTTAGAAAGTAAACATGCGGATTCTTGCTTTGCCATAAATGATGTCACCTAACTTGTGTGACCCTGTTTTCTCATCCTTCAGATGATTTGGTGAGTTTAAGATGAGGCCATTTTTTAATGTATAGGACAGATTGGATGGTACCCTTCTTGAGAGACATTTTCCCTGCAACAGATATGGCAGGATGTATCTTTCAGTGTCCCAAAATTCTGTTAAAGGTCATAACTGCTGCCATGTAACTTTTGCCTAATTCTAGAAACTTCTCTTTGAATGAATGTGTTGATACATGTTTCTTCTCTTTCAGATAGAATGGTTAATTTTGACTTGTTGCTTTTGCATATCTGTCCTGGAAATAAAAATTTTTTCCCAGAAAAAAAAAAAAATATGTTTTGCATTTGAATTGTGTAGGATACCAGACAACATTGGCCTTGACTTCAATTTATCAGCTCTTTTGCTAATAGAAATAGTTTATCTATTTTATAGTTAATAGTAAAAAAAATTGGATGGTGCATACGCAAAAATATATTTTTTAACCAAGAGTGGACCTATTACAAAGATAAATTAGATTGATTAATTTAAGGCTGAGTTTGCACTTAGTAGACATGTTCTTTTGTAACCTCTAGACAGATATGCAAAAACCGCCCCAGGTTATGAATAAGAAAATTATGTAATGAAATTAAAAACTAACTACAGAGTTACAGATTGGTAGCATTAATAAAACATTATTAGCTTGGAGTCAGAGAAGTGACTTAAAAAAAAAAACAAAAAACAACTCTTGCAGAAATTTAAGATCAATGTGATATATTCCCCCAAGTTTAATGCTTGAATATAGTTGCTGATGGTTAGTATTTCATAACAGTAGCTCTGTTTTGAATGTAAATTATGCAAGTTTGTCATTCATCAAAATGAATTAGTTTCTTAGCATGTTGATTTTATATAATATGGTTTGCCTAGAAAGATTCTGTGAATATTATTTTCTATCTGTTCTTTTGTGTAACATGAAAGTTTTTTTAAAGCAATATATTTGTTTGCTTTGTTTTTATTATAACAGCTTTTTTGAGATAAAATCCACACAATATATAATACACCATTTAAATACTATGGATTTTAGTATATTTGTAGAGTTTTGCAACCATCACCACAATCAATTTAAAATACTTTTTTATACTAAAAAGAAAGCTTAGACTGTTTGTTAGTCATCTCCATTCTACTTGTCCCCCTCAATTCTAGGTAACCTTTAATCTACATTCTGTCACTATAAATTTGCCCAGTCTGGACATTTCATCTAAACTGAACCTTTTATGACTTCCTTCTTTCACTTACCATGATGTTTTCAAGGTTCATCCGTGTTGTTCATCTCATATTTCTCTAAAAATACTAGAGCAAATTGGGTCTTTGCAGAAAGCAGAATTAACCTTTGGTGGCTCAAATACAGTTACAGAGAGCTCAGCAGGGGATATATGTATATGTATATCAGTACATAATCCCTTTCTATTGTCAGGCAATATTTCATTATATGAATAAACCACATATTTACAGCTGTTAATCAGTTGACGGGCCTTTGAGATGTTTCTACTTTTCAGCTCTTGTGAAAAGTGCAGCCATGAATATTCACGCACAAGTTTTCTTTTTAACTTTTATTTTAGGCTCAGTGGTACATATATGGGTTTGTTATATAGGCAAATTGTGTGTCATAGGGGTTTGGTGTACATATTATTTCATCGCCCAGGTAATACACATAGTACCCAATAGGTAGTTTTTTAATCCGCAGCCTCCTTCCACCCTGCACTGCCCAGCAGGCCTCAGTGTCTGTTTCCTTCTTTGTGTCCCTGTGTTCATGTACAAGTTTTTATGTGGACATATGTTTTCATTTATCTTGGGTACATCATGAAAGCTTTAAGATAAAAAGTATAAGACATAAAAGATTGAAAATATTGACTTTGGGTTCAGAAAAATGTGAATTTGAGTCATAGTCCTTCCATTTTCTAGCTATGTGACCTTGAACTAGTTGCTTAATCTTAACAGAAATCAGATTTATTCATCTTTATATTGGAGCACCAATATCTATTTGCAGAGTTTTTGTGAAATATGCAGTATACGAAGCACTGAGCTTATAAATGACACTCAACAAATAGTGGCTATTACTATCAAGGACAAGGTAGAGAACTTAAGAGCTAATACCTGTAAACAGGAGAAGGTGAAGAACACTGTTAGTCCACAATGCAAGTCTGACACTCATAGAAAGAGGGGAAGAAGAAGATTGGGAAGAGACTGGGACTGTAATACGTTTCCAAGAAATGTTCAACTAGGCTGATGGGTTGTCCCGAAGTGAAAGTTTCTCCATGAAGGAGTCTGTTGCCTTGCCTGAATGGTCATGCTTTAGTACCCTGTCATCCTCTGTTACTGGCTGGAAGGGACTTGAGGGAGATAGGTTCTTGGGTCGATTTAACAGTACATTTTTAGGGCAACTCATTTTTTTAGAATTTTTCTTCTGTGAAGGTTTCATAATTTCCCAGAATTATTACTTTTATGGGCAATTTACATTCAGTGTACTGAGCAGTCAGTGGACCCTTCAGTTCTACAATATGTTCTTATATTATGTCTCACATAATTTCCTCATTCCATTTTTTTTTCTTCTTTCTTCGTGTGGTTCTTATTGGTTGGATGTTGGACCTCCAGAAGTAATGCACTGAGTCTCTTACATTTTTCTGACCCCTCCTCCAGCTCTAGGCCTTTTCCTTCCATTCTGATTTTGTGAGAGCCTTCCTTCCTACCCTCCTACTGATACTTTTATTTTAGCAATTTTTAACTTTCATGAAATATTTCTAGCATTTTGATCATTTATTTTTTTCATAGCATTTTGTTATTTATTAATAAAATACCTAATATTTCTCTAAAAATACTAAAGGAAATAGGGTCTTTGCAGAAAGCAGAATCTACCTCTGATGGCTCAAATATAGTTACAGAGGCCTCAGCAGGGGATTTTTTTGGCATTCAGAGACCAGCAGCACTCGGAAGGTATTACTACTGCCACCGTTGAGGTATTGAGGGGAAGAAATAGCATGAATGGAACACAGTCAGAGCCAAGACATTCACTCCACCACCTTTGGCTATGAGCTAGACTTCAAAGAATGCAGCTATTGCCAGAGTTGTTTGGCACCAATGGAGACAGAAATGAAGAAATACCCCTAATTTTTTCTTTCTCCTGCACTCTAATTCTCTTTAAGACTAAACCCAACTAGAAACCAGCCAAGATGATACGATCTGCTAGAGTTCATCTTTCTTGGTCACAGTGTAGGGCAGAGAATGTATGTAGAATGGAGTGAAGGTGTGGCAAGTGGAGAATAATCAGCATAGATAATAGTTTGGGTTAAGGTTAAGTTTTATTCTGGTGTCTGTGCTGTCAATTTCCTTCAGGGTGTTTTTTTCCCAAGGGATTATTTTCATTTCCCTTTTATGTTGGAATCTTGCCTCATACAACTGGTGATCTTCAGCTGTTTGTTTATACATGAGCCTGAGAAATTTAAGTGATGACTTTAATGTATGCATACATAAGCAAATGTTGTTGACTGACAGGCTTTGTTTGATTTTAAAGTGATACAATGAAGAGGTGACTCACTAGGGTACCTCCAAACACCAGGTCTTTCTTTAAGAAGTATTTTTTCTTCAAAGAAGAAATTTCTAATGATCAATGGAGGGAATAGATTCTCCAGCTGTGTTTGAGTGAAGGGGGAGAAATGGGCCTGTGCTTCACACCCGCAGGTTACTGGACTCTGAGGCCTAGGCTTTTTCTCTCAGTTTTTTCAGAAAACACAGTTTTGATCCCTCACTTAGGAAATCAGAGCTTGGATGCTGGCATCTTCTGTGTGTCTGTGTAAAGAAACAAAAGTGTGTAGCCATTGTGCTTTTGAAGCCCAGGGTTAAATTTTAAAATTGCAGCAAAACCACAGTGGGATTCTAGACCTCATGATCTGGAGAATAGTGCTCTTTCCAACATATTACACTACTTCACATTTACAAAATGAATGAAATGAAAGATCTTAGAGAATAGAAGTTCCTCAGTTGGACTACATGAAGTATCCAGTGTTAAATTCTAGATGAACATTGTTGAAAAAAATTTCTATCACAGAAAACAACCAGGAATTTTATGGGGATTGGAAATCACAAAGATGTGGCCTAAATTGGAAAATAGATGCCTAAAGGAAGACATGATATTGGCCTTCACATTTTTCTGTTTTTGAGACAATGTCTTGCTCTTGTCGCCCAGGCTGGAGTGCAATGGTTCAATCTCAGCTCCAACTTTTGCCTCTCAGGTTCACGTGATTGTCCTGCCTCAGCCTCCTGAGTAGCTGTAATTACAGGCACCCACCACCATGCCCAGCTAATTTTCGTACTTTTTTAGTAGAGATGGGATTTCACTACGTTGTCCAGGCTGGTCTCGAACTCCTGACCTCAGGTGATCTGCCCACCTCGGTCTCCCAAAGTGCTGGGATTACAAGCGTGAGCCACTGTGCCTGGCCAGCCTTCACATTTTTAAGAAACATTGCTGGGGCACAGTGGCTCACACCTGTAATCCCAGCACTTTGAAATGCTGGAATGGGTAGATCACCTGGGATCAGGAGTTTGAGACCAGCCTGGACAACATTAGTGAAACCCCATCTCTACTAAAAATGCAAAAAATTAGCTGAGTGTGGTGACAGACACCTGTAATCCCAGCTACTTGGGAGGTTGAGGCAGGAGAACCTTTTGAACCCAGGAAGTGGAGGTTGCAGTTAGCCGAGAATGAACTAGTGCGCTCCAGCCTGGGCAACCAGATCAAAACTGGTCTCAAAAAAAAAAAAAAAAGGCCAAAAAACCCAAAACAAAACATCATGCACTATATTTCTGAAGAGGAAAAAAATTAGGACAAATAAGTAGATTTGAGTTTAACATGAAAAATATGTTTCTAATAATGCGAGCTGTTCAATAATAGACTGACTTATACTCTGACGGAAGGATTTATCTAAAATGTCAGGACATAGGTAGAAAGGATTTCAGCATTTGGTGAGAAATTAGAAGATTTCCAATATCCCTTTAAGTCTTAGAAAATTTGCCTAATGTGGTAATAAATATATTTTAAAAATAAAAAAATCTGTGTATTTATTCACAATGAAACTCAAAGTGTGTAGAATCCCCTAAAAGTGCAAGAAACATTTAAATGAGATTAATCTATCATAAGGAATTTTGTACCATAAATATATGATATAAAATTATCACCTACCATGACCAAGATGGATATGATAATACATGTAAATCAAGATGTATACAAACATACATTACATTATATGTTTAAAATCTAAAGTTAAAAGTGTTCTATTCTAACTATCATGAAATATAAAAAAATCTTTACAGTATTAACAGATGATGATTGAAATATCTTTTTTACGCCTGAAACATAAAGGTTGTTTTGAGTTTTCAAAGATAGGGACCATTATCTCAGAAGTGACAATACTTTTACAAATTACTAAATTGACCTTTCAAAGTTTTGGAGAAGAATGACTAATGGATTTATCATTAATATGAACATTATTCCAATTTTAATCTTATATTAAAGAGTTCTTAGATTCATCGACATGCTTGCCAAAATGCTAATAGCCAAGGTCTATTAAAATGCATTATCAGCCTTTTCATGGTCTGTGTAGTGCTGATGAAAGATCGCATTTATGAGAACAACTTCCAGTGCTTCAAGATCCCTAGGCAGTTGTCATAGTGCCATTGACTGAGCTGTGTGCTTAGTTTCCTTGATTATTCTGAAATCCATACATTCATACACTTAGCATTTCATGCAAAAAAAAAAAAAACAACAAAACTTTTCTGTGCCTATTGCTGTTATTTTTATGGGAACAACTTCGAGTTGTACTATAAAAAAATTCTCTTAGATCTTAAAATTCTCAGTTTCTTTCTCAGACATTGTATTTCCTCTGTTACACTGTCAGTGTTTCTTCCCGGTGATAAGAAGAAGAATCCAGAACTAACAGCTAACTAACAGCTTGCTGTTTCGCCAAAATATTTATATCAATATTTGTGTTAAATGCTGTCTTTGTAGTCTGCTAATTTGCATTTGTTTTCAAGGATAAAGCAAAAAAAAAACTTTAAAAGTGATGTTTATAAATATGTGTCTAGTTTCTAGGGAACTCAAAGCAAAAGATTTGAACATAATCTCTCATCCTTATCATGACTAGCTGGCCGCTTCAATATGCTCACCATCATACTTTTTAGGAAATCTTGCTCTGGCAGAAAAACACATAGAACCAACAAGTGCAATAGGGTAATGACAAACCTGAAAAAGTAAATTGAGATCACCTCTGCACCGGGGAAACACAGCACTAAAGATTTTCAGTTTTCTGGAGTTGAGTCTTTTAATATATTAAGCTATCTAGGCAGCATGTTTCCAATTGTGCTTTAATTAAGAAAGAAATAGAAACATGAAAGAAATCAGTATGCCCTTTCAGACTGCTAACCTGTGCAGCACCTAAACATCAAAGCAGCAACCTAGGGTAAAAATGTACAGGGTGGTGTTTGTGTCTGCTCTCCTTTTGCAATCACATAGCAATTCTTCAGTACTTTCACCAACTTCATTTTAAATTCACAATTATTATTAAGTGGAATAATAGAAATGCAAATGATAATCTGGAATATATCTAGGCTGTCATCATTGAATAGATGCTTGCTGATAAAATATTCCTCTTTAGACACATGAATAATAACTACTGAGAATAATAACTGAGTAGTTACTGAAGTGGCATAAACATAAACAAAAAAATACTTTAATTACAGACATTAAACATTTCTGTATGTAGGTATAGAATACATATGTGTTCTTGGTAAATAATAAGAGAGTGATCCATCTGGCGTGTTATAATCAGAAATGTCATGATTATGAGGTCAAACATTTAAATGTACACATTTAGACATTGTAAACAAGGACCAACTCAGTAAATGGAAGGCAGTCACAGTAAGTCATTTATTTAGCACCTATTGTGTGCATGGTGTGTTATATGTTATCTATCCGCACAAATCTCCTTTTGGGCTGTGTCTTTTTACATTTCAAAAATAAAAAAGAAAATTCCGGGTTTGAGTAAAGTGTAAGGGTGGGTCTCAGTCTTTTTTTACACAAAACCACATTGCATCTTTATACTTTGAATTATTGCAAGTTCTATTGTTCACATTTTAACTGAAGCATATACGGTAAATAACTAGGCTTATGTTAAGATCCATCCTAACCTCTTTATAAATTGCCTTCTCTGCCATTGAGGCTAGAAAACTAAAAAAATTACTTTCATACATTTCCTTGTTTGTAGTCTTACCCGTGTGACTTGGTCATTGCCAATGAGATAAAAGAAGGATATTAAAAGTAACAGAACTTAAAATGTGAATTTGGCTATTGGGGATAGTTGGGTGCTAGATCGGAAAACACTAATTCAGTCAGGTACAGTGGCTCACACCTGTAATCCTAGCACTCCAGAAGGCTGAGACAGATGGATCACCAGAGGTTAGGAGTTCGAAACCAGCCTGGCCAACATAAATTAAAAAAAATTAGCTGGCAAGTTGGCGGACTCCTGTAGTCCCAGCTACTTAGGAAACTGAGGCAGGAGAATCGCTTGAACCCGGGAGGCAGAGGTTGCAGTATTCTGAGATCACACCACTGCATTCCAGCCTGGGCTATGGAGTGAGACTCCATCTCAAAATAATAGTAATAATTATGTTAATCCTTATGTAAATTTTTTTTACAAATACCATTTTCTCTACCATGTGATGCAGATCATTATCATTTGAAATAATAGGTACTTTTAAGAATATTGGTGTGTGCTGCCTCCTCCTTGACCCTTTGAGCAAATTTCTGTGAGGAACAGATGAACTTGGACTAGAGGTTGCCAATCTGCCAGTAGAGATAGAAGTTAATCACTGCTTTGCTGACCGAAATGCTCAACATGGACAATATGTTTCTGGTTAATAAGGGTCCTATCATTTGGCACCTTAAAGTGTTGAAAAACGCAACTGCTTCTCCCTCCCAAACTAATGAGGTCATAAGCGGCGGCTATGAAATCTAGAGCTTTAGCTAGAGATAAACCTCAGGACTTCACAAGTGTGTGACTCCAAGGCAAAGATCAGATTAGGAATGTTGTTTTGTCTAATAATGGCTGAGCAATTCAGAACAGCTCTCCCCCTGCTGACATCTAAGCATCAAAGAGCTATCAATATAGTAAATAATTTACTAGCCAAGGCACAGGAGAAGATGAGAACTCAGATATGAGTCTAGGCCCAAAACCGCTTTAGCCCTATGGTCATCTGCCTATCTACCTGAAAAACAGCTGTTCTTTTGGCTGCACTGTAGGAGCAGGAGGAAAAAAACTGCAAGTCATGGCAACCAAAGGTAAAAACTCTGATAACTTTTTTTTCTTTCCGCCAGAATCCCCAAAACCCAAAACCTTAGAGTAAGTAATAATGGAAGAAAAGTAGATTAATATGGGATTTGGAAGCAAACTGCTAGTTATCCTGGTAGTTTAGATAACTTAAAGTCTTGAATTTGAACTTAGAAGGTCCCAGACTGATAGGAACCAGGAACCTGACAGAAATATTTGAAAGGCATCTCTCAGGGAAGATGCTGTAATTCTAGCACTAAGAGTACTAGAGTATTCCTCCAAAGTATTTTCCAAATGCAGTGGCCAGCAAAACAAAGGTGCCAGGGAGTTAGAAAAACAAGATGGGAGGAGGAGGAAAAGGAGGAAGAAGCAATCAGTCAATCTTCTTATGTTTAAAGAATAAAATCCAAGCTAGAAATATTGGGAACTTCTGCCCAGAGGATGAGGAGGAGGAAACAATCAGTCAATCTTCTTATGTTTAAAGAATAAATTCCAAGCTAGAAAAATTGTGAATTGCTGCCAGAAGAAGGAAGAGTATGAGGAGGAAGAGGAGAAGGAGGAGGAGGAGGAGGAGGAGGACACAATCAGTCTATCTTACTATGTTTAAATAATAAAATCTAAGCTTGAAAAATTGTGAATTGCTGCCAGGAGAGAGAGGAGGAGGAGGAGGAGGAGGAAGAGGCAGAGGAGGAAGAGGAAACAGTCAATCTTATTATGTTTAAAGAATAAAATCCAAGCTAGACAAATAGTGAATTGCTATGAGGAGGAGGAGGAGGAGGAGGAGGAGGAGGAGGAGGAAACGGTCAATCTTATTATGTTTAAAAGAAATAAACCACATCTAGAAACATTATGAATAGCTCCCAGGAGGAGGAGAAGGAGGAGGAGGAGTAGCAGGAAGAAACAATCAGTCAATCTTATTATGTTTAAATAATAAAATCCACTCTAGTAGAATTGTGAATTGCTGCCAGGAGGAGGAGGAGGAGTATGAGGAGGAGGAAGAGAAAAAGGAAACAATCATTCAATCTTATTATGTTTAAAGAGTAAAATCCAAGCTAGAAAAATTGTGAATTGGTGCCCAGAGGAGGAGCAGGAGGAGGGGGAGGAGGAAAAGGAGGAGAAGGAAACAATCAGTCAATCTTATTATGTTTTTTTTTTATTTTAGATATTTTTATTTCTCCAAATTTGATATTTATCAGGAGTGACTGAAATAAAAAATATAATTGAGTCCCATCATCATCATCATGGAAATGGCTTTAAGAGAAAACTGGTCAGATGAATATTATTGCTTCCCATTTTCAACCAGTAAATAGTTGCCACAGATAAATTGACAGCCAGGAGTCTGTCGAGAATGCTCAAGATATGTTATATAATACAACATGCCTGTTCACCGGGGGAAAATTCCCAGGAAATAACTTATGTGTACTTCTTGATTCCATCATACAAGACAAGTACAAAAGCACCACCTATGCCTCGGAGAACATTGGACCATGCACCCTTGAAGAAAGCTTTGCCTCCTTCAACACGAGCAATCTTCCTCCAGCAGTCAAGTGTGCCTGTGTACATGATGTCAGTTCCTTTGCGCCCCGACTACATCATCATGCAGCAGCGAACAGTGTCAAATGGATAGGAAGTCAACCCAGCAACAGCAGTGACAGTCTGTGCGATCATCCAGCTGATAACGATGTGAGTATTCTTGGGATCTGGAAGCATTCCCTTTGCAGTGTCATAGATACCGAAGTAGGCAGCTCGGTAGATAATAATACCCTGCACAGGCACATTAAAGCCTTGGTACAGGCCCTTAATCCCATCAGATTTGTAGATCTTAACCAGGCAGTCGCCGAGGCCTCGGAATTCCCTTTCAGCTCCGGCTTTAACCACATCTGCTGCTAGACGGGTACGGGCAAAATCAAGAGGGTACACAAAACACAAGGATGTGGCCCCAGCAGCACCGCCTGATGCCAGATTCCCTGCAAAGTAGCGCCAAAACTGGGTCCTCTTGTCCACACCACCCAGGAAGATCTGCTTGTATTTATCTTTGAAGGCGAAGTTAAGGGCCTGGGTGGGGAAGTATCTGATGACATTAGCCAGGTTACCGCGCCAGAAGGACAGGACTCCCTGCTCCTTGGGAATATGGACCACACAGTCTATAATACCCGTGTATTGCTTATCTGCAGTGATCTGCTTGCTGGCATGCTGTACCTGCAGCAGCAGCTTGACCCGCTCGATGGGCGCTACCGCCGTCTTGGAGATGGCTGCGGCCACTCCACCTGCCAGGAAGTCCTTGGCAAAGGACACAGCGGCATCTGTCCTGTTGAAAGGAAAGAGGAGGCAGGCTTGCTGCAGGACGGGACTGGGCCAGGAACCGGCTTTGACTCCGGGGGTGTGGGCAGCTAAGCCCAGTAAATACTTAACAATTGTAAATACTTCAGTTAAGTCACAAGGTAAGTTACTTATGCCCAGGTGTAAATACTTCAGAATGGAATCCAAGCTAGAGAAATTGTGAATTGCTGCCTGGAGGAGAAGGAAAAAAAAAAAAAAAAAAAAAAAAAAGAGGAGGAGAAAGAAAAAAAGAGGAGAAGAAAAAAAAAGAAGAAGAAGGAGGAGGAAGAAAGAGTCCGTCAAACTTATTATGTTGAAACAATAATATCCAAGCTAGAAAAATTGTGAATTGCTGCCCGGAGGAGAAGGAGGAGCAGGAGGAGAAAAAGGGGGTGGTGGAGAAGGAAGATTAAGAATAAATCAGTAAATATTATTATGTTAAAAGAATAAAATCCAAGCTAGAAAAACTGTGAATTGCTGGACGATAGAGGAAAAGGAGGAGAAGGCAGAGAAGGAGCAGGAGGAGGAGGAGGAGGGAAATAAAGAGGAGGTAAAAAAAACAATCAGTCCATTTTATCATGTTGAAATAATTATATCCAAGCTTGAAATATTGTGAATTGTTGGATGGATGAGGAAAAGGAAAAGAAAAACCAGGACAAGAAAAAAAAGGAAATAATAAGTGAATCTTATTTTGATTAAAGCATAAATCCAAGATAAAATCATTGTGAACTGCTGTGAGATAAAGGAGGAGGAAATGGAGAAAACTATCAGTCAATCTTATTATGCTGAAAAAATTAATTCCAAGCTAGACAAATTGTGAATTGCTGTGCATTGACAGAGGAGGAGGAGGAGGAAAAGAAGGAAAAAGAGGGGGTAAACGTGGTGGTGGAGGAGGAGGAGGAGGAGGAGAAGGAGGAAAAGGAGTAGAACAAGAAGGAGAAAGAGAAAACTATCAGTCAATCTTATCATGTTGAAAGAATAAATTCCGAGCTAAAAAAATTGTGATTTGCTACCTGGAGGAGAAGGAGGAAAAGGTGGAGGAGGAGGAAGAGGAGGAGGAGGAAGAGGAGAAGGAGGAGGACAAGAAGGAGAAAACAAAAAGTCTATCCTATTAATTTTAAAGGATAAAATATAAGCAAAACAAATGGTGAATTGCTGTGCATTGGAGGAGGAGGAGGAGGAGAAGGAAAAGGAGGAGGAGGAGGAGAAGGAAGAGGAGGAGGAGGAAGGGGAGTAATAAAAGAAGAAAGTTGAGGAGAAAGAGAAAACTATCAGTCAAATTTATCATGTTGAAAGAATAAATTCCAAGCTAAAATAAATGTGAATTGCTTCCTGGAGGAGCAGGATGTGGAGGAGGAGGAGGAGGGGGGGGGGGAGGAGGAAACAACCAATCTTATTATGTTGAAGCATAAAACACAACCTTGAAAAATTGTGAATTGCTTCCCAGTAAATGAGGAGGAGCAGGAAGAGTAGGAGGAGGCGGAAGTGGAGAAGAAGAAAGAGAAGGAGAAGGCAGAGGTGGAGGAGGAGGAGGAGGAGGAAAAGAAGAAAAACAAGAAGGAGAAATAGAAAACTATCAGTCAGTCTTATCATGTTGAAACAATAAATTCCAAGATAAAATAATTGTGATTTACTGCCTAAAGAAAAACAAGGAGATGGAGGAGAAGGAGAAGGAGAAGGAAGAGAAAACAACCAGTCTATCTTATTATGTTGAAAGGATAAAATCCAAGCAAAACAAATTTTGAATTGCTGTGCATTGAAGGAGGAGGAGGAGGACGAGAAGGAAAAGAAGGAGGAGGAGGAGGAGGAGGAAAGAGTCAGTCAACGCTATTATGTTGAACGAATAAAATCCAGACTACAAAAATTTTGCATTGCTAGAAAGAGGAGGAAAAGGCGGAAACATTCAGTAGACCTTTGAGAGGAGTAGCATGTTGGCTGGGGGCTCTAGCTAGCAAGAATGTCCCAACCTGGATAGATGGTGTTCGGAAGATAAAAGATGACAGACAGAAAACGTCTGCAAAGTTCAGAAGCTATGTTTCGCCAACAACCTTATTGCACTCAGGGTCTGCTTGTAGATATTAAGGTAGAGTTGCTTACATAAAACAAAAAAGTTCTTTCGATGAGATAAAGAAGAACAGAAAGTTTTGCAAAAAAATCACAAGTCTCCTTACATCAGATAAATATAATGGAATACGTCAGTCACAAGGTAAGTTACACCCAGTTGTAAATACTTAGCAATTGTAAAAACTTAAGTCACGTGGTAAGTAAGTTACGCCCAGTTGTAAATAGTTAACAATTGTAAATACTTAAGTCACAAGGTAAGTAAGTTACACCAAGTAAATTCTAAACAATTGTAAATACTGCAGTTAAGTCACAAGGTAAGTTACTTATGCCCAGGTGTAAATACTTGAGAATGAAATCCAAGCTAGAGAAATTGTGAATATCTGCCTGGAGGAAAAAAAGGAAAAGGAGGAGGAGAAAGAAAAAAAGGAAGAGAAGAAGGAAAAGGAAAAGAAGGAGGAGGAGGAAGAAAGAATCCGTCAAACTTATTATGTTGAAACAATAATATCCAAGCTAGAGAAATTGTGAATTGCTGCCCAAAAAAGAAAAACAGGAGGAGTAGGAGGAGGTGGGGAAGAAGTAAGATTAAGAATAAATCAGTAAATCTTATTAGGTTAAAAGAAATAAATCCAAGCTAGAAAAACTGTGAATTGCTGGACGATCGACGAGGAGGAGAAAACAGAGGAGGAGGAGGAAGAAAAGGAGGAGGAGCAAGAGGAGAAAAGAGTCAGTCAATGCTATTATGTTGAAAGAATAAAATCCAGAATACAAAAATTTTGCATTGCTAGAAAAAGGAGGAAAAACAAAAAAACATTTAGTAAATCTTTGAGAGGAGTAGCACGTTGGCTGGGGGCCCTTGGCCAGCAAGAGGGTCACAACCTGGAAAGATGGTGTGTGAAAGATAAAAGATGACAGACAGAAAACGTCTGCAGGGATAAGAAGCAATGTTTCGCCAACAACCTTTTTGCACTCGGGGTCTGCTTGTGGATATCACAAGTAGAGTTGCTTATATAAAACAAAAAGTTATTTCCATGAGATAAAGAAGAACAGAAAATTTTGCGAAAAAATCACAAGTCTCCTTACATCAGATAAATACAATGGAATACGTCAGTCACAAGGTAAGTTACACCCAGTTGTAAATACTTAGCAACTGCAAATACTTAAGTCACGAGGTAAGTAAGTTACGCCCAGTTGTAGATAGTTAACAATTGTAAATACTTAAGTCACAAGGTAAGTAAGCTAAGCCCAGAAAATACTTAACAATTGTGAATACTTAAGTTAAGTCACAAGGTAAGTAAGGTACACCCAGTAAATTCTAAACAATTGTAAATACTGCAGTTAAGTCACAAGGTAACTTACTTATGCCCAGGTGTAAATATACAGAATGAAATCCAAGCTAGAGAAATTGTGAATATCTGCCCAGAGGAAAAAAAGGAAAAGGAGGAGGAGAAAGAAAAAAAGGAAGAGGAGAAGGAAAAGGAAAAGAAGGAGGAGGAGGAAGAAAGAATCCGTCAAACTTATTATGTTGAAACAATAATATCCAAGCTAGAAAAATTGTGAATTGCCGCCCAAAAAAGAAGGAAAAACAGGAGGAGTAGGAGGAGGTGGGGAAGAAGGAAGATTAAGAATGAATCAGTAAATCATATTAGGTTAAAAGAAATAAATTCAAGCTAGAAAAACTGTGAATTGCTGGATGATGGACGAGGAGGAGGAGAAGGCAGAGGAGGAGGAGGAGGAGGAGGAGGAGGAAAGAGTCAGTCAATGCTATTATGTTGAAAGAGTAAAATCCAGAATACAAAAATTTTGCATTCCTAGAAAAAAGAGGAAGAGGAAAAAACATTCAGTAAATCTTTGAGAGGAGTAGCACGTTGGCTGGGGGCCCTTGGCCAGCAAGAGGGTCCCAA
The DNA here is from genome assembly GCF_049354715.1 of Callithrix jacchus. Classification (NCBI taxonomy): domain Eukaryota; kingdom Metazoa; phylum Chordata; class Mammalia; order Primates; family Cebidae; genus Callithrix; species Callithrix jacchus. Next base: position 11,440,342 of record NC_133520.1, on the reverse strand, counting down.
CCTGGATAGATGGTGTGCAGACAATAAAACATGACCGACAGAAAACGTCTGCAGGGTTAAGAAGCTATGTTTCGCCAACAACCTTTTTGCACTCGGGGTCTGCTTGTGGATATCACAAGTAGAGTTGCTTACATAAAACAAAAAGTTATTTCCATGAGATAAAGAAGAACAGAAAATTTTGCGAAAAAATCACAAGTCTCCTTACATCAGATAAATATAATGGAATACGTCAGTCACAAGGTAAGTTACACCCAGTTGTAAATTCTTAGCAATTGTAAATACTTAAGTTAAGTCACAAGGTAAGTAAGTTACACCCAGTATATTCTAAACAATTGTAAATACTGCAGTTAAGCCACTAGATAAGTTACTTATGCCCAGGTGTAGATACTTCAGAATGAAATCCAAGCAAGAGAAATTGTGAATTGCTGCCCAGAGGAGAAAAAGGAAAAGGAGGAAAAGAAAGAAAAAACGGAAGAAGAGAAGGAGAAGGAAAAGAAGGAGAAGGAAGAAAGAATCCGTCAAACTTATTATGTTGAAACAATAATATCCAAGCTAGAAAAATTGTGAATTGCTGCCCAAAAAAGAAGGAAAAACAGGAGGAGTAGGAGGAGGTGGGCAAGAAGGAAGATTAAGGATAAATCAGAAAATCTCATTAGGTTAAAAGAAATAAATCCAAGCTAGAAAAACTGTGAATTGCTGGAAGATTGATGAGGAGGAGGAGAAGGCAGATGAGGAGGAGGAGGAGGAGCAGGAGAAAAAGGAGGAAGAGGAGGAAAGAGTCAGTCAATGCTACTATGTTTAAAGAATAAAATCCAGAATACAAAAATTTTGCATTGCTAGAAAAAGGAGGAAAAGGAAAAAACATTCAGTAAATATTTGAGAGGAGTAGCACGTTGGCTGGAAGCCCTTGTCCAGCAAGAGGGTCCCAACCTGGATAGATGATGTGCGGAAGATAAAAGATGACAGACTGAAAACGTCTGCAGGGATAAGAAGCAATGTTTCGCCAACAAATTTTTGCACTCAGCGTCTGCTTGTGGATATCACAAGTAGAGTTGCTTATATAAAACAAAAATTTATTTCCATGAGATAAAGAAGAACAGAAAATTTTGCGAAAAAATCACAAGTCTCCTTACATCAGATAAATATAATGGAATACGTCAGTCACAAGGTAAGTTACACCCAGTTGTAAATACTTAAGTTAAGTCACAAGGTAAGTAAGTTACACCCAGTTGTAAATAGTTAACAATTGTAAATACTTACGTTACAAGGTAAGTAAGCTAAGCCCAGTAAATACTTAACAATTGTAAATACTTAAGTCACAAGGTAAGTAAGTTACACCCAATATATTCTAAACAATTGTAAATACTGCAGTTAAGTCACAAGGTAAGTTACTTATGTTCAGGTGTAAATACTTCAGAATGAAATCCAAGCTAGAGAAAATGTGAATATCTGCCCAGAGAAAAATAAGAAAAAGGAGGGGGAGAAAGAAAAAAAGGAAGAGGAGAAGGAAAAGGAAAAGAAGGAGGAGGAGGAAGAAAGAATCCGTCAAGCTTATTATGTTGAAACAATAATATCCAAGCTAGAAACATTGTGAATTGCTGCCCAAAAAAGAAGGAAAAACAGGAGGAGTAGGAAGAGGTGGGGAAGAAGGAAGATTAAGAATAAATTAATAAATCTTATTGGGTTAAAAATAATAAATCTAAGCTAGAAAAACTGAATTGCTGGACGATCAAAGAGGAGGAGGAGAAGGCAGAGGAGCAGGAGGAGGAGGAGGAGGGGGAGGAGAACAAGAAGAAGAAAAAGCAGGAGAAAGAGAAAACAGTCAGTCAATCTTATCATGTTGAAAGAATAAATTCAAAGCTTATAAAATTGTGATTTGCTGCCTGGAGGAGAAGGAGAAGGTGGAGGAGGAGGAGGAGGAGAAAAAGAAAGAACAACAAGAAGAAAAAAACAACCAGTCTATCTTATTATGTTGAAAAGATAAAATCCAAGGAAAAGAAATGGTGAAATGCTGCATGTTGGAGATGGAGGAGGAGGAGGAGGAGGAGGAAGAGTAGGAAACAACCAGATTATCTTATTTTGTTGAAAGGATAAAATCTAAGGAAAACAAATTTTGAATTGCTGCATAAGAAAAACGGAGGAGGAGGAGGAGGAGGAGGAGGAGGAAAAGAAGAAGAACAAGAAAAAAAAAGAGAAAACTATCAGTAAAACTTATCATGTTGAAAGAATAAATTCCAAGCTAAAAAAATTGTGATTTGCTGCCTGGAGGAGGAGGAGGAGAAGAAGAAGGAGAACAACAGGAAAAAGAAAACAAACAGTCTATCTTATGTGGAAAAGATAAAATCGAAGCAGAACAAATGGTGAATTGCTGCGCATTGGAGGAGGAGGAGGAGGAGGAGGAGGAAGAGGAGGAAGCAACCAGTCAACCTTATTATGTTGAAAGGATAAAATCCAAGCAAAACAAATTTTGAATTGCTGCACATTAAAGGAGGAGGAGGAGGAGGAGGAGGAGGAGGAGGAGGAGGAGGAGGAGGAGGACGAGGAAAGAGTCAGTCAATGCTATTATGTTGAAAGAATAAAATCCAGACTACAAAAATTTTGCATTGCTAGAAAGAGGAGGAAAAGGAGGAAACATTCAGGACATCTTGTGAGGAGTAGCAAGTTGGCTGGGGGCTGTTGGCCAGCTAGAGGGTCCCAACCTGGATAGATGGTGTGCGGAAGATAAAAGATGACAGACAAAAAACGTCTGCACGGTTCAGAAGCTATGTTTCACCAACAACCTTATTGCACTCAGGGTCTGCTTGTAGATATTAAGGTAGAGTTGCTAACATAAAACAAAAAAGTTGGCCGGGCCCGGTGGCTCAAGCCGGTAATCCCAGCACTTTGGGAGGCCGAGACGGGTGGATGAAGAGGTCAACAGATCGAGACCATCCTGGTCAACATGGTGAAACCCCATCTCTACTAAAAATTACAAAAAATTAGCTGGGCACGGTGGTTCGTGCCTGTAATCCCAGCTACTCAGGAGGCTGAGGCAGGAGAATTGCCTGAACCCAAAGGGCGGAGGTTGCGGTGAGTCGAGATTGTGCCATTGCACTCCAGCCTGTGTAACAAGAGCGAAACTCCGTCTGAAAAAAAAAAAAAAAAAAGTTATTTCCATGAGATAAAAAAGAACAGAAAGTTTTGTGAAAAAATCACAAGTCTCCTTACATCAGATAAATATAATGGAATACGTCAGTCACAAGGTAAGTTACACCCAGTTGTAAATACTTAGCAATTGTAAATACTTACTTAAGTCACGAGGTAAGTAAGTTATGCCCAGTTGTAAATTGTAAACAATTGTAAATACTTAAGTCACGAGGTAAGTAAGTTACACCCAGTAAATTCTAAACAATTGTAAATACTGCAGTTCAGTTAAGTCACAAAATAAGTTACTGATGCCCAGGTGTAAATACTTCAGAATGAAATCCAAGCTGAAGAAATTGTGAATATCTGCCCGGAGGAAATAAAGGAAAAGGAGGAAGAGAAAGAAAAAAAGGAAGAGGAGAAGGAAAAGGAAAAGAAGGAGGAGGAGGAAGAAAGAATCCATCAAACTTATTATGTTGAAAGAATAATATCCAAGCTAGAAATACTGTGAATTGCTGGACGATTGAAGAGAAGGAGGAGAAGGCAGAGGAGGAGGAGAAGGAGAAGGAGGAGGAGGAGGAGGAGGAGGAGGAGGAGGAGGAGGAGAAAAAGAAGGAGAACAAGCAGGAGAAAGAGAAAACAGTCACTCAATCTTATCACGTTGAAAGAATAAATTCAAAGCTTATAAAATTGTGATTTGCTGCCTGGAGGAAAAGGAGCAGGTGGAGGAGGAGGAGGAGGAGAAAATGAAAGAACAACAAAAAGAAAAAAACAACCAGTCTATCTTATTATGTTGAAAAGATAAAATCCAAGGAAAAGAAATGGTGAAATTCTGTGCGTTGGAGGTGGAGGAGGAGGAGGAGGAGGAGGAGGAAACAACCAGACTATCTTATTTTGTTGAAAGGATAAAATCCAAGCAAAACAAATTTTGAATTGCTGCATATGAAAAACAGAGGAGGAGGTAAAGGAGGAGGAGGAGGAGGAGGAGGAGGAAAAGAAGAAGAAAAAAAAACTATCAGTAAATCTTATCATGTTGAAAGAATAAATTCCAAACGAAAAAATTGTGATTTGCTGCCTGGAGGAGGGGGAGGTGGAGGAGGAGGAAAAGGAGAAGAAGAAGGAGAAAAACAGGAAGGAGAAAACAACCAGTCTATCTTATTATGTGGAAAATATAAAATCCAAGGAGAACAAATGGTGAATTGCTGCACATTGGAGGAGGAGGAGGAGGAGGAGGAGGAGGAAGCAACCAGTCAATCTTATTATGCTGAAAGGATAAAATTCGAGTAAAGCAAATTTTGAATTGCTGCACATTAAAGGAGGAGGAGGAGGAGGAGGAAGAGGAGGAGGAAGAGGAGGAGGAGGAGAAAAGAGTAAGTCAATGCTATTATGTTGAAAGAATAAAATCCAGACTACAAAAATTTTGCATTGCTAGAAAGAGGAGGAAAAGGAGGAAACATTCAGTAAATCTATGTGAGGAGACGCACGTTGGCTGGGGGCTCTTGGCCAGCTAGAGGGTCCCAACCTGGATAGATGGTGTGTGGAAGATAAAAGATGACAGGCACAAAACGTCTGCAGGGATAAGAAGCTATGTTTCGCCAACAACCTTTCTACACTCAGGGTCTGCTTGTAGATATTACAAGTAGAGTTGCTTACATAAAACAAAAAAGTTATTTCCATGAGATAAAGAAGAACAGAAAATTTTGCGAAAAAATCACAAGTCTCCTTACATCAGATAAATAAAATGGAATACGTCAGTCACAAGGTAAGTTACACCCAGTTGTAAAAACTTAGCAATTGTAAATACTTAAGTCACAAGGTAAGTAAGTTACACCCAGTATATTCTAAACAATTGTAAATACTGCAGTTAAGTCACAAGGTAAGTTACTTATGCCCATGTGTAGATACTTCAGAATGAAATCCAAGCTAGAGAAATTGTGAATTGCTGCCCAGAGGAGAAAAAGGAAAAGGAGGAAAAGAAAGAAAAAAGGAAGAAGAGAAGGAGAAGGAAAAGGAGAAGGAAGAAAGAATCCATCAAACTTATTATGTTGAAGCAGTAATATCTAAGCTAGAAAAATTGTGAATAGCTGCCCAAACAAGAAAAAGGAGCAGGAGGAGTAGGAGGAGGTGGGTAAAAAGGAAGATTAATAATAAATCAGTAAATATTATAATGTAAAAAGAATAAAATCCAAGCTAGAAAAACTGTGAATTGCTGGATGATGGACGAGGAGGAGGAGAAGGCAGAAGAGGAGGAGGAGAAGGAGGAGGAGGGGGAGGAGGAAAAGAAGAAGAACAAGCAGGAGAAAAAGAAAACTGTCAGTCAATCTTATCATGTTGAAAGAATAAATTCCAAGCTTAAAAAATTGTGATTTGCTGCCTGGAGGAGGAGAAGGAGGTGGAGGAGGAGGAGGAGGAGAAAAAGAAAGAACAACAACAAGAAGAAAACAATCAGTCTATCTTATTATGTTGAAAAGAAAAAATCCAAGGAAAAGAAATGGTGAAATGCTGCTCATTAGAGGAGGAAGAGGAGGAGGAGGAGGAGGAGGAGGAGGAGGAGGAGGAGCAGGAAACAACCAGATTATCTTATTTTTTGAAAGAATAAAATCCAAGCAAAACACATTTTGAGTTGCTGCACATCATAAATGGAGGAGGAGGCGGAGGAGGAGGCGGAGGAGGAGGAGGAGCAGGAGAAAAAAAAGAAGAAGAAAAAAAAGAGCAAACTATCAGTAAATCTTATGTTGAAAGAATAAATTCCAAGCTAAAAAAATTGTGATTTGCTGCCTGGAGGAGGAGGAGGTGGAGGAAGAGGAGGAGGAGAAGAAGAAGGAGAACAACAGGCAGGAGAAAACAACCAGTCTATCTTATTATGTGGAAAAGATAAAATCCAAGCAGAACAAATGGTGAATTGCTGCGCATTGGAGGAGGAGGAGGAGGAGGAGGAGGAGGAGGAGGAGGAGGAGGAGGAGGAAGCAACCAATCTTATGCTGAAAGGATAAAATTCAAGCAAAACAAATTTCGAATTGCTGCACATAAAAGGAGGAGGAGGAGGAGGAGGAGGAGGAGGAGGAGGAGGAGGAGGAAAAGAAGAAGTCAGTCAATGCTATTATGTTGAAAGAATAAAATCCCGACTACAAAAATTTTGCACAGCTAGAAAGATGAGGAAAAGGAGGAAACATTCAGTAAATCTATGCGAGGAGATGCACGTTGGCTGGGGGCTCTTGGCCAGCTAGAGGGTCCCAACCTGGATAGATGGTGTGTGGAAGATAAAAGATGACAGACACAAAACATCTGCAAGGTTCAGAAGCTATGTTTCGCCAACAACCTTATTGCACTCAGGGTCTGCTTGTAGATATTACAAGTAGAGTTGCTTACATAAAACAAAAAAGTTATTTCCATGAGATAAAGAAGAACAGAAAATTTTGTGAAAAAATCACAAGTCTCCTTACATCAGATAAATATAATGGAATACGTCAGTCACAAGGTAAGTTACACCCAGTTGTAAATACTTAGCAATTGTAAATACTTAAGTCACAAGGTAAGTTACACCCAGTTGTAAATAGTTAACAATTGTAAATACTTAAGTCACAAGGTAAGTAAGTTACACCCAGTATATTCTTAACAATTGTAAATACTGCATTTAAGTCACAAGGTAAGTTACTTATGCCCAGGTGTAGATACTTCAGAATGAAATCCAAGCTAGAGAAATTGTGAATTGCTGCCCAGAGGAGAAAAAGGAAAAGGAGGAAAAGAAAGAAAAAAAGGAAGAAGAGAAGGAGAAGGAAAAGAAGGAGGAGAAGAAAGAAAGAATCCGTCAAACTTATTATGTTGAAACAATAATATCCAAGCTAGAAAAATTGTGAATAGCTGCCCAGACAAGAAAAAGGAGCAGGAGGAGTAGGAGGAGGTGGGTAAAAAGGAAGATTAATAATAAATCAGTAAATATTATAATGTAAAAGGAATAAAATCCAAGCTAGAAAAACTGTGAATTGCTGGACGATGGACGAGGAGGAGGAGGAGGAGAAGGAGGAGGAAAAGAAGAAGAACAAGCAGGAGAAAAAGAAAACTGTCAGTCAATCTTATCATGTTGAAAGAATAAATTCCAAGCTTAAAAAATTGTGATTTGCTGCCTGGAGGAGGAGGAGGAGGTGAGAGGAGGAGGAGGAGAAAAAGAATGAAAAACAACATGAAGAAAAACAACCAGTCTATCTTATTATGTTGAAAAGAAAAAATCCGAGGAAAAGAAATGGTGAAATGCTGCGCATTAGAGGAGAAGGAGGAGGAGGAGGAGGAGGAGGAGGAGGAGGAGGAGGAGGAGGAGGAGGAGGAGGAGGAGGAAACAACCAGACTATCTTATTTTGTTGAAATAATAAAATCTAAGCAAAATAAATTTTGAATTGCTGCACATGAAAAAAGAAGGAGGAGGAGGAGGAGGAGGAAAAGAAGAAGAACAAGAAATAAAGAGAAAACTATCAGTAAATCTTATCATGTTGAAAGAATAAATTCGAAGCTAAAAATTATGTGATGTGCTGCCTGGAGCAGGAGGACGTGAAGGAGAAAAATGAGGAGAAGAAGAAGGAGAACAACAGGAAGAAGAAAACAACCAGTCTATCTTATTATGTTGAAAAGATAAAATCCAAGGAGAACAAATGGTGAATTGCTGCACATTGGAGGAGGAAGAGGAGGAGGAGGAGGAGGAGGAGGAGGAGGAGGAGGAGGAGGGGGAGGAGGAGGAGGAGGAGGAAAGAGTCAGTCAATGCTATTAGGTTGAAAGAAAAAAATCCAGACTACAAAAATTTTGCATTGCTAGAAAGAGGAAAAGGAGGAAGCATTCAATAAATCTCTGCAAGGAGTAGCACGTTGGCTGGGGGCTCTTGGCCAGCTAGAGGGTCCCAACCTGGATAGATGGTGTGCGGAAGATAAAAGATGACAGACACAATACGTCTGCAAGGTTCAGAAGCTACGTTTCGCCAACAACCTTATTGCACTCAGGGTCTGCTTGTAGATATTACAAGTAGAGTTGCTTACATAAAACAAAAATGTTATTTCCATGAGATAAAAAAGAACAGAAAATTTTGCGAAAAAATTACAAGTCTCCTTACATCAGATAAATATAATGAAATAAGTCAGTGACAAGGTAAGTTACACCCAGTTGTAAATACTTAGCAATTGTAAATACTTAAGTCATGAGGTAAGTAAGTTACTCGCAGTTGTAAATAGTTAACAATTGTAAATACTTAAGTTACAAGGTAAGTAAGCTAAGCCCAGAAAATACTTAACAATTGTGAATACTTAAGTTAAGTCACAAGGTAAGTAAGGTACACCCAGTAAATTCTAAACAATTGTAAATACTACAGTTAACTTACAAGGTAAGTTACTTATGCCCAGGTGTAAATACTTCAGAATGAAATCCAGGCTAGAGAAATTGTGAATATCTGCCAAGAGGAAAAAAAGGAAAAGGAGGAGGAGAAAGAAAAAAAGAAAGAGGAGAAGGAAAAGGAAAAGAAGGAGGAGGAGGAAGAAAGAATCTTTCAAATTTATTATGTTGAAACAATAATATCCAAGCTAGAAAAATTGTGAATTGCTGCCCAAAAAAGAAGGAAAAACAGGAGGAGAAGGAGGAGGTGGGGAAGAAGGAAGATTAAGAATAAATCAGTAAATCTTATTAGGATAAAAGAAATAAATCCAAGCTAGAAAATCTGTGAATTGCTGGAAGATCGACGAGGAGGAGGAGAAGGCAGAGGAGAAGGAGAAAAAGGAGGAGGAGGAGGAGGAGGAGGAGGAAGAGGAGGAGGAGGAGGAGGAGGAGGAGGAAAGAGTCAGTCAATGCTATTATGTTGAAAGAATAAAATCCAGAATACAAAAATTTTGCATTGCTAGAAAAAGGAGGAAAAGGAGAAAACATTCAGTAAATCTTTGAGAGGAGTAGCACGTTGGCTGGGGGCCCTTGGCCAGCTAGAGGGTCCCAACCTGGGTAGATGGTGTGCCAAAGATAAAAGATTACAGACACAAAACGTCTGCAGGGTTAAGCTATGTTTTGCCAGCAACCTTTTTGCACTCGGGGTCTGCTTGTGGATATCACAAGTAGAGTTGCTTACATAAAACAAAAATTTATTTCCATGAGATAAAGAACAGAAAATTTTGCGAAAAAACCACAAGTCTCCTTACATCAGGTAAGTATAATGGAATACGTCAGTCACAAGGTAAGTTACACCCAGTTGTAAATACTTAGCAATTGTAAATACTTAAGTTAAGTCACAAGGTAAGTAAGTTACACCCAGTTGTAAATAGTTAACAATTGTAAATACTTAAGTTACAAGGTAAGTAAGGTAAGCCCAGTAAATACTTAACAATTGTAAATACTTAAGATAAGTCACAACATAAGTATGTTACACCCAGTATATTCTAAACAATTGTAAATACTGAAGTTAAGTCACAAGGTAAGTTACTTATGCCTAGGTGTAAATACTTAAGAATGAAATCCAAGCTAGAGAAATTGTGAATATCTGCCCAGAGGAAAATAAGGAAAAGGAGAAGGAAAAGGTAGAGAAGGCGGAGGAGGAAGAACGAATCCATCAAACTTATTATGTTGAAGCAATAATATCCAAGCTAGAAAAATTGTGAATTGCTGCCCAAAAAAGAAGGAAAAACAGGAGGAGTAGGAGGAGGTGGGGAAGAAGGAAGATTAAGAATAAATCAGTAAATCATATTAGGTTAAAAGAAATAAATTCAAGCTAGAAAAACTGTGAATTGCTGAACGATCGACGAGGAGGAGGAGAAGGCAGAGGAGCAGGAGGAGGAGGAGGAGGAGGGGGAGGAGAACAAGAAGAAGAAAAAGCAGGAGAAAGAGAAAACAGTCAATCTTATGTTGAAATAATAAATTCAAAGCTTATAAAATTGTGATTTGCTGCCTGGAGGAGAAGGAGGAGGTGGAGGAGGAGGAGGAGGAGAAAAAGAAAGAACAACAAGAAGAAAAAAACCACCAGTCTATCTTATTATGTTGAAAAGATAAAATCCAAGGAAAAGAAATGGTGAAATGCTGCGCGTTAGAGGTGGAGGAGGAGGAGGAGGAGGAGGAGGAGGAGGAGGAGGAGGAGGAGAAGGAGGAGGAGGAGGAGGAAACAACCAGATTATCTTATTTTGTTGAAAGGATAAAATCCAAAAAAAACAAATTCTGAATTGCTGCATATGAAAAACGGAGGAGGAGGAGGAGGAGGAGGAGGAGAAAAAGAAGAACAAGAAAAAAAAGAGAAAACTATCAGTAAACCTTATCATGTTGAAAGAATAAATTCCAAGCTAAAATAATTATGATTTGCTGCCTGGAGGAGGAGGAGGAGGTGGAGGAGGAGGAGGAGGAGAAAAAAAAAGAAAAACAACAAGAAGAAAACAATCAGTCTATCTTATTATGTTGAAAAGAAAAAATCCATGGAAAAGAAATGGTGAAATGCTGCTCATTAGAGGAGGAGGAGGAGGACCAGGAAGAGGAGGAGGAGGAGGAGGAGGAGGAGGAGGAGGAAACAACCAGATTATCTTATTTTTTGAAAGAATAAATTCCAAGCAAAACAAATTTTGAATTCCTGCACATCAAAAATGGAGGAGGAGGCGGAGGAGGAGGAGGAGGAGGAGGAGGAGAAGGAGGAGGAGGAAAAGGAGGAAAAGAAGAAGAAGAAGAAAAAAAAGAGCAAACTATCAGTAAAACTTATCATGTTGAAAGAATAATTTCGAAGCTAAAAAAATTATGATTTGCTGCCTGGAGGAGGAGCAGGTGGAGGAGGATGATGAGGAGAAGAAGAAGGAGAACCAAAGGAAGAAGAAAACAACCAGTCTATCTTATTATGTTGAAAAGATAAAATCCAAGGAGAACAAATGGTGAATTGCTGCACATTGGAGGAGGAAGAGGAGGAGGAGGAGGAGGAGGAGGAGGCAACCAGTCAATCTTATTATGTTGAAAGGATAAAATCCAAGCAAAACAAATTTTGAATTGCTGCACATTAAAGGAGGAGGAGGAGGAGGAGGAGGAGGAGGAGGAGGAGAAGGAGGAGAAGGAGGAGGAGGAGGAGGAAAGAGTCAGTCAATGCTATTATGTTGAAAGAATAAAATCCAGAATACAAAAATTTTGCATTGCTAGAAAAAGGAGGAAAAGGAAAAAACATTCAGTAAATTGTTGAGTGGAGTAGCACGTTGGCTGGGGGCCATTGGCCCGCAAGAGGGTCCCAACCTAGATAGATGGTGTGCGGAAGATAAAAGACGACAGACACAAAACGTCTGTAGGGTTAAAAAGCTATGTTTTGCCAACAACCTTTTTGCACTCGGGGTCTGCTTGTGGATATCACAAGTAGAGTTGCTTACATAAAACAAAAAGTTATTTCCATGAGATATAGAAGAACAGAAAATTTTGCGAAAATATCACAAGTCTCCTTATATCAGATAAGTAAGTTACACCCAGTTGTAAATAATTAACAATTGTAAATACTTAAGTTAAAAGGTAAGTAAGCTAAGCCCAGTAAATACTTAACAATTGTAAATACTTAAGTCACAAGGTAAGTAAGTTACACCCAGTATATTCTAAACAATTGTAAATACTGCAGTTAAGTCACAAGGTAAGTTACTTATGCCCAGGTGTAAATACTTCAGAATGAAATTCAAGCTAGAGAAATTGTGAATTGTTGCCCGGAGGAGAAAAAGGGAAACGAGGTAAAGAAAGAAAAAAAGAAAGAAGAGAAGGAGAAGGAAAAGACGGAGGAGAAGGAAGAAAGAATCCGTCAAACTTATTATGTTGAAACAATAATATCCAAGCTAGAAAAATTGTGAATAGTTGCCCAAACAAGAAAAAGGAGCAGGAGGAGTAGGAGGAGGTGGGTAAAAAGGAAGATTAATCATTAATCAGTAAATATTAAAATGTAAGAAAATAAAATCCAAGCTAGAAAAACTATGAATTGCTGGATGATCGATGAAAAGGAGGAAAAGGCTGAGGAGGAGGAGGAGGAGAAGGAGGAGGAGGAGGAGGAGAAGGAAAAGGAGGAGGAGGAGGAGAAAAAGAAAGAGAACAAGCAGGAGAAAGAGAAAACAGTCAGTCAATCTTATCATGTTGAAAGAATAAATTCAAAGCTTATAAAATTGTGATTTGCTGCCTGGAGGAGAAAAAGGAGGAGGAGGAGGAGGAGGAGAAAAAGAAAGAACAACAAGAAGAAAAAAACAACCAGTCTATCTTATTATGTTGAAAAGATAAAATCCAAGGAAAAGAAATGGTGAAATGCTGCGCATTGGAGGTGGAGGAGGAGGAGGAAAAACCAGATTATCTTATTTTGTTGAAAGGATAAAATCCAAAAAAACCAAATTTTGAATTGCTGCATATGAAAAACGGAGGAGGAGGAGGAAGAGGAGGAGGAGGAGGAGGAAAAGAAGAAGAAAAAGAAAAAAAAAGAGAAAACTATCAGTAAACCTTATCATGCTGAAAGAATAAATTCCATGCGAAAAAAATTGTGATTTGCTGCCTGGAGGAGGAGGAGGAGAAGAAGAAGGAGAACAACAGGAAGGAGAAAACAAACAGTCTATCTTATGTGGAAAAGATAAAATCGAAGCAGAACAAATGGTGAATTGCTGCGCATTGGAGGAGGAGGAGAAGGAGGAGGAGGAGGAGGAGGAGGAAGCAACCAGTCAACCTTATTATGTTGAAAGAATAAAATCCAAGCAAAACAAATTTTGAATTGCTGCACATTAAAGGAGGAGGAGGAGGACGAGGAAAGAGTCAGTCAATGCTTTTATGTTGAAAGAATAAAATCCAGACTACAAAAATTTTGCATTGCTAGAAAGAGGAGGAAAAGGAGGAAACATTCAGGACATTTTGTGAGGAGTAGCAAGTTGACTGGGTGCTGTTGGCCAGCTAGAGGGTCCCAACCTGGATAGATGGTGTGCGGAAGATAACAGATGACAGACAAAAAACGTCTGCACGGTTCAGAAGCTATGTTTCACCAACAACCTTATTGCACTCAGGGTCTGCTTGTAGATATTAAGGTATAGTTGCTAACATAAAACAAAAAAGTTGGCCGGGCGCGGTGGCTCAAGCCTGTAATCCCAGCACTTTGGGAGGCCGAGACGGGTGGATCAAGAGGTCAACAGATCGAGACCATCCTGGTCAACATGGTGAAACCCCGTCTCTACTAAAAATTACAAAAAATTAGCTGGGCACGGTGGCTCGTGCCTGTAATCCCAGCTACTCAGGAGGCTGAGGCAGGAGAATTGCCTGAACCCAGGGGGCGGACGTTGCGGTGAGCCGAGATTGCGCCATTGCACTCCAGCCTGGGTAACAAGAGCGAAACTCCGTCTCAAAAAGAAAAAAAAAAAAATAGATATTTCCATGAGATAAAGAAGAACAGAAAGTTTTGCGAAAAAATCACAAGTCTCCTTACATCAGATAAATATAATTGAATACTTCAGTCACAAGGTAAGTTACATCCAGTTGTAAATACTTAGCAATTGTAAATACTTAAGTTAAGTCACGAGGTAAGTAAGTTATGCCCAGTTGTTAATTGTTAACAATTGTAAATACTTGTCACAAGGTAAGTAAGCTATGCCCAGTAAATACTTAACAATTGTAAATACTTAAGTCACAATGTAAGTAAGTTACACCCAGTAATTCTATACAATTGTAAATACCGCATTTCAGTTAAGTCACAAGGTAAGTTACTGATGCCCAGGTGTAAATACTTCAGAATGAAATCCAAGCTGAAGAAATTGTGAATATCTGCCCGGAGGAAATAAAGGAAAAGGAGGAAGAGAAAGAAAAAAAGGAAGAGGAGAAGGAAAAGGAAAAGAAAGAGGAGGAGGAAGAAAGAATCCATCAAACTTATTATATTGAAAGAATAATATCCAAGCTAGAAATACTGTGAATTGCTGGACGATTGACGAGAAGGAGGAGAAGGCAGAGGAGGAGGAGAAGGAGGAGGAGGAGGTGGTGGAGGAGGAGGAGGAGGAGGAGGAGGAGGAGGAGGAGGAGGAGAAAAAGAAGGAGAACAAGCAGGAGAAAGAGAAAACAGTCAGTCAATCTTATGTTGAAAGAATAAATTCAAAGCTTATAAAATTGTGATTTGCTGCCTGGAGGAAAAGGAGCAGGTGGAGGAGGAGGAGGAGGAGAAAAAGAAAGAACAACAAAAAGAAAAAACCAACCAGTCTATCTTATAAAGTTGAAAAGATAAAATCCAAGGAAAAGAAATGGTGAAATTCTGTGCGTTGGAGGTGGACGAAGAGGAGGAGGAGGAGGAGGAGGAGGAGGAGGAGGAGGAGGAGGAGGAGGAGAAAACAACCAGACTATCTTATTTTGTTGAAAGGATAAAATCCAAGCAAAACAAATTTTGAATTTCTGCATACGAAAAACGGAGGAGGAGGTAAAGGAAGAGGAGGAGGAGGCGGAGGAGGAGGAGGAGGAAAAGAAGAAGAAGAAGAAAAATAAGAGAAAACTATCAGTAAATTTTATCCTGTTGTAAAAATAAATTCCAAACAAAAAAATTGTGATTTGCTGCCTGGAAGAGGAGGAGGAGGAGAAGAAGAAGGAGAAAAACAGGAAGGAGAAAACAACCAGTCTATCTTATTATGTGGAAAATATATTATCCAAGGAGAACAAATGGTGAATTGCTGCGCATTGAAGGAGGAGGAGGAGGAGGAGTAGGAGGAGGAGGAGGAAGCAACCAGTCAATCTTATGCTGAAAGGATACAATCCGAGCAAAACAAATTTTGAATTGCTGCACATTAAAGGAGGAGGAGGAGGAGGAAGAGGAGAAGGAGGAGGAGGAAAAGGAAGAGGAGAAGGAGGAGGAGGAGGAGGAGGAGAAAAGAGTAAGTCAATGCTATTATGTTGAAAGAATAAATTCCAAGCTTAAAAAATTGTGATTTGCTGCCTGGAGGAGGAGGAGGAGGTGGAGGAGGAGGAGGAGGAAAAAAAGAAAGAACAACAACAAGAAGAAGAGAACAACCAGTCTATCTTATTATGTTGAAAAGAAAAAATCCAAGGAAAAGAAATGGTGAAATGCTGGTCATTAGAGGAGGACGAGGAGGAGGAGGAAACAACCAGATTATCTTACTTTTTGAGAGAATAAAATCCAAGCAAAACAAATGTTTAATTGCTGCACATTAAAAATGGAGGAGGAGGAGGAGGAGGAGGAAAAGAAGAAGAAGAAAAAAAAGAGCAAACTATCAGTAAATTTTATCATGTTGAGAGAATAAATTCCAAGCTAAAAAAATTGTGATTTGCTGCCTGGAGGGGGAGGAGGTGGAGGAGGAAGAGGAGAAGAAGAAGGAGAACAACAGGCAGGAGGAAACAACCAGTCTATCTTATTATGTGGAATACTGTGAATTGTTGGACGATTGACGAGAAGCAGGAGAAGGCAGAGGAGGAGGAGGAGGAGGAGGAGGAGGAGGAGGGGGAGGAGGAAACAACCAGACTATCTTATTTTGTTGAAATAATAAAATCCAAGCAAAACAAATTTTGAATTGCTGCATATGAAAAACGGAGGAGGAGGAAAAGGAGGAGGAGGAGGAGAAGGAGGAGGAGGAGGAAAAGAAGAAGAAGAAGAAGAAAAAAAGAGAAAACTATCAGTAAATCTTATCGTGTTGAAAGAATAAATTCCAAACGAAAAAAATTGTGATTTGCTGCCTGGAGGAAAAGGAGGTGGAGGAGGAGGAGGAGGAGAAGAAGAAGGAGAAAAACAAGAAGGAGAAAACAACCAGTCTATCTTATTATGTGGAAAATATAAAATCCAAGGAGAACAAATGGTGAATTGCTGCGCATTGGAGGAGGAGAAGGAGGAGGAGGAGGAGGAGGAGGAGGAAGCAACCAGTCAATCTTATTATGCTGAAAGGATAAAATTCGAGCAAAACAAATTTTGAATTGCTGCACATTAAAGGAGGAGGAGGAGGAGGAGGAGGTGGAGGAAGCGGAGGAGGAGGAGGAGGAGGAGGAGGAGGAAAAGAAGAAGAAGAAGTAAAAAACGAGCAAACTATCAGTAAATCTTATCATGTTGAAAGAATAAATTCCAAGCTAAAAAACTTGTGATTTGCTGCCTGGAGGAGGAGGAGCTGGAGGAGGAGGAGGAGGAGGAGAAGAAGAAGGAGAACAACAGGCAGGAGAAAAACACCAGTCTATCTTATTATGTGGAAAAGATAAAATCCAAGCAGAACAAATGGTGAATTGCTGCGCATTGGTGGAGGAGGAGGAGGAGTAGGAGGAGGAGGAGGTGGAGGAGGAGGAGGAGGAGGAGGAGGAGGAGGAGGAGGAGGAAGCAACCAGTCAATCTTATTATGCTGAAAGGATAAAATCCGAGCAAAACAAATTTTGAATTGCTGCACATTAACGGAGGAGGAGGAGAAGGAGGAGGAAGAGGAGGAGGAGGAGGAGGAGGAGGAGGAGGAGGAGGAGGAGGAGAAAAGAGTCAGTCAATGCTATTATGTTGAAAGAATAAAATCCAGACTACAAAAATTTTGCATTGCTAGAGAGAGGAGGAAAAAGAGGAAACATTCAGTAAATCTATGCGAGGAGACGCACGTTGGCTGGGGGCTCTTGGCCAGCTAGAGGGTCCCAACCTGGATAGATGGTGTGCGGAAGATAAAAGATGACAGAAACAAAACGTCTGCAAGGTTCAGAAGCTATGTTTCGCCAACAACCTTATTGCACTCAGGGTCTGCTTGTAGATATTACAAGTAGAGTTGCTTACATAAAACAAAACAGTTATTTCCATGAGATAAAGAAGAACAGAAAATTTTGCGAAAAAATCAGAAGTCTCCTTACATCAGATAAATATAATGGAATACGTCAGTCACAAGGTAAGTTACACCCAGTTGTAAATACTTAGCAATTGTAAATACTTAAGTTAAGTCACAAGGTAAGTAAGTTATGCCCAGTTGTAAATAGTTAACAATTGTAAATACTTAAGTCACAAGGTAAGTAAGCTAAGCCCAGTAAATACTTAACAATTGTAAATACTTAAGTCACAAGGTAAGTAAGTTACACCCAGTAAATTCTAAACATTTGTAAATACTGCAGTTCCGTTAAGTCACAAGGTAAGTTACTGATGCCTAGGTGTAAATACTTCAGAATGAAATCCAAGCTGAAGAAATTGTGAATATCTGCCCGGAGGAAATAAAGGAAAAGGAGGAAGAGAAAGAAAAAAAGAAAGAGGAGAAGGAAAAAGAAAAGAAGGAGGAGGAGGAAGAAAGAATATATCAAACTTATTATGTTGAAAGAATAATATCCAAGCAAGAAATACTGTGAATTGCGGGACGATTGACGAGAAGGAGGAGAAGGCAGAGGAGGAGGAGGAGGAGGAGGGGGAGGAGAGAAAGAAGGAGAACAAGCAGGAGAAAGAGAAAACAGTCACTCAGTCTTATCATGTTGAAAGAATAAATTCAAAGCTTATAAAATTGTGATTTGCTGCCTGGAGGAAAAGGAGCAGGTGGAGGAGGAGGAGGAGGAGAAAATGAACGAACAACAAAAAGAAAAAAACAACCAGTCTATCTTATTATGTTGAAAAGATAAAATCCAATAAAAAGAAATGGTGAAATTCTGGGCGTTGGAGGCGGAGGAGGAGGGGGAGGAGGAGGAGGAGGAGGAGGAGGAGGAGGAGGAGGAGGAGGAAACAACCAGACTATCTTATTTTGTTGAAATAATAAAATCCAAGCAAAACAAATTTTGAATTGCTGCATATGAAAAACGGAGGAGGAGGAAAAGGAGGAGATGGAGGAGAAGGAGGAGGAGGAGGAGAAGAAGAAGAAGAAGAAAAATAAGAGAAAACTATCAGTAAATCTTATCACGTTGAAAGAATAAATTCCAAACGAAAAAAATTGTGATTTGCTGCCTGGAGGAAAAGGAGGTGGAGGAGGAGGAGGAGGAGAAGAAGAGGGAGAAAAGCAGGAAAGAGAAAACAACCAGTCTATCTTATTATGTGGAGAATATAAAATCCAAGGAGAACAAATGGTGAATTGCTGTGCATTGGAGGAGGAGGAGGAGGAGGAGGAGGAGGAGGAGGAGGAGGAGGAGGAGGAAAAGGAGGAGGAGGAGGAGGAGGAAGCAACCAGTCAATCTTATTATGCTGAAAGGATAAAATCCGAGCAAAACAAATTTTGAATTGCTGCACATTAAAGGAGGAGGAGGAGGAGGAGGAGGTGAAGGAGGAGAAGGAGGAGGAGGAGGAGGAGGAAAAGAAGAAGAAGAAGTAAAAAACGAGCAAACTATCAGTAAATCTTATCATGTTGAAAGAATAAATTCCAAGCTAAAAAACTTGTGATTTGCTGCCTGGAGGAGGAGGAGGTGGAGGAGGAGGAGGAGGAGAAGAAGAAGGAGAACAACAGGCAGGAGAAAAACACCAGTCTATCTTATTATGTGGAAAAGATAAAATCCAAGCAGAACAAATGGTGAATTGCTGCACATTGGTGGAGGAGGAGGAGGAGTAAAAGGAGGAGAAGGTGGAGGAGGAGGAGGAGGAGGAGGAGGAGGAGGAGGAGGAGGAGGAGGAAGCAACCAGTCAATCTTATTATGCTGAAAGGATAAAATCCGAGCAAAACAAATTTTGAATTGCTGCACATTAAAGGAGGAGGAGGAGGAGGAGGAGGAGAAGGAGGAAAAAAGAGTCAGTCAATGCTATTATGTTGAAAGAATAAAATCCAGACTACAAAAATTTTGCATTGCTAGAAAGAGGAGGAAAAAGAGGAAACATTCAGTAAATCTATGCGAGGAGACGCACGTTGGCTGGGGGCTCTTGGCCAGCTAGAGGGTCCCAACCTGGATAGATGGTGTGCGGAAGATAAAAGATGACAGACACAAAACGTCTGCAGGGTTCAGAAGCTATGTTTCGCCAACAACATTTTTGCACTCAGGGTCTGCTTGTAGATATTACAAGTAGAGTTGCTTACATAAAACAAAACAGTTATTTCCATGAGATGAAGAACAGAAAATTTTGCGAAAAAATCACAAGTCTCCTTACATCAGATAAATAAAATGGAATACGTCAGTCACAAGGTAAGTTACACCCAGTTGTAAATACTTAGCGATTGTAAATACTTAGGCTGTCACAAGGTAAGTAAGTTATGCCCAGTTGTAAATAGTTAACAATTGTAAATACTTAAGTCACAAGGTAAGTAAGCTAAGCCCAGTAAATACTTAACAACTGTAAATACTTAAGTCACAAGGTAAGTAAGTTATACCCAGTAAATTCTAAACAATTGTAACTACTGCAGTTCAGTTAAGTCACAAGGTAAGTTACTGATGCCCAGGTGTAAATACCTCAGAATGAAATCCAAGCTGAAGACATTGTGAATATCTGCCCGGAGGAAATAATGGAAAAGGAGGAAGAGAAAGAAAAAAAGAAAGAGGAGAAGGAAAAGGAAAAGAAGGAGGAGGAGGAAGAAAGAATCCATCAAACTTATTATGTTGAAAGAATAATATCCAAGCAAGAAATACTGTGAATTGCTGGACGATTGACAAGAAGGAGGAGAAGGCAGAGGAGGAGGAGAAGGAGGAGGAGGAGGTG
This sequence comes from Callithrix jacchus, assembly GCF_049354715.1. Taxonomy (NCBI): domain Eukaryota; kingdom Metazoa; phylum Chordata; class Mammalia; order Primates; family Cebidae; genus Callithrix; species Callithrix jacchus. The sequence goes on along the minus strand of NC_133520.1, from coordinate 11,420,708 downwards.
GAGGAGGAGGAGGAGGAGGAGGAGGAGGAGAAAAAGAAGGCGAACAAGCAGGAGAAAGAGAAAACAGTCAGTCAATCTTATGTTGAAAGAATAAATTCAAAGCTTATAAAATTGTGATTTTCTGCCTGGAGGAAAAGGAGCAGGTGGAGGAGGAGGAGGAGGAGAAAATGAAAGAACAACAAAAAGAAAAAAACAACCAGTCTATCTTATTATGTTGAAAAGATAAAATCCAATAAAAAGAAATGGTGAAATTCTGGGTGTTGGAGGCGGAGGAGGAGGGGGAGGAGGAGGAGGAGGAGGAGGAGGAGGAGGAGGAGGAGGAGGAGGAGGAAACAACCAGACTATCTTATTTTGTTGAAATAATAAAATCCAAGCAAAACAAATTTTGAATTGCTGCATATGAAAAACGGAGGAGGAGGAAAAGGAGGAGGAGGAGGAGAAGGAGGAGGATGAGGAAAAGAAGAAGAAGAAGAAAAAAAGAGAAAACTATCAGTAAATCTTATCATGTTGAAAGAATAAATTCCAAACGAAAAAAATTGTGATTTGCTGCCTGGAGGAAAAGGAGGTGGAGGAGGAGGAGGAGGCGAAGAAGAAGGAGAAAAACAGGAAGGAGAAAACAACCAGTCTATCTTATTATGTGGAAAATATAAAATCCAAAGAGAACAAATGGTGAATTGCTGCGCATTGGAGGAGGAGGAGGAGGAGGAG